>NC_041387.1:33205883-33211671 GCF_002162155.2 Triticum dicoccoides
CCAGGCGCCATGGCGGGGGTGGTGCGCGGCGGGGCGGCGAGGCCAGCTGGGCCGGGGCGATGGGGCGGGGCATGGGTCCTGGGCGGTGTGCCGGCGGGGCGGTGGGGCGATGGGACGGGGCGGCGGGGCAGAGCGGCGGTCGAGGGCGGTGGCACGAGTGGTGAGGAGGAGATCGAGAGAGAGAGGGGAGGGGCCGTGGGCGTAACCCCTTTTCTATATAGTAGGTCAGTTCTTTGTCGTCTACTAGCAGATGGCAAAAAAACATACCTAGTGAGGTGGGGCCGGGGGGAAACTACGTCCGTCCTCTTTGCCGTCTGCTGGCTGACGACACCGAAGTTTTGCCGTCAGCCAGCAGACGGCAAAGAAAATGGCCGTTAGGTTGTCCCCGTATGCCCGCCACCCACGCTCTTTGCCGTCCGCTAGCGGACGACAAAGCTTCTTTGCCGTCGGCTGGCAGACGACAAAGATTTGCTGATGGCAAAGCGCTCCGTTGCCGTTCGCTGCCTCTTTGCCATCCGTTTTTTGGTGGCTGATGGCAAAGCCTCTCTTTGCCGTCCGCCAGCTGATGGCAACGAGTTGGCGGACAACAAATTAGCAAACTCCAGTAGTGTATACCCATTAGAGGCAAGAAATGGTCCTATATAATCAAGGGAAAATTTTGTTTTTGCCACTCTAGATTTTCTCAATTTTCCTTATGCCACTCTAGATTTTGACATTTCATTTTTGCCACTCTTAGTTTTTGACTATTATCACAATTGCCATTTTGTGGCAAAAGAAAAATAATTTTATTTCATTTTTGCCACTCACAGCTTTTGACAATTATCACAATTGCCACTCTGAAAATTTTGCTTTTGCCACGAGAATGGCAATTGTGATAATTGTCAAAAACTAAGAGTGACATAAATGAAATGTCAAAATCTAGAGTGACATAAGGGAAATTGGCAAAATCTAGAGTGGCAAAAACAAAATTTTCCCTATAATCAAAGCCTCAAACATCAAATGGTTCAATAACAAGAGAATAATTCATAGGCATCTCTTGACGTCTACTAATATTACCAATTCTTTGACATTCATCACAAGATAAGACAAACTTACGGGCATCTTTGAAGAGATTAGTCCAATAAAAACCAGATTGCAATACCTTATGCGCAGTTCTATCTCTAGCATGGTGTCCTCCATATGCCCCGGAGTGACACTTGTGTAGGATCTGTTCCTGTTCATGCTCAGGTACACAACGTCTAATAACACCATCTACTCCTTCTTTATAAAGGTGTGGGTCATCCCAGAAGTAATATCTTAAATCATAGAAGAACTTTTTCTTTAGCTGGTATGTGAAACTAGGTGGTATGAATTTAGCAACAATGTAATTAGCATAATCAGCATACCATGGAGCAGTACGAGAAGCATTTATGACAACTAATTGTTCATCAGGAAAGCTATCATTAATAGGTAGTGGGTCATCAAGAACATTCTCTATCCTAGACAAGTTGTCTGCAACGGGGTTCTCAGCTCCCTTTCTATCAATAATATGCAAATCAAATTCTTGTAGCAAGAGAACCCATCTAATAAGTCTTGGTTTAACATCTTTCTTTTCCATAAGATATTTAATAGCAGCATGACGAGTGTGAACAGTTACTTTAGAATCAACAATATAAGGTCTGAACTTATCACAAGCAAATACAACTACTAAGAATTCTTTTTCAGTAGTAGCATAATTTCTCTAAGCACTGTCTAGAGTTTTACTAGCATATTGAATAACATTTAGTTTCTTATCAACTCTTTGTCCTAGAACAGCACCTACAGCATAATCGCTAGCATCACACATAATTTCAAAGGGTAAATTCCAATCAGGTGGCTGAACAATAGGTGCAGAAATCAAAGCTTTCTTAAGTATTTCAAATGCTTCTACACAATCATCATCAAAGATAAAAGGAATATCTTTTTGCAATAGATTAGTTAGAGGCCTAGAAATTTTAGAAAAGTCCTTAATGAACCTACTATAAAAACCGACATGACCAAGGAAACTTCTTATACCTTTAATGCCCTTGGGACACGACATCTTTTCAATAGCATCAATCTTAGCCTTATCAACTTCAATACCTCTTTCAAAAATTTTATGCCCCAAGACAATACCTTCATTAACCATAAAGTGGCACTTCTCCCAATTCAAAACAAGACTAGTATCTTCACATCTCTGCAAAACTCGATCAAGGTTGCTCAAGCAATCATCAAAAGAGGATCCATAAACAGAGAAATCATCCATGAATACCTCACAAATCTTTTCACATAAGTCAGAGAATATAGCCATCATGCATCTTTGAAAGGTATCAGGTGCATTACATAAACCAAAAGGCATACGTCTATAAGCAAAAGTACCGAAAGGGCAAGTAAAAGTGGTCTTTTCTTGGTCCTCTGCTGACACAGGTATTTGAGAGAAACCAGAGTAACCATCTAGAAAGCAAAAATGTGTATGTTTGGATAATTTTTCTAGCATTTGATCAATAAAAGGTAAAGGGTAATGATCTTTTTAGTAGCTTTATTTAATTTGTGGAAATCAATTACCATCCTATAACCTATAATAATTCTTTGCGAGATCAATTCATCTTTATCATTAGGAACGACAGTAATACCTCCCTTCTTAGGGACACAATGGACAGGACTTACCCACTGACTATCAGCAACGGGATAAATTATACCTACCTCGAGGAGCTTTAGTATTTCCTTTCTTACCACTTCTTTCATCTTAGGATTTAATTATCGTTGGTGATCAATAACTGGTTTGGCGTCTTCCTCCAGTTTTATTTTGTGTTGGCATAAGGTGGGACTAATGCCCTTAAGATCATCAAGAGTATATCCAATAGCAGCACGATGCTTCTTCAGAGTATTCAATAATCTTTCCTCTTCCTGCTCTGAAAGGTTAGCACTAATAATAACAGGATATATCTTATTTTCATCAAGATAAGCATATTTAAGAGTATTAGGTAATGGTTTAAGCTCAAACACGGGATCACCCTTGGGTGGTGGAGGACCCCCTAAGATTTCAACAGACAAGTTGTGTTTCAAAATAGGTCTCTGTTTAAAGAATACTTCATCTATTTGCCTTCTTTCATTCATATACATATCATTTTCATGGTCTAGCAAATATTGTTCTAAAGGATCGGTAGGATGCACGACAACAGAAGCAAGACCAATAATTTCATCCTTACTAGGCAATTCTTTATCATGGGGTTGTCTACGAAATTTATCAAAATTAAACTCATGAGACATGTCTCCTAAGCCAATCGTAACAACATCCTTTTTGCAGTCCATCCTAGCATGAATAGTATTCAAGAAGGGTCTACCAAATAATATGGGACAAAAGCTATCTTGTGGGGAACCAAGAACAAGAAAATCAACAGGATATTTAACTTTCCCACGCAAGATTTCAACATCTCTAACAATCCTAACTGGTGAAATAGTATCTCTATTGGCAAGCTTAATTGTAACATCAATTTATTCTATCTCAGCAGGTGCAATATCATGCCTAATTTCTTTGTATAAGGAATGAGGTATTGCACTTGTACTAGCACCCATATCAAATAGTCCATGATAACAATGATCTCCTATTTTAACAGAAATAACAAGCATGCCTACAACAGGTCTATGTTTATTTTTAGTATTGGGTCTAGCAATTCTAGAAGCTTCACCACAGAAGTAAATAACATGCCCATCAATATTATCAGCCAAGAGATCTTTAACCATAGCAATACTAGGTTCAATTTTATTTTTTCTCAGGAGGTGTATATGTTCTAGTATTACTCTCACGAACCACAGTTGAAGCTTTTGTATGATCCTTTATCCTAACAGGGATAGGTGGTTTCTCAAAATAAGTAGTAGGAACAATAGGATCATTATAAGTGATAGTCTTTTCTTCAATTGTAACATGTGCAACTACTTTTACTTCAATGGGAGGATTATATTTAAACCACTTCTCCTTATGGAGATCAACATGAGTAGCAAATGATTCACAGAAATAAGCTACTATCTCAGAGTCAAGTCCATATTTAGTGCTAAATCCACGAAAAGCATCGGTATCCATAAAAGATTTAACACAATCAAACTTAGGTGTCATACCTAACCCCTTACCATCGTCGGAATCCCAATCTTCAGAGTTGCGTTTAATTCTTTCCAATAAATCCCATTTGAATTCAATAGTCTTCATCATAGAAGACCCAACACAAGAAGTATCAAGCATGGTGCGATTGTTGAGAGAAAGCCGAGCATAAAAGTTTTGAATAATCATTTCTCTTGAGAGCTCATGATTGGAGCATGAATATAACATTGACTTAAGCCTCCCCCAAGCTTGAGCGATGCTTTCTCCTTCGCAAGGCCAAAAATTATATATATAATTGCGATCACGATGAACAAGATGCATAGGATAAAACTTTTGGTGAAATTCCAATTTCAATCATTTGTAGTCCCAGGATCCCATATCATCACATAGCCTATACTATGTCAATGCGCCTCCCTTCAAAGATAAAGGGAAAACCTTATTCTTAATAACATCATCGGGCATACCTGCAAGCTTAAATAATCCACAAACTTCATCCACATAGGTAAGGTGTAAATCGGATGCAATGTTCCATCTCCTGCAAAGGGATTAGCTAGCAGTTTCTCTACCATACCCTAAGGAATTTCAAAGTAAACATTTTCAATAGGTTCAGTAGGTTGAGGAGCAACTCTTTGCTCTACTAGTCTGGGTGAAGATACCCCAAACAAGCCCCTCAAAGGATTAGTTTCCATAGTAACAAGTGACAGTAAATTTCAGCACTCTACATAAATGTTTCCTTACCAAGTTCCACTTACCAAAGGCGCTTCACTCCACGGCAACGGCGCCAGGAAAGAGTCTTGATGACCCACAAGTGTAGGGGATCAATCGTAGTCCTTTCAATAAGTAAGACTGTCAAACCCAACGAGGAGCAGAAGGAAATGACAAGCGGTTTTTAGTAAGGTATTCTCAGCAAGCACTGAAATTGTAGGTAACAGATAGTTTTGTGATAAGATAATTTGTAATAGGTAACAAGCAATGAAAGTAAATAAGGTGCAGCAAGGTGGCAAAGGACAAGCCTGGACAAGTTCTTATATAGAAAAAAGCGCTCCCGAGGACACATGGGAATTGTCGTCAAGCTAGTTTTCATCACGCTCATATGATTCGCGTTCGTTACTTTGATAATTTGATATGTGGGTGAACCAGTGCTTGGGTACTTCCCTTTCTTGGACAAGCATCCTACTTATGATTAACCCCTATTGGAAGCATCCGCAACTACAAAAGAAGTATTAACGTAAACCTTGTTGGGGAACATTGCAGAAAATAAATTTTTTTCTACGCTTCACCAAGATCAATCTATGGAGTTCATCTAGCAATGAGAGAGAAGAGTGCATCTACATACCCTTGTAGATCGTGAGCGGAAGCATTCAAGAGAACGGGGTTGAGGGAGTCATACTCGTCGTGATCCAAATCACCGATGATCCTAGTGCTGAACGGACAACACCTCCGCGTTCAACACACGTACGGTTGGGGAAGACGTCTTCTCCTTCTTGATCCAGCATGGGGGAAGGAGAGGTTGATGGAGATCCAGTAGCACAACGGCGTGGTGGTGGAAGCAGTGGCGATCTCGGCAGGGCTTCGCCAAGCTCAGCGAGAGGGAGAGGTGGTACGGGGGGAGAGGGAGGCGCCAGGGACTAGCGTGCGGCTGCCCTCCCTCCCCCCTCTTTATATAGGGGCCTAGCGGTGCGCCGGCCCCCTAGA
>NC_041387.1:33211866-33291436 GCF_002162155.2 Triticum dicoccoides
TGCCCCCCAAGTCAAGTGGGGTGCCCCCCACCCCTAGGGTTTCCAACCCTAGGCGCAGGGGAGGCCCAAGGGGGGGCGCACCAGCCCACTAGGGGCTGGTTCCCTTCCCTCTTCAGTGCACGTGGCCCTACAGGATAGGTGGCCCCATCCGGTGGACCCCCGGGACCCTTCCGGTGGTCCCGGTACAATACCGGTAAACCCCGAAACTTTCCCGGTGGCCGAAACTGGACTTCCTATATACAATTCTTCACCTCCGGACCATTACGGAACTCCCCGTGACGTCCGGGATCTCATCTGGGACTCTGAACAACTTTCGGGTTACCGCATACTAATATCTCTACAACCCTGGTGTCGGTGTCAAAACCGGCGGATCTCGGGTAGGGGGTCCCGAACTGTGCGTCTAGGCGGATGGTAACAGGAGACAAGGGACATGATGTTTTTACGCAGGTTCGGGCCCTCTCGATGGAGGTAAAACCCTACTCCTGCTTGATTAATATTGATGATATGGGTAGTACAAGAGTAGATCTACCACGAGATCAGAGAGGCTAAACCCTAGAAGCTAGCCTATGGTATGATTGTTGTTCGTCCTACGGACTAAAACTCTCCAGTTTATATAGACACCGGAGAGGGTTAGGGTTACACAGAGTCGGTTACAATGGGAGGAGATCTACATATCGTATCGCCAAGCTTGCCTTCCACGCCAAGGAAAGTCCTATCCGGACACGGGACGAAGTCTTCAATCTTGTATCTTCATAGTCCGGGAGTCCGGCCAAAGGTCATAGTCCGGCCATCTGGACACCCCCTAATCCCGGACTCCCTCAGTAGCCCCTGAACCAGGCTTCAATGACGACGAGTCCGGCGCGCAAATTGTCTTCGGCATTGCAAGGCGGGTTCCTCCTCCGAATACTTCATAGAAGATGTTTGAAGACAAGGATAGTGTCCGGCTCTGCAAAATAAGTTCCACATACCACCGTAGAGAGAATAATATTTAGACAAATCTAATCTGCTGACGTATTCCGTAGTGTGACATCACGCCATGGCCAAGCCTTTATTCGAATAGTTTTACAGTCCCACCTCAGCGCATTTAGCGAGGCGGTTTCCTTGGCACGTCTTGTCAAAGCAGAGATCGTGTCCCCTTATTCCGGGATTCTCATCAATACGGGCATGGGTAACCCAACCATGCCATTGGTATGACTTCTTAATTGAAAGTGAGTCCCAAACGGTCATGGGGAGGGCTCTTGGTATTCAACCTCTTTATAAAGAGACCAAGGCTCGACTCCTTTCTTTCAATCAAATCCGCCTCTCGCCTCGAGTTCCAACACCCAAAGCTCCAGATTCAGGCGCTTCGGACCTTCGATGATGTCCGGCTCCGACCTCCAAGGCCGGTGGATGCCTTCCTCCGTTACGGAAGAAGACGTGCGAAAGCTGAGAGATGCCAGGTATCTGACCAGCGAATTCTCGCATAGGCTGCCTGCTCAAGGGCAGGCTATTCCCACTCCCCAGCCCGGTGAGAGTGTGGTGTTCATATCTCACTTCCTTCGGGGGCTAGGCTTCCTGATTGATCCCTTCGTGACGGGGCTCATGTTTTATTACGGGCTGGAATTTCACGACTTAGCTCCGGAGTCCATCCTCCAAATCTCATCGTTCATTGTCGTGTGTGAGGCCTTCCTCCATATTACTCCTCACTTCGGACTGTGGCTTAAGACCTTCAAGGTAGAACCGAAGATGATCGAGGGGCAGCACGCTGAGTGCGAAGGTGCTATTATAAGCAAGATTGCCGACGCTCCATGGCCCGAGGGCTCTTTTCAAGAGGAGTTCGGCTTATGGCAACGAGAGTGGTTTTACATCATAGCTCCCAGGGGCACCACGTGGGTATCGCCACCTGCCTTTCGCTCGGGTCCCCCACCATGGCTAGCGTCATGGGTTAATAAAGGGCTTCACTGGGGGCCGTCCAAGGACGTGCCCTTGCTGTAGGGCCGCATTCGAGATCTCCTATAAAGAGATACCAATTTGGCTATAGTGGCGCAGGTTATGCTGATTCGCCGCATTCTGCCCTGCAAATGTCGCCCCCTCCGCCTGTGAGAATTTAATCTGGAAGGACCGCGAGCCCTCCAACATTTCATGGGCACGACGCCCGTGGAGATGTACAAATTGTTCTTCGGATCACAAGCAATGTGTCCGGACTTGTCCGAGGACGCATGTCTGAGCTGCAATCGCCCGGACACTCAAGTAAGTAGCCCTGTACCTGGACACGCTATCCGTACATTTATCATTAAACTGCCCTTAAAAGAGCTATCCTTTAAACAAGAGTGGATAGCGAAAGCAAAGCTTATCAGGTGTCCGGCCCCCCTCCCTAAGACCACGCCGGATCCCGTGTTGACCAGGATGCTGGAGATTGCACCTTTGGAAGAAGGCGAAGAGGGGAACAAAGAAGCTACCGCCTCCGTGAAGGAGGCTGTCAGGAAAGGAGGAATCGAGAATTCCTCTATCCAGGGAAAGAAGAGGACCGCCTCTGAAGACCCGGAGGCGATGGCCTCAAAGCGGGGGAAGAAATCTTCGTTAGAGGGTCCGGCGCCAGAGGGTGCCCCGGCTGCATTACGCCCCCAAGGGGATCAACTCTCCACCGAGCCGTAAGTAAAGAGAGTTTTTTTTAAAATAAGAGACATCCCTGTTTTGTTTCTAAGGAAGATAACCGAAATTTTACCTTGTAGTTCGGATCTCAACCCTTCGCAGCAGAGCTCATCTTCAGGGGATCTTCGTCCAGAGATGATGGAGAGCGGAACGCCTCCCCCAGCTATACCGTCTTACGAGGTGGGCGACCCCGAGGTGTCGTCCCGGAGGGTTTCTCCGAATCCGGCCTTGGAAAAAGGTATTCGGACGAGTCCGGCATCGTCTGGTGCACGGTCGGAGGAGCTGAAGGATCTGCTCGGGCGAGCGTTTATCTCAGAAGAACACCGTGTGTTGATGAACACGGTGATTAGAAGGATTTCATCCGCGGAAAGCGGATTGTATGAGGCCGCCAGGAGTTTACTGACAGGTTTTGAGGTACGCGAAATGATGTATCTTTTGATAGATCCGCATATATAAAATGCACCCTGTATAGATAGTAGCCCCTGAGACTCTGTGCGTTGTCAAAAAATGACGACGCACGGAGTATCATAATCCCAGGTATAATATGTCGCCTTTCCTATGTAGGTGGCTAAGAGTTCGGTGGCTAGCCGGACTAATGAATTTGCCGATCTAGAGCGGCAACTTGACGTGGCAGATGCCGATATCGCGCTTGTTAACAAGCGGCTGGACAAGGCACAAGGTATGTAGTGTCTCCGAAGACATTTGGTAAGAGGAGCTTAATGTCTGTACCTTATAACATGTGTGCTTAATGCAGATGGTGCCGCTGCCATGGAAAATTTTCGGGCGGAACTTGCCCGAGCCAAGGAGCAGGCCAGGAAAAGCGATGCGGCTGCCTTAAAGGCGGCTGAAGAGCTAAAAGCCGGACATGCTGCTCACTGCTAGAGTAAGAAAGAAATGGCCGAGATGGTTGTAAAATGGAAGGATGCTGCCGACCGTTGTAAGCTTCTTGAAGGAGGATCTAGAAAAGGTCACTGCCGAGGGCAAGGACACTTGCTCTGCAATGAGAGCTATGAAGGAGGATCTACGTTAGGCCGGAGATATCACGGCTGGAAAGCCCTATATGCTGCGCATGAAGTTTGGGGATCGTAAGTATGCTCTGTTAGACCGGAAGTGGAGTGCGGCGAACACTTATCTGGACTTGGCGGCCAGTGCCGCGGACGCGACCGAACACTTCCGGGGTCTAGATGACCATGAATTGGAAGAACTTTTTTAGTCGCAGTTCCACAATCCAGAGCGCCCACTTTCGGTATCCGATCGTTTGGCCGCATGGGCGGAGCTGAACAGGTTATCCGGACTCGCCATGAAAACATGTCGTGAGTCATCTGTGGCTGAAAGGGCCTGAGCCGAAGAGTTATTTTAGCTTGGTGCGGCAGTTCCTTGGTATGGTGCCGCATATTGATGCAATGAAAAGGTCAGCGTGCATAGAGGGTGCACAGATGGCTCTTGCCCGTGTCAAGACATACTGGGCGGAGATGAAGGCCAGTGTTGTTGCATCCTAGGATTCGGACGAAAGCCGAGTACCTGCCAAGCACTACTTTGAGGAAGTTCTGCAGGGCGCTCGTTTAATAGAGACGCAGTGCTCGAAGGATGTTATGTTCGAATAACATGTGCTAGTGTAAAACAATGTTTTGATTGAATATAAAATCTTTTTATACTTGTGCTTTCAAGAATTAGAATACCTCCTGTGCGGCCGTTAATGTATATGTGTATATAACCTGAAAGATGGCAGTCGTTGGCTTCAGCCCTCACGCATATAATGCGGGGGTGTTTGCAGAAGGCGCATTTTCACACTTGATCCAACGTCTTGGTCCTATAAAGGAGGTGATAGCGCAGCGAACTAGGCAACCGGACTATAATGCTTTATCACTTTCTATAGGACCTTGAAGTATGTCTAGAGGGGGGGTGATTAGACTACTTGACCAATTAAAAACTTAACCTTTTCCCAATTTTAGAGTTTGGCAGATTTTAGCAATCTTTGGACAAGTCAAGCAATCATCACACAAATCAAGCAAGCATGCAAAGAGTATATAGGAAGCGGAAATTAAAGCATGCAACTTGCAAGAAAGTAAAGGGAAGGGTTTGGAGGATTCAAACGCAGTTGGAGACACCGATGTTTTTGGCGTGGTTCCGATAGGTGGTGCTATCGTACATCCACGTTGATGGACACTTCAACCCACGAAGGGTAACGGTTGCGCGAGTCCACGGAGGGCTCCACCCACAAAGGGTCCACGAAGAAGCAACCTTGTCTATCCCACCATGGCCATCGCCCACGAAGGACTTGCCTCACTAGCGGTAGATCTTCACGAAGTAGGCGATCTCCTTGCCCTTACAAACTCCTTGGTTCAACTCCACAATCTTGTCGGAGGCTCCCAAGTGACACCTAACCAATCTAGGAGACACCACCCTCCAAGAAGTAACAAATGGTGCGTTGATGATGAACTCCTTGCTCTTGTGCTTCAAATGATAGTCTCCCCAACACTCAACTCTCTCTCATAGGATTTGGATCTGGTGGAAAGAAGATTTGAGTGGAAAGCAACTTGGGGAAGGCTAGAGATCAAGATTCATATGGTAGGAATGGAATATCTTGGCCTCAACACATGAGTAGGTGGTTCTCTCTAAGAACTGGTAATATGGAAGTGTAGGTTTGATCTGATGGCTCTCTCCACGAATGAAGAGGAGGTGGAGGGGTATATATAGCCTCCACACAAAATCTAACTGTTACGCACAATTTACCAATCTCGGTGGGACCGAATCAACAAACTCGGTCGGACCGATTTAGTAAACCTAGTGACCGTTAGGATTTTCGGTGGGACCGAAATGCAACTCGGTAGGACCGATATGGTTAGGGTTAGGGCATAACGTAATCTCGGTTAGACCGATTACACAAACTCGGTGAGACCGATTTTGGTAATTAGCTAACCAGAGAGTTGGTCAGGTAAACTCGGTGGGACCGATTTGCTCTTTTCGGTGAGACCGAAATGTTACAAAAGGCAAACAGAGAGTTTACATTGTAATCTCGGTGGGACCGATCGCTCTTTTCAGTTAGACCGAATCGTTATGAAGGGAAACAGAGAGATTACAATCCCATCTCGGTGAGACCAAAATCCCTATCGGTGAGACTGATTTGCCTAGGGTTTGTGGCAATGGCTATGACATTTGAACTCGGTGGCGCCGGATAGAAAGAATCGGTGTGACCGATTTTGGCTTTAGGTTTAGGTCAAATGAGGATGTGAGAAAGTAGTTGAGGGTATTTGGAGCATATCACTAAGCACATGAAGCAAGAGGCTCATTAAGCAACACCTCATCCCTCCTTGATAGTATTGGCTTTTCCTATAGACTCAATGTGATCTTGGATCACTGAAATATAAAATGTAGAGTCTTGAGCTTTTGAGCTTGAGCCAATCCTTTGTCCTTGATATTTTGATGGATCCACTTTCATCATCCATGCCATGCCATTCATTGAGCTTCCTGAAATAATAGTCTTTGAATAGCATTAGCTCAATGAGCTATATGTTGTTATGAATTACCAAAACCACCTAGGGATAGTTGCACTTTCAATCTCCCCCTTTTTGGTAATTGATGACAACATATAGATCAAAGCTTCGACACATGATAATAAGATTGAAAAAACATCATCGCTTTGAGAAGTATGTGATAAGCAAGAGCTCCCCCTAAATTTGTGCATAGTTTAAGATTTGCTTTGGACTGCAAATGCACAAGGAATTAGGCTCATGGGTTACTCTTCCATGTCACATACATCTTGGTGGAGCGCTCAAAATAATAAAGATTGAATACATGCACTCATCACCAAACAAGGTGAATGATCATATCAGGATAGGTAAGATAATATTATCAAACATGCATAAGTGTAGCTTATGATCAAACACGTGATCATCAATGTCTCACAGGTAATTGCATAGTATCTCAAGCAATCAAAAGGAAACAAGTTCAACCAAGAAGACAAGAGAGAATAAAAAAATAGCAAATCTCTCTCTTGAAGCCTATGATCTATACATCCCCCCCCTTTGGCAACAAGTTACCAAAAAGTTCATAGAAAATGCATAGTGCTAGATCGTCTCTCAGTCTTCAGGTGGTGGTGCTGTACGTATAACTCCAAGAATGAAGGCTTCAGTCGACGTAGACGGAGCTGGAGGAGTTGGTGCCGGAGCTGGTTGCACTGGAGCTGTAGGAGCTGTAGCTGGTGCAGATGATGTGGCTCTTGTGTCTGTCACAGGCACTGCAGATGACCTCTAAGCTCTAGGCACTCTGGCAAATGCATCTGTGGTTGTCTTGCCCTTCCTCTCCTGCATGTCATCCTGAAGCTGTTCAACAACTGACTGAATCTCAGTTACTTTGACATCAAGATCATAGAATTTTTGTTCCATGATCCTTTCCAGGCTCTCCTGGTTTTGAGTTAGGGTGTCCAACCCCTTCTCAATCCTCAGTGTTGATGCTATCAAGTAACCAAGCTGCTCCTGCTCGTTCTTCAAGAAATACTCAGATGCCTCCTCTTGAGTTGGCATCTTGGCAGCCTTCTCTTTCCTTGCTTTTTTCCTTCTTCGCTTGAGCCTGCACTGATGATGGTTCATCCTCATTCATGACAACTTGATTGTCCTCAAAGTCTGGATAGAGAGCAAAATGTTCTTTATCCAACTGATATTTTCCTGTGCCCATCTTTGAGTTAATCAACTCCTGAATCTGTGGGGCATATCCACAACTTCTCTTCTGGTCTGCTGCAGTCCTCTTGATAGTTTCAACCATAAGGCTCATGACCTTGAATTTCTGGGGCACATCAAATACATGTAGCAAGTTTATTGCATGCCCTCGAATCATGTTGTGATCACCTGATTTGGGCAAAAGAGTGTGCCTTAGGATCTGGTTAATAGTAGGCAGCCCTGACACAAGAAAATGAACTGATCCAAACTTGAAAATCTCAAGTGCTTCATCAGGGATCTCCTTGTACATATGTGACATTGAGTTATGATCCATTTTCTTCTTGGCATAAATATCCAAGTCATCTTCACTCTCCTTTGGGGCTTTGATCAGACTTTCCCATTTCTCAATGGTTGACTGGTATCTCGTTCCTTCAGACATCCATACTATCCTGCCATCTGGATAGAAGTGTGCTGTGGAGTAGAATTGCGTAATGAGTTCATCATTCTAGTTGGTGAGCTTTTGCCCAACAAAATCTGCAACTCCATAAGAAATGAAACTGTCTTGCACTCCAGGATAGTGTTCCTCATTTTCCTTCATGTAGGTCCAGTCGACCCACCTCATATCACACACTATGGGCTTCTTGTCCAACAATATTGTCTCATAGAAGTCCTGCTGCTCCTTGGTGTGGAACCTGTAATCTACAGCAGTCCTTCTCCTGGTGGCATATGGATCTGACTCTCTCCATAGCCTCAACCTTGAGTCTCTCCTGATCTTCATGTTCTCAGCCACAGGATGAGCATCATTGTGGTCTGGAATCTTGGGTTTGAGCTTCCTTAAGATCTGCCCTTCTTCATCTTCCTCAGCAGCAACCTCAAGCATTGGGGCCTTGTTCTTCTCAGCTGCTGGTATACTCCTGGTATTTCTCTTTGCTGCAATCTTGGGCTTGGAGTAGCTTTGGGTGCTTCTTTGGGCTTTGATGTTGCATCCCCTGACTTTATAGCATCACCCATTAGCTTTTGTGCCTTGGGTGCTGGTTCAGCAACCTCTTCTCCCTCTTCCATCATGGAAGGTTGCCCAACAACTCTGGCCATGGTATTCTTGACCCTTTCTTTCCTTTTCTTTCCTTCTACAGGTGGCTCTTTGGGATCTGGCTTCTCAGGTACTTGAGTTGATCCTCTGGCTTTGGACATTGGCTGTCTTCCTGCTGGCCTTTTGATCTTCATGCCTGGCTTTACTGCAGTTGAACTGAGCACCTTCTTGAGCACTACCTTCTTGGAAGTAGCCTCATCTTCTACTGCCACATAGTCCTCATCCTCAGAGTCTGAGGTTCTCTTCCTTCTAGCTCTTGTGGCTGCTTTAGGCAAATTGCTTGGAGTGCTTCTGCTCCCTTCATCTGAAGTACTTGAGGGACTAGTGCCCTCACTCATGTGAATCTGCTCTGCTGACTTGTTCTGACTATCACTTTGGTCTGACATGCTGCAAATCACTGACTGCTGACCCTGTGAATAGTTATAGATGAGATAGAGTGGATGAGCATCACAAAATGCAGAGATTTTTGCAAAAGAATGATTCAAAAACTTAGTTTTAGTTTCCACAGAAAGCATTTTGGATCTACCGATTTTAAAACTTGGTGATACCGAAGCAGTTTTGGAACCTAAACTAGTGAACTCGGTCAGACCGAGTCACAGTTCGGTGGCACCAAGACTGCTAGGGTTTCACAAAGTTCTAAAATCGGTCACACCGATTTGTAATTCTCGGTCAGACCGAGACTTACTAGCGCAATGGCGTTAGCCAAATCGGTGGGACCGAGTTTTTCAACTCGGTGGGTCTGAGATGGTTTTGGCGGAAACCTAGCCCTAAATTTTCGAATCACATCTATTCTAAGGATCACATTGACTGGATAGGAGTGTCTCAATCATGGCAAGATGCAATACGAACACAATGTGCTGAGAATTATATGAGGATAGCACTGTGATCGAGTTCATACCCTAGTTCGGCGGTGAACTCGCTACGGCGGCAACGGCGGAGAAAAAATCCGTTGACGGCGGCGGAGACCAGCGACAGGAGGCGGCTAGCGACGAAGTCGACGATCCGTAGACCTAGTAGGCAGAGCGAGCTACGCGCGGGCGAGGAGTTTCGGAGAAGGTTTTCCAAAATTTGCCCGTGAGTATATATAGCCCGACACCGTCGGTGTGACCGAGTTGAACAACTCGGTGGCACCGAGATGCATAACTATTAATAGTTACAGCAACTCGGTGTGACCAAAAAGTTCAGATCGGTTGCCCCGAGATTGAAAACCTAGATCGACTTAGTGATCTCGGTAGGACCGAAATGGAGGAATCGGTCAGACCGAAAATCACAAAGAAGTTTTGGAAGTTTAAGTCTATGACGAATCGGGGACTCCAAGTGCTCCTCACACAGAGTGGTTCGAATCTGACTTGATCAATTTTGTGATGTAGCATGAATAGAGTTTGAGACGAGAAAAGCATAGATAGCTAGAGAAGGTTCTTAGGCATTCTTGTCCATCCACTTGGCCAAAGAAAAAGAAGCCAATCAATCAAAACAACAAGTGGATGTCCTTGAATGAGTAAAATATGCAACCAACATGCTCACACGATAAAATGACAAATGAAATATGTGGCAAAGCATGCACAACCAATTCTAGCATCTATCAAACAATTGGCGATGACTAGGTCATCTATATATGAGTATATTGACTTAGGAGTCAAATGAGAACATTTGATCATAGGTCATACTCATCGTTTAAGCTCAAGTGGGGTTACCACTTTTACATAATGCATTGATGTATTCACACCATTAGAGTTGCTTTGATTCAATTCTTTAGAGTTACGCTCCCCCTAGATGTGAGATCCCCCTTAGAGGGATGAACTAACCTTGGGTTTTGTCGATGATGACTTCATGTAGGTGTTGAAGATGTGGATGCTCAATGTTGATGTAGATCTTTTGGAGCAATCCTTTGGAGTGAGTTGCACTTTCAATACCTACACGGGTTAGTCCCACAAGGAACAAACAAGAATATCCATAGACATAGAGTGATGTACACACAAAATGATGTCCATGAAAACATTAGGTTACCATGTCCCTTGCCTTACCAACATCAGGGTTTGTGACTCCTTGAATTAGTGCAAGATGTGGAAGTTGATTGCACTTGTTCTTGCCATAAAGATATGATTGAAGAATGTTGGCGGAGTCACCCTCAAGAACTCTCTAGTTCTTCTTCTTCGGGATCCACATCATCTTGATGGGAATCCTTGGTGTAGTTGTTGTGCTAGATGAAGTAGAACTTGACGTAGTCTTGGGAACCCACTTGACCAAGGCCTTAGGTGCTTCTTCAAATGCATCAATCTCCTCTTGAAGCTTGTCCTTGCCTTTGTTCTTGTGGTCTTGTGGTGGAAGATCATCTTGAGCTTGTGTCCCCTTGAAGGAAGTAGGATCATACTTCTCTTGTTGAGGAACAAACTTCGTCTTGGGGTATTGATCTTCTTCCCACTCAACTCCATTGGCATTGAACTTTCGTTCAAAACCAACACCTTGATTCTTCCGGTGCCTTCCTTGCTTGCGTACAATTTCCTCGAATTGCTTACTCCCGGCAAGGCTCTTGTATACACCTTTCTCTATAATTCCCTTCAATAAGCTGTTTTCTTGCTCAAGTGTAACTTGGCTAAGAGAATCATTAGTGGAATCAAGAGAACTACTAGAAGCAACAATATTGGATTTAGCAGTGTTATTGTTACTACTAGAGGAAGAATCTTTCTTATTCTTGTTACTAGACTTGACTTGAGGCATGTAAGTAGATAAGAGTAAACGCTTGGCAATATAAGAAGAACTTTTCTTGCGAAGATCATCATTGATTGCCTTTAAGAACTCATGCTCTTGCTCAAGATTGAGCTTTTCAAAGCGTAACTTCTCATGATCCCTTAAAAGTTCTTGATGATTTTCGAAGATAGTTTCATGAGCTAACTTAAGAGTTTTTAGTTATTTAGTTAGAAGCTCAATCGTCTCCTTATCATTGTCATTCGTTTTATCTTGTTTAGCATGATTAATTGACGTTTCATCATAGTATTCATCACTAGAGTTGTCAATAAGTAAATCATCATCACCTAGCAAATCATCTGCATCACTATTGAAATCAACATACTCGGGATGAGTTACCTTAGGGCCTTTAGCCATGAAGCATCTTCCAATTCCTTCATTTGGTGAGTCAAATATGTCATAGGAGTTGGTTGACACAAGTGCTAGACCGGCAACACCTTCTTCTTGAGTATGTTCAGACTCAGAGTGATAGCTTCTCTCGGAGTGATGTTCAGAGTCGGAACTGGATACCCATTCACCAACATGAGCTTGATGTATTCATTTTGTGTAGCTCTTTGATGACTTGTCCTTCCTTTCCGAATCTTTGCTTCTCCTTGAGGGTCTTCGTTCATAACGATCATCTCTACTCCTTCTCTCTCTTGGCGGTGATTCTTCTCTTCTACTTCTTCTTTTTGGAGAATCTTCTCTTCTTTTGTAGGGTGTCATACACTCATTGGAATAGTGTCCGGGTCTCCCACAATTTTAGCAATTGCGCTCTCGACTGGAAGATCTCTTGTCATTGTAGGACCTTGACTTAGAGCTTCTTTCTTTGCTTCTACTCTTGTAGAATTTGTTGAAATTCTTCACCATTAAGCTCAATTCTTCATTGAAGGTTTGTTTCTCACTTGATGATGTGGGGGCTTCACATGAGGCTTTGTAAGTACCACTTGACTTGTTGTGAAGTTCCTCCTTATCCTTGAGTGACATCTCATGAGCAACAGTTCTACCAATGACCTCTGTTGGCTTGAGATTCTTGTAATTGGGCATCATTTGAATCAATGTGCACACGGTATTATATTTCCCATCTAATGCTCTTAGGATCTTCTTGATGATGAATCTGTCGGTCATCTCTTCACTCCCTAAGTCGGCAATCTCATTTGTGATAAGAGCAAGCCTAGAGTACATTTCAGCGACACCTTCACCATCCTTCATTTTGAACTTGTCAAGCTGACTTTGGAGCACATCCAACTTGGATTCCTTGACAGAGTCAGTACCTTCATGCATATCAATCAAAGTGTCCCAAATTTCCTTTGCATTCTCAAGACAGCTGATTTTGTTGAATTCTTCGGGGCACAATCAGTTGAAGATGATATGACAAGCTTGAGCATTGTATTGCAGCATCTTCAATTCTTCCGCATTAGCTTCACAGTTCGGCTCTCTCCCATCAAAGAATTCACCTTGCAAGCCAATACAAATAATAGCCCAAACGGCGGGGTTATGTCCAAGAATATGCATTTTCAACTTATGCTTCCAACTAGCAAAATTAGTTCCATCAAAGTAAGGACCTCTACGGTGATAATTTCCCTCGCTAGACGCCATACTCTCCTAGGTTGTGAAACTAAGGCTATGACCACCAAAAGCTATGGAAATCAAAGCAAATGGAGACCAAAGCTCTGATACCACTTGTAGGACCTTGAATTATGTCTAGAGGGGGGGGGGTGATTAGACTACTTGACCAATTAAAAATTTAACCTTTTCCCAATTTTAGAGTTTGGCAGATTTTAGCAATCTTTGGACAAGTCAAGCAATCATCACACAAATCAAGCAAGCATGCAAAGAGTATATAGGCAGCGGAAATTAAAGCATGCAACTTGCAAGAAAGTAAAGGGAAGGGTTTGGAGGATTCAAACGCAGTTGGAGACACAAATGTTTTTGGCGTGGTTCCGATAGGTGGTGCTATCGTACATCCACGTTGATGGAGACTTCAACCCACGAAGGGTAACGGTTGCGCGAGTCTACGGAGGGCTCCACCCACGAAGGGTCCAAGAAGAAGCAACCTTGTCTATCCCACCATGGCCATCGCCCACGAAGGACTTGCCTCACTAGCGGTAGATCTTCACGAAGTAGGCGATCTCCTTGCCCTTACAAACTCCTTGGTTCAACTCCACAATCTTGTCGGAGGCTCCCAAGTGACACCTAGCCAATCTAGGAGACACCACTCTCCAAGAAGTAACAAATGGTGCGTTGATGATGAACTCCTTGCTCTTGTGCTTCAAATGATAGTCTCCCCAACACTCAACTCTCTCTCATATGATTTGGATCTGGTGGAAAGAAGATTTGAGTGGAAAGCAACTTGGGGAAGGCTAGAGATCAAGATTCATATGGTAGGAATGGAATATCTTGGCCTCAACACATGAGTAGGTGGTTCTCTCTCAGAACTGGTAAGATGGAAGTGTAGGTTTGTTCCGATGGCTCTCTCCACGAATGAAGAGGAGGTGGAGGGGTATATATAGCCTCCACACAAAATCTAACCGTTGCACACAATTTACCAATCTCGGTGGGACCGAATCAACAAACTCGGTCGGACCGATTTAGTAAACCTATTGACCGTTAGGATTTTCGATGGGACCGAAATGCAACTCGGTAGGACCGATATGGTTAGGGTTAGGGCACAACTTAATCTCGGTGAGACCGATTACACAAACTCGATGAGACCGATTTTGGTAATTAGCTAACCAGAGAGTTAGTCAGGTAAACTCGGTGGGACCGATTTGCTCTTTTCGGTGAGACCGAAATGTTACAAAAGGGAAACAAAGAGTTTACATTGTAATCTCGGTGGGACCGATCGCTCTTTTCGGTTAGACCGAAACGTTACGAAGGGAAACAGAGAGATTACAATCCCATCTTGGTGAGACCGAAATCCCTATCGGTGAGACCGATTTGCCTAGGGTTTGTGGCAGTGGCTATGACATTTGAACTCGGTGGCGCCGGATAGAAAGAATCGGTGTGACCGATTTTTGCTTTAGGTTTAGGTCAAATGAGGATGTGAGAAAGTAGTTGAGGGTATTTGGAGCATATCATTAAGCACATGAAGCAAGAGGCTCATTAAGCAACACCTCATCCCTCCTTGATAGTATTGGCTTTTCCTATAGACTCCATGTTATCTTGGATCACTGAAATATAAAATGTAGAGTCTTGAGCTTTTGAGCTTGAGCCAATCCTTTGTCCTTGATATTTTGAGGGATCCACTTTCATCATCTATGCCATGCCATTCATTGAGCTTCCTGAAATAATAGTGTTGGAATAGCATTAGCTCAATGAGCTATACGTTGTTATGAATTACCAAAACCACCTACGGATAGTTGCACTTTCACTTTCACTTAGCCATAGGAGTTTGACAGTGGGGCTACTGAATAGCCCCTAGGGGCACCGCGCTCTCCCGAATTCGGGGTGCATGTGTGCCTGTCCGGGAAACGGCCCTTCGTTAATGCAGAGGAATCCTAAAGATTCCAGCAAGTCATCGAGTGGTTGACCAGTCTCTCGCTATATCATGACAGTCAGTTTTCGACTTTCTCTACGGAGGTGCTCGCCTGGCCGAACCGGGGCACAATCGCAGTAGTTCTCCTGGTGCCGTCTTAGCCGATAGAGCGGAACACAAGGCAGCAAAACACAGGAGCCGGGCAAACCCAACATTTGACCAAAGACATGATTTGGAGCTGATGCATATAAGACCAAACTGGCGACGCCGAACACTCCCTAAGGTATTCGGTCTTTATGAAAACGGGCCGAACAAAAGCCCTTGGTAAGAAGCCCCTGGTGTCCAGGTACGTGCAAAATTCTGGCGTGGCCACATGCCAAGACGCCAGCCTCCTCCTCGGTTATAGCAAAAAACCGGGGGATGTTTTCAACAAGAGACAGTAAAAAAGGTTTACGCAAGGTCTTAATCTGAAAAGAATCCTTGAAACGGGTCCCTACTGCACGTCTGCGCCCATGTCTCCGTTGTGTCGTATCCTGGACGGGTGTAGCACGGTGTTCGTCTGCAAAAGAGAGGAACTTAGTGGAAAACAATCGTGCGAGAAATCTATGTTAAAATAAACAAAGTATAATACAAAAAATGGGTATAATTGAGCTTTATTGTCTCCTGGTGTAAACGCGCGGAGCCCCTTGTACGGGGGTATGCGGCTATTAAGCCTTCGTATGTTTACGCCGGACTCGTCAAGGCATGTCCGGGGTCGTGAACGACCTGTTTAGGTGCTCTAACTAGTAAAGCTGGATTAGTGTGCGGCTGTCAAGGCAGCCGCACCATCGTCCGTGCTCGAGGAACACTTGATATTTCCCTTTAATGAGATGATGCCTCGTGGACCGGGCATTTTGAGTGTAAGGGATGCATAATGCGGTATTGCGTTAAAGCGGGCAAAAGATTCACGTCCCAGTAGTGCTTGATAGCTACTTATGAATGGGGCGATGTGGAAGGTTAGCTTTTCGCTTCGGAAGTTGTCGGGGGAGCCGAACATAACTTCTAACGAGTGGGAACCCATACAATGGGTATCTGGGCCTGGCGTGACCCCTTGAAAGGAAGTGTTGGCATGGCGAATTGTTGCTGGGTTTATCCCCATTTTGCGGATTGTGTCCTGATATAGCAGGTTTAGGTCACTGCCGCCGTCCATTAGGACTTGTGTAAAGCGGAGTCCGTCAATTATCGGATCTAAGACCAAGGCAGTCCAGCCTGCGTTCTGGATACCTCTAGAGTAATCCTGATGATCGAAGGTGATTGGTTGTAACAACCAGTGCGGGACTCCTCTGGGACAGGCCATATGGCGCGTATCTCCATAGGCGCCACTCTGTTTTTCCCCTTTGTCACATGAAGTGAATTTACTGTTTTGACTTCTTGCGGGAACTTCTTTTGTTCTTCGGTGCTCTGCTTGTGGGGTTCGTCGTCATCCTCGCTTGGTATGTCGAGCCCCTTGTGTTCGGCGTTGAGTTTGCCGGATTGCTTGAAGACCCAACAATCTCTGTGGGTGTGGTTTGCAGGCCTCCCAGGAGTACTGTGGATTTGGCATATTTTGTCCTAGATTTTGTTGAGGTTAGTTAGCTCGTCCCTATTATCTATGGGGGGTGGCTTTTTCTGATTCTGCCGAGAGCTTTTGAATCCGGCGTTGACTGCCGTGCTCTTCGGGCTGTTATCCTTGATCCGGCGCCATTCCTTGTTACGGTGCGGTTTCTCGTATCCATCTCTGACTTTGGATGTACTTGGGTCGCTGGTGCTGCTTCTTGCCAACCAGCTATCCTCTCCTGCGCAAAAGCGGGTCATGAGGCTTGTCAATGCGGCCATTGTTCTTGGCTTTTCTTGGCCGAGGTGTCTGGCGAGCCATTCGTCTCGAACGCTATGCTTGAAAGCTGCTAGGGCTTCGGTGTCCGGACAGTCGACTATCTGATTCTTTTTAGTAAGAAATCTGTTCCAGAGTTTCCGGGCTGACTCTCCGGGTTGTTGAGTTATATGGCTTAGATCGTCGGCATCCGGAGGTCGGACATAGGTCCCTTGAAAATTTGCCCGAAAAGCATCCTCGAGCTCCTCCCAACTTCCTATGGTGTTTTCGAGAAGGCTTTTAAGCCAATGCCGTGCTGGCCCTTTGAGCTTGAGGGGTAAGTATTTTATGGCGTGGAGGTCATCTCCTCTAGCCATGTGTATGTGGAGGATATAATCCTCAATCCAGACTCCAGGGTCTGTTGTTCCGTCGTATGCCTCTATGCTTACGGGCTTGAATCCCGCTGGAAATTCATGGTCCAGCACCTCATCGGTGAAACATAGGGGATGTGTGGTGCCCCTGTATTTGGGTGTGCCGTGATGTTTGGATATTTGTTGCATTGCATTGCTTACTAGAGCTTGCTTTCTTGGCCCATAGATAGATCTAGCTGGGCTGTCTTTTTGATGCGAATCCTTGTGCGGATCGCGTGCCGGATTGAATGCGGCTCCCTTTGCCGCTCGATGTCGGTCATGGGGTCGTCTGTCCGACCTGGTGGCTTCCTTGTTTTTTGACCGTGGGGGCTCTAAGGCCTCCTCATTGAATTCCGGTAGTAATTATCGCTTCGGATAGCTCTTTGTGTGCTGACTGTCGCCGTATTTGTGTGCGGTGTTGAGTACTTTGCCCCATCTGATTCTGAGTGTATCTTCCGCTGTTTTGAGCTTCCGCTTCTGCTTTTTCAGGCTACGCGCAGTGGCGACGAGCCTTTGGTGGAGGCTCTTCTTCTCCAGCAACTTGTCCGGTGTGAGGTCGTCCGGACTATTATCTTCGCCGGGGACGGGTTGTTCGGTTTGTCTATCCAAGTTGCCCTGTTCGGACGGTTGCTCAATGGCATGTTCGTCGTCCGCCGGTTCGTCCTGCTCTATGGCTGGGTCTCCGTCGAGGTGGGGTTTGGCGCGGCGCTTCTGCCGCCGCTTTGGTTGCTTTTCGAGGGAACGATCCCTCGTTGCGCCCTTTTGATCCTTGTCGTTGTTTCTTTTAGGTGTGTCCACCATGTATACATCGTGGGATGAGGTGGTTGTCCAGTGCCCTATAGGCGCTGGTTCTTGTTCATCTTCTTCATCGGCATCCATACCGTCGATGTCTTCGGAGTCGAAGTCGAGCATGTCGGTTAAATCGTCGACAGTGGCTACAAAGTGGGTGGTGGGTGGGTTTCGAATTTCTTCGTTGTCCGCATCCCAACCTTGCTAACCATAGTCCGGCCAGGGCTCTCCTGATAAAGAGAGAGACTTTAGTGAATTCAGGATGTCACCAAAGGGCGAGTGTTGAAAGATGTCCGCGGCGGTGAACTCCATGATCGGAGCCCCATTGGGTTCGATCGGGAGGGGTGCGGAATATTTGGAGTCCGGAAAGGAGTCCGGCACCTTGGAGTCACGAGCTCCACGAAGGACGAGATTGGTGTTCGGCTCGATCGCCGTAGAGATTGCAGTCCCTGAGGTGGCGTCTAGCCGCCCGTCCTCGACCGACGCAGTCGGCTCTGAGCTAAGGGTCGGAGCGGACACCTGAGCGACGCTCTGGGCACTGTTCGGCGGTAGAGCTAGATCATGCCCATCATAACAGTGCGGCGCGCTCGGTTGCGGCTCGAATCCGTCGAAGATCAAGTCTCCGCGGATGTCAGCCGTGTAGTTTAAACTTCCAAATCTGACCTAATGGCCAGGGGCGTAGCTTTCGATCTGCTCCAGATGGCCAAGTGAATTGGCCCGCAGTGCAAAGCCGCCGAATACGAAGATCTGTCAGGGGAGAAAAGTCTCACCCTGGACCGCGTCGTGGTTGATGATCGGAGAAGCCATCGGGCCTAAAGGTGACGACACAGAGGAACTCTCAATGAAAGCACCAATGTCGGTGTCAAAACCGGTGGATCTTGGGTAGGGGGTCCCGAACTGTGCGTCTAGGAGGATGGTAACAGGAGACAAGGGACACGATGTTTTTACCCAGGTTCGGGCCCTCTCGATGGAGGTAAAACCCTACTCCTGCTTGATTAATATTGATGATATGGGTAGTACAAGAGTAGATCTACCACAAGATCAGAGAGGCTAAACCCTAGAAGCTAGCCTATGGTATGATTGTTGTTTGTCCTACGGACTAAACCTCTTCGGTTTATATAGACACCGAAGAGGGTTAGGGTTACACAGAGTC
This sequence comes from Triticum dicoccoides, assembly GCF_002162155.2. Lineage (NCBI taxonomy): Eukaryota > Viridiplantae > Streptophyta > Magnoliopsida > Poales > Poaceae > Triticum > Triticum dicoccoides. The sequence goes on from NC_041387.1 coordinate 33,230,625, forward strand.
GGTTACAATGGGAGGAGATCTACATATGGTATCGCCAAGCTTGCCTTCCACGCCAAGGAAAGTCCTATCTGTACATGGGACGAAGTCTTCAATCTTGTATCTTCATAGTCCGGGAGTCCGGCCAAAGGTCATAGTCCGGCCATCCGGACAACCCGTAATCCAGGACTCCCTCACCTGGCGTCACCGAACCTTCAGTGTGTAGACCCTGCGGGTTCAAGAATCACGTAGACATGACCGAGACAACTCTCCGACCAATAACCAACAGCGGGATCTGGATACCCATGTTGGCTCCCACATGTTCCACGATGATCTCATCGGATGAACCAAGATGTCGAGGATTCAAGTAATCCCATATACAATTCCCTTTGTCAATCGGTACGTTACTTGCCCGAGATTCGATCATCGGTATCCCAATACCTCGTTCAATCTCGTTACCGGCAGGTCACTTTACTCGTACCGTAATGCATGATCCCGTGACCAAACACTTGGTCACATTGAGCTCATTATGATGATGCATTACCGAGTGGGCCCAGAGATACCTCTCTGTCATACGGAGTGAAAAATCCCAGTCTCGATCCGTGTCAACCCAACAGGTACTTTTGGGGATACCCGCAGTATACCTTTATAGTCACCCAGTTACGTTGTGACGTTTGGTACACCCAAAGCACTCCTACGATATCCGAGAGTTACACGATCTCATGGTCTAAGGAAATGATACTTGACATTGGAAAAGCTCTAGCAAACGAACTACACGATCTTGTGCTATGCTTAGGATTGGGTCTTGTCCATCACATCATTCTCCTAATGATGTGATCCCGTTATCAACGACATCCAATGTCCATAGTCAGGAAACCATGACTATCAGTTGATCAACGAGCTAGTTAACTAGAGGCTTACTAGGGACATGTTGTGGTCTATGTATTCACACATGTATTACGATTTCCGGATAACACAATTATTGCATGAATAATAGAGAATTATCATGAACAAGGAAATATAATAATAATCCTTTTATTATTGCCTCTAGGGCATATTTACAACAGTCTCCCACTTGCACTAGAGTCAATAATATAGTTACATTGTGATGAATCGAACACCCATAGAGTTCTGGTGTTGATCATGTTTTGCTCGCGGAAGAGGTTTAGTCAACGGATCTGCGACATTCAGATCTGTATGCACTTTGCAAAAATCTATGTCTCCATCTTGAACATTTTCACGAATGGAGTTGAAGCGACGCTTAATGTGCCTAGTCTTCTGGTGAAACCTGGGCTCCTTGGCAAGGGCAATAGCTCCAGTGTTGTCACAGAAGAGAGTGATCAGCCCCGACGCATTGGGTATGACTCCTAGGTCGGTGATGAACTCTTTCATCCAGATTGCTTCATGCGCTGCCTACGAGGCTGCCATGTACTCCGCTTCACATGTAGATCCCGCCACGACGCTCTACTTGCAACTGCACCAGCTTACTGCCCCACCATTCAAAATATACATGTATCCGGTTTGTGACTTAGAGTCATCCAGATCTGTGTCGAAGCTAGCATCGACATAACCCTTTACGACGAGCTCTTTGTCACCTCCATAAACGAGAAACATATCCTTAGTCCTTTTCAGGTACTTCAGGATATTCTTGACCGCTGTCCAGTGTTCCATGCCGGGATTACTTTGGTACCTTGCTACCAAACTTACGGCAAGGTTTACATCAGGTCTGGTACACAACATGGCGTACATAATAGACCCTATAGCCGAAGCATAGGGGATGACACTCATCTTTTCTCTATCTTCTGCCGTGGTCGGGCATTGAGCCGAGCTCAATTTCACACCTTGCGATACAAGCAATAACCCCTTCTTAGACTGATCCATATTGAACTTCTTCAATATCTTATCAAGGTATGTGCTTTGTGAAAGACCTATGAGGTGTCTCGATCTATCCCTATAGATCTTGATGCCTAATATGTAAGCAGCTTCTCCAAGGTCCTTCATTGAAAAACACTTATTCAAGTAGGCCTTACTGCTGTCCAAAAGTTCTATATCATTTCCCATCAAAAGTATCTCATCTACATATAATATGAGAAATGCTACAGAGCTCCCACTCACTTTCTTGTAAACACAAGCTTCTCCATAAGTCTGCATAAACCCAAACGCTTTGATCGTCTCGTCAAAGCGAATGTTCCAACTCCGAGATGCTTGCACTAGCCCATAAATGGATCATTGGAGCTTGCATACCTTATTAGCATTCTCTGGATTGACAAAACCTTCTGGCTGCATCATATACAGTTCTTCCTTAAGATAGCCATTAAGGAATGCCGTTTTGACGTCCATCTGCCATATCTCATAATCATAGTATGCGGCAATTGCTAACATGATTCAGACGGACTTCAGCTTCGCTACGGGAGAGAAAGTCTCATCGTAGTCAACCCCTTGAACTTGCCGATAACCCTTAGCGACAAGTCGAGCTTTATAGATGGTAACACTACCATCCGCGTCCGTCTTCTTCTTAATGATCCATTTGTTTTCTATCGCTCGCGGATCATCGGGCAAGTCTGTCAAAGTCCATACCTTGTTTTCATACATGGATCCTATCTCGGATTACATGGTTTCAAGCTATTTGTTGGAATCTGGGCCCGCCATTGCTTCTTCATAGTTCGAAGGTTCACCGTTGTCTAACAACATGATTTCCAGGAAAGGGTTGGCATACCACTCTGGTGTCGAACGTGTCCTTGTGGACCTACGAAGTTCAGTAGCAACTTGATCCGAAGTACCTTGATCATCATCATTATTTTCCTCTCCAATCGGTGTAGGCACCACATGAACATTTTCCTGAGCTGTACTACTTTCCGGTTCAAGAGGTAGTACTTCATTGAGTTCTACTTTTCTCCCACTTACTTCTTTTGAGAGAAACTCTTTCTCCAGAAAGGACCCGTTCTTGACAACAAAGATCTTGCCTTCGGATCTAAGGTAGAAGGTATACCCAATGGTTTCCTTAGGGTATCCTATGAAGACGCATTTTTCCGACTTGGGTTCGAGCTTTTCAGGTTGAAGTTTCTTGACATAAGCATCGCATCCCCAAACTTTTAGAAACGACAGCTTAGGTTTCTTCCCAAACCATAATTCATACGGTATCATCTCAACGGATTTGGACGGTGCCCTATTTAAAGTGAATGTAGTTGTCTCTAAAACGTATCCCCAAAATGATAGCGGTAAATCGGTAAGAGAAATCATAGACCGCACCATATCCAATAAAGTGCGATTACGACGTTCGGACACACCGTTATGCTGAGGTGTTCCAGGCGGCGTAAGTTGTGAAACAATTCCACATTTCCTTAAGTGCGTACCAAATTCGTGACTTAAATATTCTCCTCCACGATCTGATCGTAAGAACTTTATTTTTCGGTCACGTTGATTCTCTACCTCATTCTGAAATTCCTTGAACTTTTCAAAGGTCTCAGACTTGTGTTTCATCAAGTAAACATACCCATATCTATTTAAGTCATCAGTGAGGGTGAGAACATAATGATAGCCACCGCGAGGCTCAACGCTCATTGGACCGCACACATCAGTATGTATAATTTCCAATAAGTTGGTTGCTCGCTCCATTGTTCCGGAGAACGGAGTCTTGGTCATTTTACCCATGAGGCATGGTTCGCACGTGTCAAATGATTCGAAATCAAGAGACTCCAAAAGTCCATCTGTATGGAGCTTCTTCATGCGTTTGACACCAATGTGACCAAGGCGGCAGTGCCACAGATATGTGGAACTATCATTATCAATCTTACATCTTTTGGTATTCATACTATGAATATGTGTAACATGCGTTCGAGATTCATAAAGAATAAACCATTGACCAGCGGGGCATGACCATAAAACATATCTCTCATATAAATAGAACAACCATTATTCTCGAATTTCAATGAGTAGCTATCTCGTACTAAACGAGATCCAGATACAATGTTAATGCTCAAAGCTGGCACTAAATAACAATTATTGAGGTTTAAAACTAATCCCGTAGGTAAATGTAGAGGTAGCGTGCCGACGGCGATCACATCGACCTTGGAACCATTCCCGACGTGCATCGTCACCTCGTCCTTCGCCAGTCTCCGCTTATTCCGCAGCTCCTGCTTTGAGTTACAAATATGAGTAACCGCACCGGTATCAAATACCCAGGAGCTACTACGAGTACTGGTAAGGTACACATCAATTACATGTATATCACATATACCTTTAGTGTTGCCGGCCTTCTTGTCCGCTAAGTATTTGGGGCAGTTCCGCTTCCAGTGACCCTTCCCTTTGCAATAAAAGCACTCAGTCTCAGGCTTGGGTCCATTCTTTGGCTTCTTCTCGGCAACTGGTTTACTGGGCGCAGCAACTCCCTTTCTGTCCTTCCTGAAGTTCTTCTTACCCTTGCCTTTCTTGAAACTAGTGGTTTTATTGACCATCAACACTTGGTGCTCCTTTTTGATTTCCACCTCCGCTGATTTCAGCATTGAAAATACTTCAGGAATAGTTTTCACCATCCCTTGCATATTGTAGTTCATCACAAAGCTCTTGTAGCTAGGTGGGAGCGACTGAAGGATTCTGTCAATGACCGCCTCATCCGGGAGGTTAATGTCCAGCTGGGACAAGCGGTTGTGTAACCCAGACATTTTGAGTATGTGCTCACTGACAGAACTATTTTCCTCCATCTTACAACTATAGAACTTGTCGGAGACTTCATATCTCTCGACCCGGGCATGAGCTTGGAAAACCATTTTCAGCTCCTCAAACATCTCATATGCTCCGTGTTGCTCAAAACGCTTTTGGAGCCCCGGTTCTAAGCTGTAAAGCATGCCGCACTGAACGAGGGAGTAATCATCAGCACGTGACTGCCAAGCGTTCATAACGTCTTGGTTCTCTGGGATGGGTGCTTCACCTAGCGGTCCTTCTAGGACATATGCTTTCTTGGCAGCTATGAGGATGATCCTCAGGTTCTGGACCCAGTCCGAATAGTTGCTGCCATCATCTTTCAGCTTGGTTTTCTCTAGGAATGCATTGAAGTTGAGGTTGACATGAGCGTTGGCCATTTGATCCACAAGACATTTTTGCAAAGGTTTTCAGACTAAGTTCATGATAATTAAGTTCATCTAATCAAATTATTTAATGAACTCCCACTCAGATTAGGCATCCCTCTAGTCATCTAAGTGATACATGATCCGAGTCAACTAGGCCGTGTCTGATCATCACGTGAGACGGACTAGTCATCATCGGTGAACATCTCCATGTTGATCGTATCTTCCATGTGACTCATGTTCGACCTTTTGGTCTCTTGTGTTCCGAGGCCATGTCTATACATGCTAGGCTCGTCAAGTCAACCTAAGTGTTTTGCATGTGTAAATCAATCTTACACCCATTGTATGTGGACGTTGGAATCTATCACACCCGATCATCACGTGGTGCTTCGAAACAACGAACTTTCGCAACGACGCACAGTTAGGGGGAACACTTTCTTGAAATTATTATGAGGGATCATCTTATTTACTACCGTCGTTCTAAGCAAATAAGATGCAAAAACATGATAAACATCACATGCAATCAAATAGTGACATGATATGGCCAATATCATATAGCTCCTTTGATCTCCATCTTCGGGGTGCTATGATCAACTTCGTCACCGGCATGACACCATGATCTCCATCATCATGATCTCCATCATCGTGTCTCCATGAAGTTGCTCGCCAACTATTAATTCTACTACTATGGCTAACGGTTTAGCAATAAAGTAAAGTAATTACATGGCGTTTAATCATTGACACGCGGGTCATACAATAATTAAGACAACTCCTATGGCTCCTGCCGGTTGTCATCCTCATCGACATGCAAGTCGTGATTCCTATTACAACAAAATGATCTCATACATCACATATATATCATTCATCACAACTTTTGGCCATATCACATCACAAGGCATATGCTGCAAAAACAAGTTAGACGTCCTCTAATTGTTGTTGCATGTTTTACGTGGCTGCAATAGGGGTCTAGCAAGAACGTTTCTTACCTACGTAAAAGCCACAACGTGATATGCCAATTTCTATTTACCCTTCATAAGGACCCTTTTCTTTGAATCTGCTCCGACTAAAGTGGGAGAGACAGACACCCGCTAGCCACCTTATGCAACTAGTGCATGTCAGTCGGTGGAACCTGTCTCACGTAAGCGTACGTGTAAGGTCGGTCCGGGCCGCTTCATCCCACGATGCCGCCGAAGCATAATAAGACTAGTAGTGGCAAGAAAATTGACAACATCTACGCCCACAACAAATTTGTGTTCTACTCATGCAAAGAAACTACGCATAGACCTAGCTCATGATGCCACTGTTGGGGAACGTTGCAGAAAATAAAAAAATTTCTACGCTTCACCAAGATCAATCTATGGACTTCATCTAGCAACGAGAGAGAAGAGTGCATCTACACACCCTTGTAGATCGTGAGCGGAAGCATTCAAGAGAACGGGGTTGAGGGAGTCATACTCGTCGTGATCCAAATCACCGATGATTCTAGTGCTGAACGGACAGCACCTCCGCGTTCAACACACGTATGGTTGGGGAAGACGTCTCCTCCTTGATCCAGCAAGGGGGAAGGAGAGGTTGATGGAGATCCAGCAGCACGACGGCGTGGTGGTGGAAGCAGCGGCGATCTCGGCAGGGCTTCGCCAAGCTCAGCGAGAGGGAGAGGTGGTACGGGGGGAGAGGGAGGCGCCAGGGACTAGGGTGCGGCTGCCCTCCCTCCCCCCTCTTTATATAGGGGGCCTAGGGGTGCGCGAGCCCCCTAGAGATCCATCTCCAAGGGGGGGCGGCGGCCTAGGGGGGGAACTTGCCCCCAAGTCAAGTGGGGCGCCCCCCACCCCTAGGGTTTCCAACCCTAGGCGCAGGGGAGGCCCAAGGGGGGGGGGACGCACCAGCCCACCAGGGGCTGGTTCCCTTCCCTCTTCAGCCCACGTGGCCCTCCGGGATAGGTGGCCCCACCCGGTGGACCCCCGGGACCCTTCCGGTGGTCCCGAAACAATACCGGTAAACCCCGAAACTTTCCCGATGGCCGAAACTGGACTTCCTATATACAATTCTTCACCTCCGGACCATTCCGGAACTCCTCGTGACGTCCGGGATCTCATCCGGGACTCTGAACAACTTTCGGGTTACCGCATACTAATATCTCTACAGCCCTGGCATCACCGAACCTTAAGTGTGTCGATCCTACGGGTTCGGGAATTACGTAGACATGACCAAGACAACTCTTCGGACATTAACCAACAGCGGGATCTAGATACCCATGTTGGCTCCCACATGTTCCACGATGATCTCATCGGATGAACCATGATGTCGAGGATTCAAGTAATCTCGTATACAATTCCCTTTGTCAATCGGTACGTTACTTGCCCGAGATTCGATCATCGGTATCCCAATACCTCGTTCAATCTTGTTACCGGCAAGTCACTTTACTCGAACCGTAATGCATGATCCCGTGACCAAATACTTGGTCACATTGAGCTCATTATGATGATGCATTACCGAGTGGGCCCATAGATACCTCTCCGTCATACGGAGTGACAAATCCCAGTCTCGATCCGTGTTAACCCAACAGATACTTTAGGGGATACCTGCAGTATACCTTTATAGTCACCCAGTTACGTTGTGACATTCGGTAGACCCAAAGCACTCGTACGGTATCCGGGAGTTACACGATCTCATGGTCTAAGGAAATGATACTTGACATTGGAAAAGCTCTAACAAATGAACTACACGACATCTTGTGCTATGCTTAGGATTGGGTTTTGTCCATCACATCATTCTCCTAATGATGTGATCCCGTTATCAACGACATCCAATGTCCATAGTAAGGAAACCATGACTATCAGTTGATCAACGAGCTAGTTAACTAGAGGCTTACTAGGGACATGTTGTGGTCTATGTATTCACACATGTATTACGATTTCCGGATAACACAATTATAGCATGAATAATAGAAAATTATCATGAACAAATAAATATAATAATAATCCTTTTATTATTGACTCTAGGGCATATTTCCAACAAACCTAACTATAGCATGAAACATATGGATCCAAATCAGCCCCTTACGAAGCAACTTATAAACTAGGGTTTAAGCTTCTGTCACTCTAGCAACCCATCATCTACTTATTACTTCCCAATGCCTTCCTCTAGGCCCAAATAATGGTGAAGTGTCATGTAGTCGACGTTCACATAACACCACTAGAGGAGAGACAACATACATCTCATCAAAATATCAAACGAATACCAAATTCACATGACTCCTAATGGCAAGACTTCACCCATGTCCTCAGGAACAAACGTAACTACTCAGAAAGCATATTCATGTTCATAATCAGAGGAGTATTAATATGCATTAAGGATCTGAACATATGATCTTCCACCAAATAAACCAACTAGCATCAACTACAAGGAGTAATCAACACTACTAGCAACCCACATTACCAATCTGAGGTTTTGATACAAAGATTTGATACAAGAGATGAACTAGGGTTTGAGAGGAGATGGTGCTGGTGAAGATGTTGATGGAGATTGACCCCCTCCCGATGAGAGGATCGTTGGTGATGACGATGGTGATGATTTGCCCCTCCCGGAGGGTAGTTTCCCTGGCAGAACAGCTCCGTCGAAGCCCTAGATTGGTTCTTCAAGGTTCCGCCTCGTGGCAGCGGAGTTTCATCCCGTGAGCTTGCTTATGATTTTTTCGAGGGTAGAAGAGTTCATATAGCAGAAGATGGACACCGAAGGGCTGCCAGGTGGCCTACGAGGCAGGGGGCGTGCTCAGGGGGTAGGGCGCGCCCCCACCCTCATGGGTGGTGGGTGGCCCCCTTCAGGTATTTCTTCCGCTGAATATTTTTTATTAATTCCCAAAATGACTTTCATGGAGTTTTAGGACTTTTGGAGCTGTGCAAAATAGGTCTCCAATATTTTCTCCTTTTCCAGCCCAGAATCCCAGCTGCCGGCATTCTCCCTCTTCATGTAAACTTTGTAAAATAAGAGAGAATAGCCATAAGTATTGTGACATAACGTGTAATAACAGCCCATAATGCAATAAATATCAATATAAAAGCATGATGCAAAATGGACGTATCACGCACTGCTCGGACGAACCGCTTTCGCCAGCTTTAATGTAGTCCCACACTATGTTTATTTGAAGCTTAAAATGCCCGGACCGCGTGGCGTCATCACAGTCAATGGAAATATGGAGCGTTTCCTCTATACCGAAGAGAACACCACGACCCTAGCAGCCGGTGCATGGAAGCCTCATCAAGCCAAACAATCCATCGGTCATCAAGACCAATGACATTGCCAAAAGAGTCCGGTCCGCATCTCATTGCGGTAGCTCGATGGACCCGGACCTCAAATAGCAGTTCTGCCTCCGCCGACTGCCCCATAAGGCTGCGGTATATGTACCGCGCGGACATAATTACGCACTTAAAATACCTTGGGCAACGTCGGAGGCACGGAAAAGGTCCATAGTACGGTTCAACCCTATTCGGACCTCGCATACCTTTTTTTCTTTCTCTCACTGCAAGTTCATTCGAAAACCTACCAGCTGTACGGTTGCATGAGGGATCCCTCCTAGGCCCCTCTTTGTCTTCTTTGTAGACAACCATCTAATCCTCCTCTCAAAGGATACACTACTAAGGATAAACGACGCAGACGTGCGGCAGGGCACCTCTGGGATCTTCAAACCACTACTTTTAGGCCTTGTGTAAACCTTTCCCATATGTAATTTTTTTGGCATGTAACATGACCTCAATATTCATGGCATTATCTATCAAAACACGTCTCGTCATATTAATAAGGATATAAAGGAAGCATATGATCACCACTTTTTGTTCGGTCCTCATGTTATATTATCATCCGTATTCCCTTCTTACTTCTTGCTACCTCTTGAGCATGCGTTGGAAAACAAGAGGCGAATGGCAAATAATGTAATGCGAGGGAGAAGAGTTTATGATGGGTACTTGGTATGTCTTGACTTGACATAGATCTCCCCGGCAACGGCGCCAGAAATCCTTCTTGCTACCTCTTGAGCATGCGTTGGTTTTCCCTTGAAGAGGAAAGGGTGATGCAGCAAAGTAGCGTAAGTATTTCCCTCAGTTTTGGGAACCAAGGTATCAATCCAGTAGGAGACGACACACAAGTCACCTAGTACCTGCACAAACAATCAAGAACCTTGCAACCAACGCGATAAAGGGGTTGTCAATCCCTTCACGGGCACTCGCAAAAGTGAGATCTAATAGACATAGTAAAGTAATTTTTTTGGTATTTTTGTTGTATAGATTGGAAAGCAAAGATTGAAAAATAGTAAACGAGATGCGATGTAAACAAAACAGATGTAATATAATAGGAAAGAGTCCCGGGGGCCATAGGTTTCACTAGTGGCTTCTCTCAAGATAACATGTATTACGGTGGGTGAACAAATTACTGCCGAGCAATTGATTGAAAAGCGCATAAGTATGAAGACATCTAAGGCAATGATCATGAACATAGGCATCACGTCAGTGTCAAGTAGACCGAAACGATTCTGCATCTACTACTATTACTCGACACATCAACCGCTATCCAGCATGCATCTAGAGTATTAAGTTCATAAGAACGGAGTAATGCATTAAGCAAGATGACATGATGTAGAGGGATAAACTCAAAGAATATGATATAAACCCCATATTTTTAGCCTCGATGGCAACAATACAATACGTGCCTTGCTGCCCCTACTGTCACTGGGAAAGGACACCGCAAGATTGAACCCAAAGCTAAGCACTTCCCCCATTGCAAGAAACATCAATCTAGTAGGCCAAACTAAACTGATAATTCGAATAGACTTGCAAAGATATCAAATCATGCATATAAGAATTTAGAGAAGAACCAAATAGTATTCATAGATAATCTTGTTCATAAACCCACAATTCATAGATAATCTTGGTCCAAGAAAGATCCTCGTGAAGGTTTCCTTCCGTTTGGACTCCGTCTGGTATTCCTTTTCTGTAAAACTCTAAAATAGGCAAAAAAAATAAAAACTGGCACTGGGCCTCCGGTTAATAGGTTAGTCCCAAAAATAATATAAAAGAGCATATTAAAGCCCATTAAACATCCAAGACAGATAATATAATAGCATGGAACAATCAAAAATTATAGATACGTTGGAGACGTATCAAGCATCCTCCAGCTTAATTCCTGCTTGTCCTCGAGTAGGTATGATAAAAACAGAATTTTTGATGTGGAATGCTACCTAGCATATTTATCAATGTAATTTTATCTATTGTGGCATGAATGTTCAGATCCGAAAGTTTCAAGACAAAAGTTGAATATTGACATAAAAACAATAATATTTCAAGCATACTAACAAAGCAATCATGTCTTCTCGAAATAACATGGCCAAAGAAAGTTATCCCTACAAAATCATATAGTCTGGCTATGCTATATCTTCATCACACAAAGTACTTAATCATGCACAACCCTGGTTTCAGCCAAGCAATTGTTTTATACTTTAGTATTTTCAAACTTTTTTCAATCTTCACGCAATACATGAGCATGAGCCATGGACATAGCACTATAAGTGGAATAGAATGGTGGTTGTGAAGAAGACAAAAAGGAGAAGATAGTGTCACATCAAGTAGGCGTATCAATGGGCTATGGAGATGCCCATCAATAGATATAAATGTTAGTGAGTAGGGATTGCCATGCAACGAATGCACTAGAGCTATAAGTTTATGAAACATTAACAAAAGAAACTAAGTGGGTGTGCATCCAACTTGCTTGCTCATGAAGACCTAGGGCACTTTTGAGGAAGCCCATGATTGGAATATACAAGCCAAGTTCTATAATGAAAAATTCCAACTAGTATATGGAAGTGACAAGATAGGAGACTCTCTATCATGAAGATCATGGTGCTACTTTGAAGCACAAGTGTGGTAAAAGGATAGTAGCATTGTGCCTTCTCTCTTTTTCTCTCATTTTTTTTATTTGGGCCTTTTCTCCTTTTTTATGGCCTCTTTTTTTTATTTAGTCCGGACTCTCATCCCGACTTGTGGGGGAATCATAGTCTCCATCATCCTTTCCTCACTGGGACAATGCTCTAATAATGAAGATCATCACACTTTTATTTACATACAACTCAAGAATTACAACTCAATACTTAGAACAAAATATGACTCTATGTGAATGCCTCCGGCAGTGTACCGGGATGTGCAATGATTCAAGAGTGATATGTATGAAAAATTATGAACGGTGGCTTTGCCACAAATACAATGTCAACTACATGATCATGCAAGGCAATATGTCAATGATGAAGCGTGTCATAATAAACGAAACGGTGGAAAGTTGCATGGAAATATATCTCGGAATGGCTATGGAAATGCCATAATAGGTAGGTATTGTGGCTGTATTGAGGAAGGTATATAGTGGGTGTATGGTACCGGCGAAAGTTGCGAGGTACTAGAGAGGCTAGCAATGATGGAAGGGTGAGAGTGCGTATAATCCATGGACTCAACATTAGTCATAAAGAACTCACATACTTGTTGCAAAAATCTACAAGTCATCAATACAAAGTACTACATGCATGCTCCTAGGGGAAGGGTTGGTAGGAGTTAACCATCCGCGATCCCGAGCTCCACACATAAGGAAGGCAATCAATAAATAAATCATGCTCCAACTTCATCACATAACGGTTCACCATACGTGCATGCTACGGGAATCACAAACTTTAACACAAGTATTCCTCAAATTCACAACTACTCTACTAGAACGTCTCTAATATCACCATCCTCATTTCTCAAAACAATCATCAAGCATCAAACTTCTCATAGTATTCAATGCACTTTATATGAAAGTTTTTATTATAGCCATCTTGGATGCCCATCATATTAGGACTAATTTTATAACCAAAGAAAATTACCATGCTGTTCTAAAAGACTCTCAAAATAATATAAGTGTAGCAAGATAGATCAATAATTTCTATAAAATAAAACCACCATCGTGCTCTAAAAAGATATAAGCGAAGCACTAGAGCAAAATATTCTAGCTCGAAAGATATAAGTGAAGCACATAGAGTATTCTAATAAATTCCGATTCATGCATATCTCTCCCAAAAGGTGTGTACAGCAAGGATGATTGTGGTAAACTAAAAAGCAAAGACTCAAATCATACAAGATGCTCCAAGAAAAACACATATCATGTGGTGAATAAAAATATAGCCTCAAGTAAAGTTACCGATAGACGAAGACGAAAGAGGGGATGCCTTCCGGGGCATCCCCGAGCTTAGGCTTTTGCTTGTCCTTGAATTATCTTGGGGTGCCTTGGGCATCCCCAAGCTTAGGCGCTTGCCACTCCTTATTCCAAAATCCATCAAATCTTTACCCAAAAACTTGAAAACTTCACAACACAAAACTTCAACAGAAAATCTCATGAGCTCCGTTAGTATGAGAAAATAAACCACCATTTTAAGGTACTGTAATGAACTCATTCTTAGATTATATTGGTGTTAAACACACCATATTCCAACTTCTGTATGGGCATATCCCCCGATACTACTCATAGATTCATCAAAATAAGCAAACAACACACGAAAAACAGAATCTGTCAAAAATAGAACAGTCTGTAGCAATCTGTAACTTTCAGATACTTCTGTAACTCTAAAAATTCTGAAATAAATTGGTGGATGCGAGGAATTTTTCTATTAATCATCTCGAAAAGAATCAACCTAAAAGCACTCTCCAGTAAATAATGACGGCTATTCTCATGAGCGCAAAAGTTTCTGTTTTTGACAGCAATATCGCAAATACTTCACCCAAGTCTTCCCAAAGGTTCTACTTGGCACAAAAACTAATTAAAACATAAAACCACATCTAACTAGAAGCTAGATAAATTATTTATTACTAAACTGGAGAAAAAAGCAAAGAACAAAAAAATAAAATTGGGTTGCCTCCCAACAAGCGTTATCATTTAACGCCCCTAGCTAGGCATAAAAACAAGAATAGATCTAGGTATTGCCATCTTCGGTATGAAATCCATAATTGGCTCTCATAATAGATTCATAAGGTAATTTATTTTTCTTCCTAGGAAAGTGTTCCATGCCCTTCCTTAACGGAAATTGGAATCTAATATTTCCTTCTTTCATGTCAATAATTGCACCAATCATTCTAAGGAAAGGTCTACCAAGAATAATGGACATGTAGGATTGCAATCTATATCAAGAACAATGAAATGTATGGGCACATAATTCCTATTTGCAACAATAAGAACATCATTAATTCTTCCCATAGGTTTCTTAATGGTGGAGTCTGCAAGATGCAAATTTAAAGAACAATCATCAAATTCACGGAAACCTAGCACATCACACAAAGTTTTTAGAATCGTGGACACATTAGCACCCAAATCACACAAAGCATAGCATTCATAATCTTTAATCTTATTTTTAATAGTAGGTTCCCACTCATCATAAAGTTTTCTAGGGATAGAAACTTCTAGTTCAAGCTTTTCTTCATAAGATTGCATTAAAGTATCAACGATATGTTTAGTAAAAGCTTTATTTTGATTATAAGCATGAGGAGAATTTAACACGGATTGAAACAAGGAGATACAATCTATCAAAGAGCAATTATCATAATTAAATCCCTTGAAATCCAAAATAGTGGGTTCATTGCTATGTAAAGTTTTGACCTCTGCAATCCCACTTTTATCAATTTTTGCATCTAGATCTAAAAACTCCGAATCATTGGGACGCCTTTTAACTAAAGTTGACTCATCTCCAGTCCCATATTTATCAAGATTCATATTGGAAAACAAAGATTTAATAGGAGTCACATCAATAACTTCTATATCTTCATCATTATTATCATAAAACTAGAATAACACGCTTTCATAAAGCAATCTTTTTTAGCATGCATCCTAGCGGTTCTTTCTTTGCACTCATCAATGGAAATTCTCATGGATTTGAGAGACTCATTGATATCGTGCTTAGGTGGAATAGATCTAAGTTTCAAAGAATCAACATCAAGAGATATTCTATCCACGTTTCTAGCCAACTCATCAATCTTAAGCAATTTTTCTTCAATCAAAGCATTGAAATTCTTTTGCAAACTCATAAATTCTTTAACACTATTCTCAAAATCAGAAGGCATCTTATTAAAATTTCCATAAGAGTTGTTGTAAGAATTACCATAATTATTAGAGGAATTACTAGGAAAAGGCCTAGAATTAAAATTGCCTCTATACGCGTTGTTACCAAAATTGTTCCTACCAACAAAATTCACATCCATAGATTCATGATTATTCTCAATCAAAGTGGACAAAGACATATCATTAGGATCATAATAAACACTTTTATTAGCAAACAATTTCATAAGTTCATCCATCTTTCCACTCAAAACATTAATCTCTTCAATTGCATGAACTTTTTTACTAGTGGATCTTTCGGTGTGCCATTGAGAATAATTAACCATAATATTATCTAGGAGTTTAGTAGCTTCTCCTAAAGTGAATTCCATAAAAGTGCCTCCCGCGGCCGAATCTAAAAGATTTCTAGAAGCAAAATTCAATCCGGCTTAAATTTTTTGTATAATCATCCACAAATTCAAACCATGTGTAGGGCAATTACGTATCATTAATTTCATACTCTCCCAAGCTTGTGCAACATGCTCATGATCAAGTTTCTTAAAATGCATAATATTGTTCCTAAGAGAGATGATCTTAGCGGGAGGAAAATATTTAGAGATAAAAGCATCTTTGCACTTATTCCATGAATCAATACTATTTTTAGGCAAAGAAGAGAACCAAGTTTTAGCACGATCTCTAAGCGAAAACGAAAATAGCTTCAATTTAACAATATAATTATCCACATCTTTCTTCTTTTGCATATCACACAAATCAACGAAGTTGTTTAGATGGGTTGCGGCATCTTCACTAGGAAGGCTAGAAAACTGATCTTTCATAACAATATTCAACAAAGCGGCATTAATTTCACAAGATTCAGCATTGGTAGTAGGAGCAATCGGAGTGCTAATAAAATAATTGTTGTTGCTATTGGAAAAGTCACACAATTTAGTATTATCTTGAGCCATCGTGACAAACAATCAATCCAACACACAAGCACACAAGAAGCAAGCGAGAAGAAACAAACGGAAGAGGGGCAAAGAAAAGGCAAAGGTTTTCGAAAATTGTTTTAGAAGTGGGGGAGAGGAAAACAAGAGGCGAATGGAAAATAATGTAATGCGAGGGAGAAGAGTTTATGATGGGTACTTGGTATGTCTTGACTTGGCGTAGATCCCCCCGGCAACGTCGCCAGAAATCCTTCTTGCTACCTCTTGAGCATGGTTGGTTTTCCCTTGAAGAGGAAAGGGTGATGCAACAAAGTAGCATAAGTATTTCCCTCAGTTTTGAGAACCAAGGTATCAATCTAGAAGGAAACGACACACAAGTCACCTAGTAACTGCACAAACAATCAAGAACCTTGCAACCAACGCGATAAAGGGTTGTCAATCCCTTTTTTTGACCAGAAACAGTAGGAGTACCCCCTACTGTGTGTATATATTAAGTTAAGTTAGTAGCACTGTACATGGTAATTACAATCCATCCCCCTTTGGGGGAGGCATGCAAAGGTTGAATTACAAGGAGGCTAGGATGAGTGTAATGTACTGTTTTTGTTCTTCCCTAACCCTATGAATCAGCAGGGAGAAAACAGCCTTAAGTCTATCCAACCAGGAGGTTTTCGAGGGTACGATCCCTCTAAAGTTCTTGTTATTGCGCTCCTTCCAGATGCTCCAAGCGGCCAGCAAGAATAACTCCATAAAAAGTGGATGATTCCAATCCTCCTTTGCTTTGGAAATGTTTTGTAGCCTTGAGTTACCCGGAAGCCAAGAGAGACCAAGGTGGGACCAGCAGTCAGAGCTGAAATGGCACTTGAAGAAGAGGTGTTCCAACGTCTCTTCAATTTGTAGGCCACATATAATGCAGTCGTGAACCTCTCCAATATTGTAGTGGCATCGTTTAAGCATGTTCCTAGTGTTGAGACGATCTGAGAGTAGCAACCACCCTAATACTTTAATTTTCATGGTGGACTTAGAATTCCAAATCCATCCGAAAGCTTTGTGTGCTTGAATTTCTCTGAAGCAGAACGTATAGTATTTTTTTGCGGTGAAGATGCTGGCGCCCCAAGTGTATGTCCACTGATCAAGCTCATTGGATAGATGAACATCCAGAACTTCAAGTTGTAGTTACCTCAGTTCTGCATGTGTTTGCGGGGAGAGTGGGAGATGAAACGCCTCCCGTAACGACGTGATGCCCAAGAAATCCTTTACGGACAGATCTTCATTTATTACTTAGGAGAAAGCGTGAGGGTATGACTCAGCTAGGATCTCGTCTCTCCACATGTCTTTCCAGAAGAGTACGTTTTGACCATTTCCCACGTTTGCCGTCGAAATACCTCTGTATGTTGGCATTAACTTGGCCACATCTCTCCACCAGAATGATCCGCATGGATCGGAAGCATGTGGGATTTGGTCCATGTAATATGTCTCCCAAATTAACTGCACCCATGGTGTGTCCCAGCCATTCTAGAACTTTGTGGAGATATTTTAGCAATAGGGCATCACCTTGAATACAAAGATTTATCACGCCCAGACCACCACTAGCCTTGGGGTGACACACCATGTCCCAAGAGGCTAAGGAATTAATTTTGTTGCCCTAGTCAATTTTCTTGAGCCATAAGCATTTCCTTCTTATTTTGTCCAGCAATTAAATGATTTTTGTCGGCAGTCTCAAAGTGCAAATGGCAAAGATAATGAGTGATGTAATCATAGAGTTGAGAAGCGAGAGTTTACCGCCATAAGCGATCATGTTCAGGGTGGAAGATAAATGTCTCTCAATCAAACAGACAAGAGGCATAACTTCTTGAACAGAAGGCCTAGTAGTGCCAAGTGGTAACCCAAGGTAAGTGAATGGCATTTTTCCCACAACACAACCAAAGAAGTTTGCAAGCTCATCACTTTTTTATGGACCACAATTGATTGGTATAAGAGTGGATTTGTGAAAAATTATTCTTAACCCAATTGAGGATGCATAATCAGTGAGAATATTCTTGACAATCTGAGCTTGTTGCGTGCATGCAGGAAGGACCAAAATAGTGTCATCAACATATTGGATCATGGGGTAGTCCTTTTGGTTTGGTGAATGGAAAGGCAAACATATAAGATCCCGCTGAAAAGCATCATTGATGGTTGCTTGAAGGAGATCGACCGCAAGCACGAAAATGAGAGGGGACCACATTTGCAGAGGAATTGCCGACCAGGTGTTCCATTAAGTAGCACCGATGATTTTCCCGAGGAGAAGATGCAACAAGTCCAGCTGATCCATTTATTATTAAATCCCATGTTTTTCATAATATCAATCATGGCCTCATGCTCGATTGTGTCAAATTCTTTGGCAAAGTCTAGTTTAAGGAGCATAATTTACTTTTTGGAGCGTTAACATTGATAAATGTATTCGTATGCCCACGCAAGACAATCTTGAATAGTTCTCCCCTTTAGGAACCCATATTGATTGCAATGAACAATCTTTAAAATGACTTTTTGTAAACGGCTAGCTAGGATTTTAGTGATGATCTTAAGACAGCAATTCAAGAGCGTGATTGGTCTATAGTCATTGATCGTCTCAGGGGAACTGATTTTTGGGATCAGAGTAATGAAACCATCATTTATGCTTTCAAGTGAAAGATTTCCTGCATGAAATTGATGGCATGGCTTGTAGAAATCCTCTTTTATTATGGGCCAACATCTCTTCAAAAACACCCCTGTGAAACCATCTGGGCCAGGTGCCCTATCCATAGGCATCTCTCTAATTACATTATCAATCTCCTCGTTTGAAAAGGGAACAATGAGAGCATCAAGACCATGACATTTCTTAATGATTCTATGCAGATCAAACTTCATATTTTGGCCGGATGATGAACCCATTCGTTCTTTAAAAGTTTGGGAGATGATTGATTCTTTCCCTGTATGATCTTCAACAATGGTCCCATCAGCACTGGCTAGATATGCAATACTGTTCTTTCTGTATCTTTCAGAGGCCGTGGCTTGAAAAAAATTAGATGGTTCATTACCAAATTTAACCCACCTAATGGTGCACCTCCTTTTCCAATAAAGTTGCTGATATCTGAGGAGTTGGATAATATGTTTTTTAAGTATTTTGCTGAAGTTGTTCTCCGGGATGGTGAGAATACGTTTATTTTCCAGTTCGTCGATCTCACAAAGAGCTTTATTTGAGTTCTCTATTGCCACAGAAATTTTAGAAATTCCTTTGCTCCAATGTTTAAGATATCTGCATAGGTTTTTGAGTGTACGACAAAGAGTTGTGGCAGGGTTTGTGGAGATGACATTTTTAGCACAAGAAGTTGCAACCACATCCATGAACCAGGGTGTTGAACCCAATATGTTTCGAAACGAAAAAATTTGGACCTAGGGATGGCAGTTTCAATGTTAACCACACAAGGTATATGATCAGAAACGGGTTTACCTAGTGGTTTTACCATGGTATTATCGTATGAACTAGTCCAGTTTGTGCTTGTGAAGAACCAATCGAGCTGTTCAAGGAGAGGATCTTGCTGCATGTTGCTCCATGTGAACATGCGACCTTTGATGGGTAATTCAATTAGGCATTGTGAGCGGATGAATTCATTGAAGGTATTCATATCAGTCATGCAACCACCCGGCTTGTTACGATTGTCGAGGGCACGAATGAAATTGAAATCACCCACAAATAACCAATCTTCATTGGATGGAATATCCAGAGCACATAACAAGGCGATAAAATTAGCCCTCTGTTCACCTTGACAAGGCCCATATACGTTAACAAGAGTCTAGCATTGGGCTGACTGCATGGAGTGAAAGCGAATCACAAGAGCAAAATCTTTAGATAAAAGAACATCTACCATGAAAATGGAACTATTCCAGATAGTGGCAATACCACCCGAGGTGCCTCGAGAGGGCACAAAAGCAAATTGGTCGAATCTACGAGGGCAGCAAGACTTAACAAATGGCAGATCAAAAGTTAACTTCTTTGTTTCCTGCAAACAGACAACATCACATCCACTAGAAACGATAGCATTCGATATGGCCAGTTGTTTGTCATTTGAATTTAAACCACGAACATTCCAACAAAGGACGTTCCAGGAGACCAAAAGAGGCATAGCAATGAAGTAAAATAAGAAATATTAAGTGGAGGGAGCAGGTTCCTCCTCCTGGGCCGCCATGAGAGCTTCTTCAGTGAGTTCCTCGGCAGGAATGGTGCAAAGGTTGGTGCCAATCTGTTGAATTACCTGGATGGGTGTAGGTGGAGGAATCTGCTCACTCGGAGTGTCCCTGATGGTGAGAGCATATGGCACATGTCGCAGCTTAACCTTAGACGACTTGGTCTTGCAATCAGTGAGTGGAGGCACCTTGAAGCCGTCATATTTGTTGGAATGTGTGCTCCTACGAAGAGAAGCAGAGCACTCCAACACCACAGCTTTCCCCTTCTGAGAACAGTTGCAGACTGAAGGAACAATTGCATGAGCCGACATCTCTGCATCAATAGCACTGTGGGTGTTCTGAGCTAGATCAACAGTTGTGTCAGTCAGAGGGGGTGCAGGCAGAACAGCAGTAGGCATGGCAGTTGCAGACATAACACATTTAGGTGCAGCATTCGCTAGCTCAACAGATGTGACAGCCAGAGAGGGTGCAGGCAAAATAGCAGCAGACCTCGCAGTTTCAGACATGGCACATATAGGTGCAACATTTGCAAGATTAATATCCCCGAGCTCAACAACTTCAGATAAAGCTGGTGCAATCATAACAGAGCTCTGGTCAATATTATAAGCACGGGTGTCCAATGCAGCAGATGGATTAAGCTCCCAAAGAGAGGCCTCAAAGATGTCCTCAATATGAACAGCAGAAGTCCTAGACCGAGTGATGACTTTGGATGCAGAAACAACATTCAGAGTGCCTGCATTTTCAGATACAGTGATGTTGAAAGTCACAGAATCCTTCCTGAAGCCATAATGGCCATTCCAAGGGCCAAAAGAAGCAATAATAGGCCTAATTGCTGTAGTGAGATATGCGTTAAGTCTGAACATTGGAATGCAGTCCCTTAACAGCATAGCAGGTGTGAAATTCCCATGGGAGGCCATGTCCACATGCAAACCATCCGTAGAGACAGTAAGTGATATGTCAAGCTTGTTATGGGGCAGGATGTTATCAGCTAGGACCAATTCCTGTGGTGCAGAGCTAGAAGCTTCCTGTGGCTAGTACTGATTCATAAGAGTTAAAGGAACCAAGACATAAGAATATGAAATGGTGGCACTAGAGTCAGTACTGTTACTCATAGAGATGGAGTCATTCTAGGCAGCTGCAGGGCTGTCATGAGTGTTATTTGGGGGCACAATGCCATGACCCACCTGCAGACCTTCACTAGCAAGCCACTCCTAAAAATTATAGAGCATTGGTGGCTCCTGTGGGGGAGGGGGAGGCCAGACACCCCATTCTAGATGAATATCAATGTCATTTTCCTGGTCCACAACAACATTGCCATAAGCTATATTACGATCCTCATTTGGGACTGCATTTTGAGCCAACCAATTGTGTAGTTGCTGTTGGTACATCTATTCAGTGTTAAGGCCATCACCTTGCAAAGGATGAGGGATGCCATTCTTAGGAGGGGGTCCTCTCCGGCCGGCGGCACCTCCGGCAAATGGGCATTCCAATCACTACTGCGGAGCATCATGACTGCAACTGTCCAACTCTGACGGGCTCCACCTAACTGACGGATAACCAGGCTCTTGGGAACCAGACGCAAATGTATGACTCTAGCCTTAATGAGCACAAATATTCTATCCCCCCTAGGGTTATTCCAATCTACCAAAGCACCAAACTTATCAACATACTTGTGCATATAGTGTTGGGTGTGATAATCATACAGAAAGCCCACGTAAAGGAGCCAAACTTCTGGGCCAAAGGTAGTGAGGCGCATATTCAGAGCAGCATCATGCGGGACAAATGAAATCACAGTGTGTTCCTCTACCTCATTCTCATCAAGCTCAAAAGTGGTGCCCACAACTGTGTCCCTAACTACAGAATTCACAAAACCAAAGATACCAACTCCAAGGGGATGATCTGAGATTTCTGTTGGGAAGTAGTGAGACTCGTGTAGCAAACCTTCAATTATGTTGTGGATGTCGGCCTTCTGATGGTGCGGGATGAAGCGATTGGCCTCCGCAATGGCCAAGAAGTCATGCCGCAAGGGAGGAACGGCACTGACCACCATATCATCTCTAACCTTCCGATCTGTAGGACCAAGTTCGATCATCATCCCTGGTGGCAGGTAGGGGACGACATTGAGTGGATAGTTGGCCATTGCTGCGGTGGGTGGAGTAGGAGCAGAGGAGGGCACAGACAGCGAGAGAGCAGAGGAATGCGTATCGGCAGGCTTGGGCTGAGACTTTGGTCTCCAAACTCCTTGATTACGGTGCCCCAACCCAGCACAAGATGCCTTCTCGTGGCCCTTGAGGCCGCACGATGTGCATCGGACGGCTCTTCTTCGCCTAGCTGCTAGACCCTTATTACGGGCAGTATCAGTTAATTCGCGCCTCTGTATCCCTGAAAAGACTGGATTCTTGTGCTTTTAAATCTTATTTCCTTGAGTTGACCGAACATGAATGGTAATGTTATGATGAGAATCAGTAGCTGAGACGGAAGCCGATCGAATACTATCTTTTTGATTCCATTTCATGCAAACTACCCCGGCCAAATTACAGGAATATTTTAGGTGCCCCAAAAAACCACAGAAATCGCAAAGATGTTTTGCTGGGCATTCAAAGAACTGATGGGCCTTGGAACTGCAAACAAAGCAGGCTGCAGCCTCTGAAAGATTGTGCTTGCATGGCCCAAAGGTGTGCGCGTACATGGCCTTCTAAAACAAAGTTGGCAATAAGGCCCTGGGCAAGTAATGGCCAAATGATCATTATCATTGCATTTGTGGCAGATTGTCAATTTGTCACATATGTAATCCATGGTCAGAACATAGGGGATCTTCCATAATGATGCAATATAATCCTCCGGTAAACCCGCTTGATGGTGATCCAGAATGTGACGTAACATAAATTGCGGGAGCTGATTCCAGGCATCATGTTTGAATTGAACCCCCTCAAAATGCTGAGTAGTGACCGAGTCCACACCAGACAACCGCTCATTAATTTTAATTTGAATTGCTCCGAAGATCACGGAATTTTGCAATGAATGCTCATTATGTTTTGGTAAATTCCCGAAATCAGAGGGATCTTGCCGGCTCGCCGACGGTTGCTGGCTGGCCGTCACTGTCGTACCACATGTCCGATCGGCGGGCGGAGAAAAACCTACTTTTGATAGAGTCTCCAAGGATGCTGCATCAACACCACTAACCTCACGAGCAGAAAGATAACGCGATTTGACTGCCATAGGAGATCTAACCATGATTTCATGGTTGGTTTGATCCAAGTGCCAAGTCAATGGGTTTTCCGTGGGTACATGAGTGGCTGGTCGGAAGAGACTGAAATGACAAACAAAATCCGACCAAACTCTATCCTTAAGCCAATAGATGAAATGACCAACACGATTAGAAGCAAGTGAGAATTGAAACTTTCTGCCCTCCAAATGATGAACATGTAGTCCCGAAGGCAAACCACCAATGCAACATTGTAATGCAATGGCCATTGATTCTTCATTGAGAGGGAAGGAGGCTGAGGAGAAGCTAACCACCAAGAAGAACTCATTGGTCGTACTAGAGTTGGAGAAGTGGACAGTAGATCCGAAACGACAACGCACCTGAGCCACGACCGCAAGGCCGGGGGAGAAGTCCCAATGCAGAACCCATCCATGGAGGCTTAGATCATTGAATGCCATGTTAGAGTGGTAGGGTTTGGTGGGTGGTGGGAGAGGAGAGGAGGAATGCCATGGTAGGGTTTCCATTACTAGTACCCTTGTATGTAGTCCGGTTGCCAATCCCTTCACGGTCACTCGCAAAAGTGAGATCTAATAGAGATAGTAAAGTAAATATTTTTGGTATTTTTGTTGTATAGATTGGCAAGTAAAGATTGCAAAATAGTAAACAAGATGCGATGTAAACAAAAGCGATGTACTTTAATAGGAAAGAGACCCAGGGGCCATAGGTTTCACTAGTGGCTTCTCTCAAGATAACATGTATTACGATGGGTGAACAAATTACTGCCGAGCAATTGATAGAAAAGCGCATAATTAGGAAGACATCTAAGGCAATGATCATGAACATAGCCATCACGTCCATGTCGAGTAGACCGAAATGATTCTGCATCTACTACTATTACTCGACACATCGACCGCTATCCAGCATGCATCTAGAGTATTAACTTCATAAGAACGGAGTAATGCATTATGCAAGATGACATGATGTAGAGGGATAAACTCAAACAATATGATATAAACCCCATCTTTTTATCCTCAATGGCAACAATACAATATGTGCCTTGTTGCCCCTACTGTCACTGGGAAAGGACACCGCAAGATTGAACCCAAAGCTAAGCACTTCCCCCATTGCAAGAAAGATCAATCTAGTAGGCCAAACTAAACCGGTAATTCGAAGAGACTTGCAAATCAAATCATGCATATACGAATTCAGAGAAGAGACAGATAATATTCATAGATAATCTTGTTCATAAACCCACAATTCATCGGATCTCGGCAAACACACCACAAAAGAATATTACATCGAATATATCTCCAAGAACATCGAGGAGAACATTGTATTGAGAATCAAAGAGAGAGAAGAAGCCATCTAGCTAATTACTATGGACCCGAAGGTCTGTGGTAAACTACACATGCTTCATCGGAGAGGCAATGGTGTTGATGTAGAAGCCCTCCGTGATTGATTCCCCCTCCGACAGATCGCCGGAAAAGGCCCCAAGATGGGATCTCACGGGTACAGAAGGTTGCGGCGGTGGAAAAGTGGTATCATGGCTTCCCCTAATGTTTCTAGGGTATAAGAGTATATATATAGGCGAAAGAAGTATGTCGGTGGAGCTACGAGGGGCCCACGAGGGTGGGGGCGTGCCTACCCCCCTGGGCGCGCCCTCCTGCCTCGTGGCCTCGTTGTAGAGTCCCAGACTTCAACTCCAACTCTTCTGGATTGCTTTTGGTCCAAGAAAGATCCCCATGAAGGTTTCATTTCGTTTGGACTCCGTTTGGTATTCCTTTTCTGTAAAACTCTAAAATAGGCAAAAAAACAGAAATTGGCACTGGGCCTCCGGTTAATAGGTTAGTCCCAAAAATAATATAAAAGAGCATATTAAAGCCCATTAAACATCCAAAACAGATAATATAATAGCATGGAACAATCAAGAATTATAGATACGTTGGAGACATATCACTTTTGACTGCCATATGTGCTTTAGCCGGCCTTCACGCCGGGGGCTGTATTCGGCCTTGCACATTCTAAAGTCCGAACACCTATAGGGAGCTCTTTAGCGTCCCGGATATTGCATTATATGCATCGGTTTATTCTACCAGTTTGGCTAAGGTAGTAAAGGGAGAACTACTGCGATTGTATTTCTAGTTCGTCTAGTTAAGTACCTCAGTAGAGAAAGTCGAAACTGACCGTCATGATAAGCGAGAGCTGGTCAGCAATCCAGTGACTTAGTGTTATACTACAAATTGTTAGTGATTCTTGTCGTGTCACATGAGGGGCTGGGCTTCGACCAGCCGTGTTGCAAAGGCAACATAATCCGGATGGCCGCATAATGCAATAGGGGCTAGTACTTAGCCCCACCAATAGACTCCTATGGCTAGGTGAAGGTAATAAAGCCGCATAGTCTGATTGCCTAGTTCACCTCACAGACGCCTCCTCTACGGACTAATACGTTGGATAAAGTGCGCCTATGCATTCATGAACACCCCTATAATATTTACATGGGGGCAGAAGTTGAAGACTGGCAACCTTCAGAAATATAAACAAATAAACGGCCGCACAGGAGGATAAATTAGGCGCAATCGTAGCGCGGATTCATAACATAGTTTCTTCCACCCAGATACATCTAATTGAACATAACATCCTTTGAAAACTGGCCCTCTACTATTCGGGCCCCTTCTAGGACATCGTCAAAGTACCTCTCCGGCTTCCGATGATCTTTGCCCTCGGGCGAACCTGCAGTTGCCACTTCGGTGGCCTTCATATTCGCCCGCTACATCTTGACGCGGGCGAAGGCCATCCGGGCACCTTCTATGCAGGCCGAACGCTTTATAGCATCGATCCGAGGACGCGCGTTGAAAAGCCGCTTCACGGGGCCAAAGTAAGTGCTGGGCATGGGCTCGACTGGCCAAAATTGGACTATTAGATCCTTCATGGCCAAGCCGACCACTCTATGCAGCTCTGTCAGCTGCTTTAGCTGGTCGCTCAGAGGCATCAGATGCTCCGGCGCGAGATACTGCAACCAGAACAACTTCTCGTTCAACCTCCCCTCCTGGGCTCGAAAAAACTGTGCGGCATCGGCGACACTCCTCGAAAGATCTGCAAATGCACCAGGATAACTCCAAACTCAGGTCAGCAAGATATACCTCTTACTTCCAAATTTACTTTGCAGAAGAAAGGCCTTACCAGCCGCTATCTGCCTCGCTTGCTGGATCTCCTTCGCGCTCTAGGACTCAACCCGGGGCTCTTTGGCATCTTGGAGAGCCTTGGCAAGTTTGGACGCTTGGTCAGAAGTCTTCTCCTCCAAGGACTCGCACTTGTTGATGGCGTCCTTCAGCTCTTGCTCAACTTCAGCCACCCAAGCTTCATGTTGGTGGCGGGCACTCTGCTCTGCCTCCAGCTCCTCAGCCACTTTATCAGCGGCTGCCTTGTTGCCTCCGCCTCCTTCTTGGCCTGGGCAAGCGCGCCTTTGAGGGACTCAACCTCGACTGCGCCAACTGTGATCATAATCAAACAATCCAATGAGTTAATAGGCTCACTATACATATCAATTCTGATATATCATCTTCCGCATACCTTGCGTCTCCTTGAACCGCTTGTTAATGCAGTCGAGCTCCTCATCGGCCACTCGAAGCTTCCGATTAAGCTCGGAAACCTCTGCGGCATGGGCGGTAGCCGCCAACATGGATGCCTATTACACAAACTATCACAGTATATTAATATTCGACTTATCATGGGATCCTCTGTCCGGATTGTTCTAATCCGGATAGTCTCAAGGGCTACTGTCTATACACAGGTTCATCCTTTCATATGAAAAGTGTTTTAGAGCATTACATCACATACCTCAAAGCCCGTTAGTAGGTTGCTGAAGGCTTTGTTCAGTCCGCTTTTTGCAGACTGAACCTTTTCCATAACTGCACCCATCAGGGTGCGGTGCTCCTCCACGATGGAAGCGCATTACAGCGCTTCCTCCAGAGCATGAGCCGCCTCCGGATAAATGGAGCTGCTACTCCTCCCTCCTCTCTCAAAGGGGCGGCGTATCCCACCCCGGAGCCGCATTGGTCTCCGGAATAGTGGGCGTCGGGGACCCGGATTGATGGGGATCCTCGTTGTTGATTGTCATGGGGGTCGCCTCCCCCAGGTCTTTGGCGGCTGAGGTGTCAACCTCAGGCGCCTTCTCGACGGCCTCGTCCGCCCCTCATCGGCCAGGAGAAGTCCTTCGAGACAACACCTCGGTTTCCTCCATGGCAGTAGGCGAGGGGGCTTGTGATGGCGCGTCGCCCTCCTCCTGCTCAGGTGGTAGGGAGTTCCCCTCCGACGAGGGGTGTTCAGAATCTCATGGGGAGGGCTGAAAGGCAAATAATAATATAACTTACATAAAGAGGTAGGTAAGTGGAAAACAAACAAGAGGATTACGAATACTTACAATTCGGCCAGGGGCTTCACCCTGGGAGGTCTTTTGGGGATGTGTTCAGACTCTGAGTCAGAACTGTCCGAAAGGGTTATCTTCCCCCTCTTTGGCACCACCCCCTCCATGTCTTCAAAGGCCATTGTCTTCTTCCTCCTCCCCTTACGGGGGGGATTTCTTTCCACCTCCGCCTCCTCTTATTCCTCGTCTCGCTCATGAGAGGAGACGATATCGGTCTCTCTGGACATAGCATCCGAAGGGCCTCTGCAGCGGGGGCCACCCTTGGCCTCCTTGCCCTTCTGCTTGCCCTTCTTCTCTGGCGCCTGATAGGGCGCCTGGACCAGCATCTCCGTTAGTTGGGGAGTGGCTGGGCCCTCCAACAGCGGAGCCGGACTGTCCGTCCGCTCCGCTGTCCAGCCCTGTGAGGAAGGGGGCTCTTGATAACCCACAAGTGTAGGGGATCAAAACAGTGTTCCATAAGTAAGAGTGTCGAACCCAACGAGGATCTAAAGGTAGAATAAATATTCCCTCAAGTTCTATAGACCACCGATACAACTCTACGCATGCTTGACGTTCGCTTTACCTAGAACAAGTATGAAACTAGAAGTACTTTGTAGGTGTTGTTGGATAAGTTTGCAAGATAATAAAGAACACGTAAATAAAAACTAGGGGCTGTTTAAATAAAGAAGTAATAAAGTAAATATACCGAGTGTGGAAAAGTGGTGGTAGGAGTTGTGAAATTGTCCCTAAGCAATTGACTATGTTACTAGACCGGTAATCACTATTGCAATTCTATTTGAGGGAGAGGCATAAACTAACATACTTTCTCTACTTGGATCATATGCACTTATGATTGGAAATCTAGCAAGCATCCGCAACTACTGAAGATTCATTAAGGTAAAACCCAACCATAGCATTAAAGCATCAAGTCCCCTTTTATCACATACGCAAACAACCTACTTACTCGGGTCTATACTTCTGTCACTCACGCCACCCACCATAAGAAAATCATGAACATATTGCAAACCATACAGCGGGGATCCCTCACGCTTGCGCGACACGGAGAGCACCATAGGACAACACCAATAATAAAACATGCAACTCAAACCAATCATAGCAATTCATCAATCACCGATAGGACTACGGAAATCTACTCAAACATCATAGGATGGCAACATATCATTGGAAAATTATATGAAGCATAAAGCACCATGTTCAAGTAGAGTGAAAGCACAAGTGCTCCCTGGGTGGTTTTGGTAATTAATGTCAACATATCTCTTGTTGGACTAACACTTTTACCTAGCATGTTTCAGACAAGTTCAACAATGGAGTGGCATGGACTAAAGGATGTGGAACCCCTTCAAGATGCTAAGGACAAAGGATTGGCTCAAGCTCCAATGTCAAGACTCTACATTTTATATTTTAGTGATCCAAGATCACATTGAGTCTATAGGAAAAGCCAATACTATCAAGAAGGGATGAGGTGTTGCTTAATGAGTTTCTTGCTCCACAGTGCTTAGTGATATGCTCCAAAGCCCGCAACTACTTTACCACATCCACACATGACCTAAACCAAAAGTCAAACTCGGCCCACCGATTCTTTCTATCCGGCGCCACTGAGTTCATATGTCATAGCCACTGCCACAAACCTTAGGCAAATCGGTCTCACCGGTAGGGATCTCGGTCTCACCGAGATGGGATTGTAATCTCTCTGTTTCCCTTCCTAATGTTTCGGTACCGCCGAGATGAGCGATCGGTCCCACCGAGATTGCAATGTAAATTCTCTATTTCCTTTTCGTAACATTTCGGTCCCATCGAAATGAGCGAACCGGTCCCACTGAGTTTACCTGACCAACTCTCTGGTTAGCTTATTACCAAAATCGGTCTCACCGAGTTTGTGTAATCAGTCTCACCGAGATTACGTTATGCCCTAACCCTGACCATATCGGTCCTACCGAGTTGCATGTCGGTCCCGCCAAAAATCCTAACGGTCATTAGGTTTACTAAATCGGTCTGACCGAGTTTGTTGATTCGGTCCCACCGAGATTGGTAAATTGTGTGTAACTGTTAGATTTTGTGTGGAGGCTATACATACCCCTCCACCTCCTCTTCATTCATGAAGAGAGCCATCAGAACAAGCCTACACTTCCAACTTACTGTTTGTGAGAGAGAACCACCTACTCATGTGTTGAGGCCAAGATATTCCATTCCTACCATATGAATCTTGACCTCTAGCCTTCCCCAAGTTGCTTTCCACTCAAATCTTCTTTCCACCAAATCCAAATCCTGTGAGAGACAGTTGAGTGTTGGGGAGACTATCATTTTAAGCACAAGAGCAAGGAGTTCATCATCAACACACCATTTGTTACTTCTTGGAGAGTGGTGTCTCCTAGATTGGCTAGGTGTCACTTGGGAGCCTCCGACAAGATTGTGGAGTTGAACCAAGGAGTTTGTAAGGGCAAGGAGATCGCCTACTTCGTGAAGATATACCGCTAGTGGGCAAGTCATTCATGGGCGACGGCCATGGTGGGATAGACAAGGTTGCTTCTTCATGGACCCTTCCTGGGTGGAGCCCTCCGTCGACTCGCACAGCCGTTACCCTTCGTGGGTTGAAGTCTCCATCAACGTGGATGTATGATAGCACCACCTATCGGAACCACGGCTCAAAAATCACCGTGTCTCCAAATTGCGTTTGAAATCTCCATACCCTTCCCTTTACATTCTTGCAAGTTGCATGCTTTACTTTCTGCTGCTCATATACTCTTTGCATGCTTGCTTGAATTGTGTGAAGATTTCTTGACTTGTGCTAAGATAGCTAAAATCTACCAAAGATTAAAATTGGGAAAAGGCATAGTTTTTATTTGGTCAAGTAGTCTAATCACCCCCCTCTAGACATACTTCTTGGATCCTACAAGTGGTATCAGAGCTTGGTCTCCATTGCTTTGGTTTAATCACCATTGGAGGAAGATGGATGAGTCTACTTTGGGGAGTCTTAGACATAGAGTGCCTATACTTGATGGAGAGTATTTTCATGAGTGGAAAAATGATATGCTTGTAATTTTCAATCAATACCATTTGAACAAGTACAATGCTAGTCCTTGTGCACCTCATGTTGATCCTATGCATCCTACCCTTGATGAGTCGATTGACATGATTAGGAATGTTAGAACTGTTAATCTTATCACTAGAGGCTTGCCTAGAAACTTGATTGAAAAATTGCCTACTCTTGAGTGTGCCTACACTATATGGAAATTTCTTGAGGAACGATTTCCTAATTATTCCTTGAAAAATATGGATGAAATTCTTCATAAGTCTATTGCCTTGAGTAAGATGAATTCCAGTGATCCTATGTTTGGTAATTGTCTATTTTAACTTACAAATCTTATGCGTGCCAAAGGAAACGTTGGAATTATTAGCGATATTATTTCCGAAGCTACTAGACTTCATAAAGCAGATCATTGTCATACTCATACTAATGAATCACCCTCACTAGGAATTGATCCACCACATGACGAAGTTGAACATGGATACTATGATGAGGATGATGATGATGACTTTGATCTCGATGATGCAATGAGACACTTTGGTCTTATGGCAAACCTTTGGGGATATATGGCAGGAGGAAAGGAATGGGTTCTTGACAGTGGACGTACCGATCACATGACCGGAGATAAAGGCATGTTTCGTGAGCTTGCTGAAAATGATGGTCCTCGAAAGTATGTCACTTTCGGTGACAACTCAAAGGGTAAGGTGGTTGGCCTCGGTAAGGTGGCCATCTCACATGACAGCTCCATTCAGAATGTTATGCTCATTGAATCTCTTGGCTACAACTTACTTTCAGTATCTAGAATTGCTGATTTCGGTTTCAATGTCCTATTTACTGAAGTAGATTGCTAAGTGTTTCGTAGAGACAATCATAAAATGGTCTTTACCGGTATATGTAGAGGTGATCTTTACATTGTTGATTTCACTAAAAAGGCTCAACCTAGAACTTGCTTCATTGCTAAATCCTCTAAAGGTTGGTTATGGCATAGACGACTAGGTCACGTTGGCATGAGAAACCTTGACAAGCTTATTAAAGGGAATCATATCCTTAGTGTTAACGATGTCATATTTGATAAGGATAGACTTTGCAGTGCTTGTCAAGCAGGTAAACAGGTTGGAGGAAGGCATCCCGTGAAGAACATCATGACCACAAGGAGGCCACTTGAGCTACTTCACATGGATCTC
Organism: Triticum dicoccoides; assembly: GCF_002162155.2. Lineage (NCBI taxonomy): Eukaryota > Viridiplantae > Streptophyta > Magnoliopsida > Poales > Poaceae > Triticum > Triticum dicoccoides. Next base: position 33,262,740 of record NC_041387.1, read on the forward strand.
TTTGGTCCCAACGCTTACAAAAGTCTCGGTGGAAATTCTTTTGGTCTAGTTATAGTTGATGATTTTTCAAGATTTACATGGGTGTTCTTTCTCGATGACAAATCGCAGGTCCAAAAGATCTTCAAAAACTTCGCCAGGAAGGCTCAAAATCAGTTTGAAGTGAAGATAAAGAAGGTTCGCAGCGACAACGGAATGGAGTTCAAGAACGCAAATGTGGACACCTTTCTTGATGAAGAAGGGATTTCACATGAGTTCTCGGCTACGTACACACCTCAACAAAATGGAGTTATTGAGAGGAAGAACTGGAAGCTCATCGAAATGGCAAGAACGATGCTTGAGGAGTACAAGACACAGTAGCACTTTTGGGCAGAAGCGGTTGAGACAGCTTGTCATGCAACAAATCGCTTGTATCCTCACAAGTTACTCGGCAAGACGGCATACGAGCTCCTCACCGGTAACAAACCCCAAGTTGGATACTTTCGAGTATTCGGCTCAAAGTGCTACATTCTTGATAAACATCGTCGTTCTAAATTTGCTCCTAAGTCTCATGAAGGTTTCCTACTTGGTTATGGCTCAAACTCTCACACATACCATGTCTACAACAATTTCACCCGAAAGGTTGAAGAGACGGTAGATGTGAAGTTTGATGAATCTAACGGCTCGCAAGTAGAGCAAATGCCAATTGATGTAGGAGATAAAGACCCCTCGGAAGCAATCCAAGACTTGTTTATTGGCAAGATCCGTCCAACGGAAGTGAAGGAGAGTACCTCGTCCGTCCAAGTGTAAGCTTCTACTTCACAACAAGGTGAACCAAGAGTTGATGCGGAAGCATCCACAAGTGGGACACACCAAGATGAAGAAAACAAGGAAGTACATCATGAACGTCAACAACCTCCTTCTCCACCACGACAAGAGAACGACAACACCAATAATGAAGAAGGCCAAGAAGAAGAACAAGATGAAGAAGATGTTCAACCAAGACCCAAGCAAAAGCTTTCACGAGTTCGAGTAAGAATTGCTAAAGACCATCCCGTCGAGCAAATCTACAATGATATCCAAACCGGGAGAATCACTCGCTCTAAAACTCGTTTAGCTAACTTTTGTGAACACTATTCATTCATCTCTAGCATTGAACCTATGAAGGTCGAAGAAGCATTGGAGGATCCAGACTGGATAAATGCTATGCACGAAGAGCTACACAACTTTGAGAGAAATCAAGTTTGGACATTGGTTGCGAAGCCCGACAACAACCACAACATCATCGGTACAAAATGGGTGTTTTGTAACAAGCAAGATGAAGATGGAAAAGTAGTTCGCAACAAAGCATGTCTCGTCGCCCAAGGTTACACACAAGTCGAAGGTATGGACTATGGTGAGACTTATGCTCCCGTTTCTATACTTGAGTCCATTCGCATCTTACTTGCATATGCTAATCACCATGATATCACCTTGTACCAAATGGACATTAAAAGTGCTTTTCTAAATGGTGAAATAGAAGAGGAAGTTTATGTTAAACAACCTCCCGGCTTTATCAATCCTAAGAAACCCAATCATGTCTACAAACTACGCAAAGCTCTTTATGGTCTTAAACAAGCTCCTAAATCTTGGTACAAATGCTTAACTAAGTTCCTTATTGAAAAGGGGTTTGAAATTGGGAAAATTGATTCTACTCTTTTTACTAAAAGGGTTAATGGAGAATTATTTGTATGCCAAATTTATGTTGATGATATTATATTTGGATCAACTAACCCTCATTTTAGTGAGAAGTTTGGAAAGCTAATGTCAGAGAAGTTTGAGATGTCAATGATGAGTGAACTCAAATTCTTTCTTGGGTTGCAAATCAAGCAAACTAAGGAAGGTACATTTGTCTCTCAAACAAAGTACACTAAGGACTTATTCAAGAAGTTCAATATGGAAGAATGCAAAGGTATGTCTACACCCATGCCTACTAGTGGACATCTTCATTTGACCAAAGATGGTGAACCGGTTGATCAAAAGGTTTATCGCTCTATGATTGGTTCATTGTTATACCTATGTGCTTCACGTCCCGATATTATGCTAAGTGTGTGCATGTGTGCAAGATATCAAGCTGCTCCTAAAGAATGTCATCTTAAGGCTGTGAAAATGATAGTGAGATATTTAATTCACACACCAAATTTTGGCATTTGGTATCCTAAGAGGGCCTCTTTCGATCTTGTTGGCTACTCCGACTCAGACTATGCCGGAGACAAGGTTGATAGAAAGTCCACTTCGGGTGCTTGTCAATTCCTTGGTAGATCTCTTGTGTCTTGGTCTTCCAAGAAACAAAACTCGGTATCCTTATCCACCGCCGAAGCGGAATACATTGTCGCTGGTTCATGTTGTGCTCAATTACTTTGGATGACCCAAACTCTTAAAGATTATGGGATATATGTGAAACATGTTCCATTACTTTTTGACAATGAAAGTGCTATCAAGATTGCTCACAATCCCGACACTCTCGAACTAAGCATATTGAAGTTCGTCATCATTTCATTCGAGATCGTGTTGCTAAGGGTGACATTAATCTTAAGCATGTTCGCACCAAAAAGCAATTAGCGGATATTTTCACTAAACCACTTGATGAGAAAGTGTTTTGCAGGTTAAGAGGTGAATTGAACATCATTGATGCTTCAAACTTGGAGTAGAAACTCCATTGGATACATGCAAGACATGAGCTTATGACTAATCCTTGATATTTCTCTTATGATGATAATCTTATGTCATGGATATATTTGCACCTTGCATGTTATCTAACCCATGTAGGTACTTGGTTGAATCAAATTCCATGAGATTGTAACATACTCATATCTTGAGCAATCTCTACATCACCAAGTCTCTACACTATGGTGGTTGAAGACAAGGAAGCACGGAACCATTCAAACATATCCCTTGACAAATTCTATGTTGAGTTTCATGATTGTCATTTTGGACACACAAGTGCTCTTCCTTGCAAGAACTAACCCATGTAGGTAGATGAACTCAAATTCCAAGTGGTGCTCCCAACTATTGATGAGCAACATCAACCTTGAGCAACCCACACAAGTTCAACTACATGAATGATCATCATCACCACCCAAGGTATGTTTTTCCATCTTAGAGAAGCTTTACTCCAAGACATGAGTTAAAGCAACTAAACAAGATGTGAATACATCAAGATGCTTAAACGAAAAATGGTAACCCCATTTTGAGCTTAAACGATGAGTATCACCTATGATCAAGTGATCTCACTTGACTCCTAAGTCAATATACTCTAACATAGGTGACTTTGTCGCCGACCAATTCTAGATGAAGTTCTCTTGTATTCTTTTTTGTGCTTTTGCATTTCTCTCATGTATATTTGTTTCCTCTTTCAAAAAAACTTCATCTAGATTTCTTTTACAGTTTTTTTCTTGTTTACTGTCTGTTCTGCATTTCCTGCATCCAATTCATTGCAAATCATTCAGTTAATTCCTTGCAAATCCTTGTGAGATCTTACTAGTCTAGTGAGCTGGGGTGACAAGTGTTTTCTCTGTGATGAACTCGGTCTCACCGGTTTGTTGTTTTCGGTCCAACCGAATCCTTTCGGTGCAACCGAAGCATACCACTCGGTGCCACCGATTTCACAACAGGAAAAACATTTTGCCACTTATTCCTCTTTACTTTTGATCCAGCTCCACTCAATGAATTTTGTCCTCTACAAGCATCACATTTTTTTTATCAGTGCTTTGTACTGTAACTCAAGGACCAAACCCATTCACGGCAAATTCCAGAAGGCCCTTCTTGGAAACTGATGTCAAAGGGGGAGAGAGATATCACATCAAAGCTTATCACTTCCAAAGGGAGAGAAAGTATCACTTCCACAGGGGGAGAGAGAGATCTCCAAGGGGAGAGAATACTCAAGAAGAGAGTAATCCTCAAGGATCAGTGATGCTTGGTGTTCAAGAGGAGAGATGCCACATGTCTTCTTGAGGGGAAAGACATGTTCATATGTGCCTATTTGCAGGTTTTTCTGTTCCCTATCTTCTCCCAATATCCCATGCTAGATTCAGGGGGAGCAAGACATATAAGGGAAAGAAATTCCTTAACTTCACTGCACATCTTTACCTTTGGGGACATGTCTATGTGGTACTTAGTACTCACTCTCTACATGTCATCCCAGTCTTGGTATTCTTGTGGTTTCTTCTGTTTGCTCTGGCTAGTAGGTGTATCTGTGTTATCTAACCTTGTTTACGCAGGTTCATTCCATCCTAAGCCAACTCAAGACCACAAGGTAAGTATATGCATCTCAGTCATGTGTATGAGGAATTCTTGCTGTTGTACATATTGTTTGCAAGAAGGACTCATGAGCATGAAGGTACATTTCCCACATACACATCTGTTGCTATCTTTTGCTCTGATGCATATGGCCAAGATACATGTAACACATTGCTACTCTATCATGTTCATGCATTCACATGCTTCTATATTCCATATTCACATGATTGCATACATGTAGGGGGAGCCCATGCTTGTTACATATCTTTCCAAAGCTTTACTTGCTATTCTCTATATATTTATCTAAAGCTTTGATGTATGTTGTCATCAATTACCAAAAAGGCGGAGATTGAAAGCACAAGTGCTCCCTGGGTGGTTTTGGTAATTAATGTCAACATATCTCTTGTTGGACTTACACTTTTACCTAGTATGTTTCAAACAAGTTCAACAATGGAATGGCATGGACTAAAGGATGTGGAACCCCTTCAAGATGCTAAGGACAAAGGATTGGCTAAAGCTCCAATGTCAAGACTCTACATTTTATATTTTAGTGATCCAAGATCACATTGAGTCTATAGGAAAAGCCAATACTATCAAGAAGGGATGAGGTGTTGCTTAATGAGTTTCTTGCTCCACAGTGCTTAGTGATATGCTCCAAAGCCCTCAACTACTTTCCCACATCCACACATGACCTAAAGCAAAAGTCAAACTCGGCCCCACCGATTCTTTCTATCCGGCGCTACCGAGTTCAGATGTCATAGCCACTGCCACACACCCTAGGCAAATCGGTCTCACCGATAGGGATCTCGGTCTCACCGAGATGGGATTGTAATCTCTCTGTTTCCCTTCGTAATGTTTTGGTACCACCGAGATGAGCGATCGGTCCCACCGAGATTGCAATGTAAACTCTCTGTTTCCTTTTTGTAACATTTCGGTCCCACCGAAATGAGCGAATCGGTCCCACCGAGTTTTCCTGACCAACTCTCTGGTTAGCTTATTACCAAAATCGGTCTCACCGAGTTTGTGTAATCGGTCTCATCGAGATTACGTTATGCCCTAACCCTAACCATATCGGTCCTACCGAGTTGCATGTCGGTCCCACCAAAAATCCTAACGGTCACTAGGTTTACTAAATCGGTCTGACCGAGTTTGTTGATTCGGTCCCACCGATATTGGTAAATTGTGTGTAACTCTTAGATTTTGTGTGGAGGCTATATATACCCCTCCACCTCCTCTTCATTCTGAGGAGAGCCATCAGAACAAGCCTACACTTCCAACTTACTATTTCTGAGAGAGAACCACCTACTCATGTGTTGAGGCCAAGATATTCCGTTCCTACCATATGAATCTTGATCTCTAGCCTTCCCCAAGTTGCTTTCCACTCAAATCTTCTTTCCACCAAATCCAAATCCTGTGAGAGACAGTTGAGTGTTGGGGAGACTATCATTTGAAGCACAAGAGCAAGGAGTTCATCATCAACACACCATTTGTTACTTCTTGGAGAGTGGTGTCTCCTAGATTGGCTAGGTGTCACTTGGGAGCCTCCGACAAGATTGTGGAGTTGAACCAAGGAGTTTGTAAAGGCAAGGAGATCGCCTACTTCGTGAAGATCTACCGCTAGTGAGGAAAGTCCTTGGTGGGCGACGGCCATGGTGGGATAGACAAGGTTGCTTCTTCGTGGACCCTTTGTGGGTGGAGCCTTCCGTGGACTCGCGCAGCCGTTACCCTTCATGGGTTGAAGTCTCCATCAACGTGGATGTACGATAGCACCACCTATCGGAACCACGGCTCAAAAACCACCGTGTCTCCAAATTGCGTTTGAAATCTCCAAACCCTTCCCTTTACATTCTTGCAAGTTGCATGCTATAATTTCCGCTGCTCATATACTCTTTGCATTCTTGCTTGAATTGTGTGAAGATTGCTTGACTTGTGCTAAGATAGCTAAAATCTGCCAAAGATTAAAATTGGGAAAAGGCATAGTTTTTATTTGGTCAAGTAGTCTAATCACCCCCCCTCTAGACATACTTCTTAGTTCCTACATAGAGGGTACTGTGGGATGCGGGAGAGTGGACCGCTGAATATAAATGGGGGAAGGTGATGGAGATGTTGGTGAAGACAGCGGAGGTGTTGGTGTAGATCGCGGTGATGATGATGGCCCCGGTAGCGTTCCGGCGCCACCGGAAGCAAGGGGGAGAGAGCCCCCTTCTTCTTCTTCTTCTTCCTTGACCTTCTCCCTAGATGGGAGAAGGGTTTCCCGTCTGGTCCTTGGCTCCCATGGCGTGGGCGGGGCGAGAGCCCCTCCGAGATTGGATCTATCTCTCTGTTTCTGTGTTCTCAGATTCTACCCCTTCACCCTTTCTTTAATATCCGGAGATCCGTAACTCCGATTGGGGTGAATCTTTCGCCAAGATTTTTCTCATAAAATTAGCTTTCTTGCGGCAAAAGAAGGGCATCAGCCGCCTTACGGGTGGCCCACAAGAGTGCCAGGCGTGCCCAGGGGGTGTGGGCGTGCCCCCCTGTCTCGTGGCCACCTCGGACACCGTTTCGCGTTGATTCTTCCTCTGAAAAATCCCAAATATTCCAAAATAATTCTCCGTCCGTTTTTATCCCGTTTGGACTCCGTATGATATTGGTTTTCTGCGAAACATAAAACATGCAACAAACAGGAACTGGCACTGGGCACTGGATCAATATGTTTGTCCCAAAAATAGTATAATAAGTTGCAAAAAGTATATGAAAGTTGAAGAATATTGGCATGGAACAATCAAAAATTATAGATATGATGGAGACGTATCAGGGGCTGATAAGATTTCTATTGATTAAAGCATTGACCGAATAGGTCTTCGGAAAAACTAATATTTACCTTTGAGGCCGGATTCTCAATGTCGAGCCCGATGTCCTCGGTCTTCATGGGCCAACTCTTCTGGGCCTTGAAGAGTAGCTTCCATATTTCTTCGTGCGTAGTGCCGAAGAAGCACTTCAGGGTCCATGGCTCCTCCGGATTGAACTCACACATGGGGGAGGCATGGTGTTGGTAGGGGAGGACGCGGCGGAAGAGCATGATCTGCACCACGTTGGTGAGACCGATGTCCGTGCCCAGCATGTTGGTGATGCACTTTTGCAACATTTTCGCCTTCGTCTGGGACCCCCAGTCAAGGCCCTTAGCGGTCCATGAGGTGAGCCTCGTAGGGGGGTCCGGATATGAACTCAAGAATTGCCACCCAGTTGGCGCGGCGGGGTTCGGTGATGTAGAACCACTCCTGCTACTAGACCTTGAAGGTCTCAATAAAAGCCCCTTCAGGCCATGTGGCATTGGGCAACTTGCTTACCATGGCCCCACCATAGTCCGCATGTTGTTTTTTGACCAGCTTCTGCTTCAGATTGAAGATCTTAAGCCACATGCCAAAGTGTGGTGGGATGCGGAGCAGAGCCTCACACAAGATGATGAACGCCGATATGTGGAGGAAGGAATTTGGGCTAGATCATGGAAATCTATTACATGAGGCCACAGACGAAGCGGTGGAGGGGAAACCTTAGCTCCTTGAGGAAATGGGGGAGGAACACAACCTTTTCTCGAGCGCTAGAGTGGGGATGACTTGGTCCTTGTCGGGAAGCCTGTGCGCGATGTTCGTAGATGGGTACCCCGCGCTCCGGAGATCCTTCACGTCCTTCTCAATGACGGAGGAGGCCTCCCACTTGCCCTTGGAGCCTGACCCGGCCATGGCTAGGGAAGGTGGTGGCGGTGGGAAAGATGGGAGCTTTTTTGGGTGTTGTATCTTGGAAGATTGGAAGACAGACGCTGGAGGAAGGCGTTGGGAAGAAAGGAGGAATCTTTGCCCTCTTACAAACAGTGAAAATGACAATCGTCCCCCACTTAAGCCCTAAACCTTGCCTATTCCCAATGAGATCATGTGCCAGGAGCGGTTGGGTTACCCAAATCCCATTGATGAGAATCCCATAATAAGTGGGCACGATCTCTGTTTTGACAAGACGTGCCAAGGGGGGCTCGACCTCGAAACACGAAACGAGGATTGTGAAAATGATTCAAAATGTTGAAGAGTCAAGTGTGATGCTTCGCCGGAAAAAGTTGTCAGTAAAGACACTATTTCTATTTTTATATCTTGCCTTCGTGGCTAAGGGTTGTGTTGACTATATAGAGCCAGATACAGTTCTTTTATAAGGGAAGCTGGCGTATGGTATTCAATAAGAGGAACCCGCCTCGCAATATCGAAGACAATCCGCGTGCCGAACATGTCGTCATTGAACACTGGTTCAGGGGCTACTGAGGGAGTCCTGGACTAAGGGGTCCTCGGGCGTACGGTCTATTTGATATGGGCCAGACTGATGGGCCGTGAAGATAAAGAAAGAAGACCACCTCCCGTGTCCGGGTAGGACTCTTGTATGCGTGAACGACATGATTGGTGACTGGATAAGCTATTTCCTATCCCATAAACTGACTTTGTACAACCCTAGGCCCCTCCAATGTCTATATAAACCGGAGGGGTTAGTCCGTAGGCAAAATCATAATACCGATAGGCTAGACAAGCTAGGGTTTAGCCATTATGATCTCGAGGTAGATCAACCCTTGTAACCCCTATACTCATCGAATACTATCAAGCAGGACGTAGGGTTTTACCTCCTTTAAGAGGGCCCGAACCTGGGTAAACATTGTGTCCCTTTGTCAATTGTTACCATCGATCCTCGGACGCACAGCTTGGACCCCCTACCCGAGGTCTGCTGGTTTTGACACCGACAGTCGCCATGGTCAAGGGACGGGTTACCCGTTGCGCCTCCTCTCTATTTGTATAGGGGAAGGGACGTGGCCTGACCTTGACCCTCCTCCAAGGGAGGGGGTGGCGGCCAAGGAGGGGAGTAGCGCCCTCCAAGCCAAGTGGAGGGTCCTCCCCTTTAGGGTTTTCCACCCTAGGCGCATGGGCATTGTAGGGGCTGGTGCCCTAGCCCATTAAGGCCAGGACGGCCCCACAACCCATGCTAATGTATAGGACATGGTATAACCCTTGGTGGACTTCCAGTCCCCTCTGGAACCCTCTGAAACCTTCTGGAAGCTTCCCGGTACAATGCCACAAAAATCCAAACTTTTCCTGGAACCCCCATAACAACTTTCCATATATAAATATATACCTCCGGACCATTCCAAAACTTGTCGTGACTTCCGGGATCTCATCTGGGACTCTGAAAAACCTTCGGTCACCAATGTTAATATCTCATTACTAACCTAGCGCTACCGAATGTTAAGCGTGCGACCCTACGGGTTTGAGCATCATGTAGACATGAATGAAACACTTCTCTGGTTAGTAACCAAAAACAAGACCTAGATGCCCATATTGGTTCCTACATATTCCACAAAGATCTTTATCGGTTGAACCCCGATATCAAGGATTTAGTTAATCCCGTATGCAATTCGCTTTGTCCGGTGATATGTTACTTGCCCGAGATTCGATTGTCGGTATGTCCATACCTAGTTCAATCTCATTACTGACAAGTCTCTTTAATTGTTCTGTAATACAAGATCTCGTCACTAAACTCATTAGCCACATGAAGCTTCTTGTGATGTTGTATTACTGAGAGGGCTCAGAGATATCTCTTCGTCACACGGAGTGACAAATCCCTGTCTCGATCCATGCAATCCAACATACACCTTCGGAGATACCTGTAGAGAACCTTGATGATCACCCAGTTACAAAGTGATGTTTGATAGCACACAAAGTATTCCTCCGGTATCCGGGAGTGGAATGATCTCATGGTCTAAGGAACTTATACTTGACATGAAGAAAGTTGTAGCAAATAACTAAACGATCTGATGCTAAGCTTACACCTGGGTCTGTCCATCACATCATTCTCCTAATAATTTGATTCCTTTATCAAATGACAACTCATGTCTATGGTTAGGAAACCTTGACCATATTTGATCAGTGACCTAGTCTGGTAGAGGCTTGAAGGAAATATGCCCTAGAGGAAATAATGAAGTTGTTATTTTATATTTCCTTATTCATGATAAATGTTTATTATTCATGCTAGAATTGTATTAACCGGAAACTTGATACATGTGTGAATACATGGACAAAACACTATGTCCCTAGTATGCCTGTACTAGACAAGCTCGCTAATCAAAGATGTTAAGTTTCCTAGCCATGTATATGTGTTGTCATTTGATGAACGGGATCACATCATTAGGAGAATGATGTGATGGACAAAACCCATCCGTTAGCTTAGCATAATGATTGTTCAGGTTTATTGCTACTGCTTTCTTCATGTCAAATACATATTCCTATGACTACGAGATTATGCAACTCTCGGATACCGGAGGAATATCTTGTGTGCTATCAAACGTCATAGCATAACTGAGTGATTATAAAGTTGCTCTACAAGTATCTCTGAAGGTGTTTGTTGGGTTGGCATAGATCAAGATTAGGATTTGTCACTCCGAGTATCGGAGAGGTATCTCTGGGCCCTCTCAGTAATGCACATCATAAGAGGCCTTGCAAGCAATGTGACTAATGAGTTAGTTGTGGTATGATGCATTACAGACCGAGTAAAGAGACTTGTCGGTAACGAGATTGAACTAGGTATGAAGATACCAACGATCAAATCTCAGGCAAGTAACATACCGATGACAAAGGTAATAACGTATGTTGTCATAATGGTTTGACCGACAAAGATCTTTTCATAGAATATGTGGGAGCCAATATGAGAATCCAGGTTACGCTATTGGTTATTGACCGGAGAGGTGTCTCGGTCATGTCTACATAGTTCTTGAACCCGTAGGGTTCGCACGCTTAACGTTCGATGACGATTTGTATTATATAAGTTATATGATTTGGTGACCAAATGTTGTACGGAATCCCGGATGAGATCACAGGCATGATGAGGAGTCTCAAAATGGCCGAGAGGTAAAGATTGACATATTGGATGATAGTATTCGGACACTGAAAGTGTTCCGAAATGTATCGGAGTACCGGGGCGGTTACCGGAACCCCCCAGGGGAAGATATGGGCCATATGGGCCATAGGAGGGAGGCACACCAGCCCACAAAGGGGTGGCACGCACCCCACGGGGAAGGAGGCCGAATTGGACTAGGGGAGAGGGCGGCGCCCCCCTCTTTCCTTCTCCCCCTCTCTCTTCCCGTCCTTCCCCTCTCCGGTAAAAGGAAAGGGGGGGGGGCGAATCCAACTAGGAGCCCCAGTAGCATTGCTCCTACTTGGGCGCGCCTAGGGCTGGCTCCCTCCCCCTCCCTCCTTTCTATACGTGGGGAGGGGTCGCCTAGAACACACATCTATTGTTCCAAGCTGTGTGCGGCGCCCCCCTCCATAGTTTACACCTCCAGTCATATTCTTGCGGTGCTTAGGCGAAGCCCTACGCGGATCACATCCCCATCACCGTCACCATGCCATCGTGCTGACAGAACTCATCTACTTCCTTGACACTCTGCTTGATCAACAGCTCGAGGGATGTCATCGCGCTAAACATGTGCAGAACTTGGAGGTGTTGTACGTTCGGTACTTGATCGGTCGGAACGAGAAGACGTTCGACTACATCAACTGTGTTAAGCAAACACTTCCGTTTTCGGTCTATGAGGGTATGTGGACACACTCTTCCGTTCTCGTTTCTATGCATCTCGTAGATAGATCTTGCGTGAGCGTAGGAATTTTTTTGAAATGTTTCCCAACTGTGGCATCCGAGCCAGGTCTATGCATAGATGATATGCACGAGTAGAACACACGGAGTTGTGGGTGGTGATCGTCATACTACTTACCAACAATGTCTTATTTTGATTCGGTGATATTGTTGGATGAAGCGACCCGGACCAACCTTACATGACCGCATTCATGAGACAGGTTCCATCGACAAATATGCAACTAGTTTTGCATAAATATGGCTAGCGGGTGTCTATTTCTCCAACTTTAGTTGAATCAAATTTGACTACAACCGGTCCTTGTTGAAGGTTAAAACAGAAAACTTGATAAATCACCATTGTGGTTTTGTGCCGTAGGTAAGAGCAGTTCTTGCTAGAAGCCCGTAGCATCCACGTAAAACTTGCAACTACAAAGTAGAGGACGTCTAACTTGTTTTTGCAGGGCTTGTTGTGATGTGATATGGTCAAGACATGATGTGATATACATTGTTGTATGAGATGATCATGTTTTGTAGAAGTTATCGGGAACTGGCAGGAGCCTTATGGTTGCCGCTTTATTGTATGAAATACAAATGCCATGTAATTGATTTACTTTATCACTAAGCGGTAGCAATAATCGTAGAAACAATAGTTAGCGAGACAACCACGACGCTACGATGGAGATCAAGGTGTCAAGCCGCTGACGATGGAGATCAAAAGCACAAGATGATGATGGCCATATCATGTCACATATTTTGATTGCATGTGATGTTTATCTTTATGCATCTTATTTTGCTTAGTACGGCGGTAGCATTATAAGATGATCCCTAAAAAAATTCAAGGTATAAGTGTTCTCCCCGAGTATGCACCGTTGCAAGAGTTCTTCCTGCTGACACACCACATGATGATCGGGTGTGATAAGCTCTACGTTCAAATACAATGGGTGCAAGCCAGTTTTGCACATGCGGAATACTCGGGTTAAACTTGACGAGCCTAGCATGTACAGACATGGCCTCAGAACACTGGAGACCAAATGGTCGAACGTGAATCATATAGTAGATATGATCAACATAGAGATGTTCACCATTGATGACTACTCCATATCACGTGATGATCGGATATGGTTTAGTTGATTTGGATCACGTATTATTTAGATGACTTGAGGGATGTCTATCTAAGTGGGAGTTCTTAAGTAATATGATTAATTGAACTTAATTTATCATGAACTTAGTCCTGATAGTTTTTGCATATCTATTTGGTAGATCAATGGCTCGTGCTACCGTTCCCTTGAAATTTAATGCGTTCCTAGAGAAAGCTAAGTTGAAAGATGATGGTAGAAACTACACAGACTAGGTCTGTAACTTCAGGATTATCCTCATTGCTGCACAAAAGAATTATGTCCTTGATGCACCACTAGGTGTACCACCCCCCAGCAACTACACACATTGTGAATGCCTGGCAGTCGCGTGTTGATGACTACTCGATAGTTCAGTGTGCCATGCTTTACGGCTTAGAATCGGGAATTCAAAGACGTTTCGAACATCATGGACCATATGAGATGTTCCAGGAGTTGAAGTTAATATTTCAAGAAAATGCCCGAGTTGAGAGATATGAAGTCTCCAACAAGTTCTATAGTTGCAAGATGGAGGAGATCAGTTCTATTAGTGAACACATACTCAGAATGTCTGGATATCATAATCACTTGACTCAGCTCGGAGTTAATCTTCCAGATGATTGTGTTATTGATAGAGTTCTTCAATCACCGCACCAAGCTATAAAGGCTTTGTGATGAACTACAATATGCAAGGGATGGAGAAGACTATTCCTGAGATCTTCGAAATGCTAAAGGTTGCGGAGATAGAAATCAACAAGGAGCATCAAGTATTGATGGTTAACAATTCCACTAGTTTCAAGAAAAAAGGCAAGGGAAAGAAGGGGAACTTCAAGAAGAATGGCAAGCAAGTTGTCACTCCCGGGAAGAAACCCAAAGCTGGACCCGAGCTTCAAACTAAGTGCTTCTACTACAAAGTGACTGACCACTGGAAGCGGAACTGCCCCAAGTATTTGGCGGATAAGAAGGATGGCAAAGTGAACAAAGGTATATTTGATATAATGTTATTGATGTGCAACTTACTAATTCTCATAGTAGTGCCTGGGTATTTGATACCGGTTCGGTTGCTCATATTTGTAACTCGAAACAGGGACTACAGATTAAATGAAGATTGGCTAAGGACGAGGTGATGATGCGCATCGGGAATGGTTTTAAGGTCGATGTGATCGCCGTTGGCACACTACCTCTACATCTACCTTCGGGATTAGTTTTAGACCTGAATAATTGTTATTTGGTGCCAGCGTTGAGCATGAACATTATATCTGGATCTTGTTTAGTGCGAGACGGTTATTCATTTAAATCATAGAATAATGGTTGTTCTATTTATATGAATAATATCTTTTATGGTCATGCACCCTTGAAGAGTGGTCTATTTCTGCTTAATCTCGATCATGATGATACACATATTCATAATATTGATGCCAAAAGATGCAAAGTTGATAATCATATAGCAACATATTTGTGGCACTACCGTTTAGGTCATATCGGTGTAAAGCACATGAAGAAACTCCATGTAGATGGGCTTTTGGAATCACTTGATTATGACATTTGATACTTGCGAACCGTGCCTCATGGGAAAGATGACTAAAACACCGTTCTCCAGAACAATGGAACGAGCCAATGACTTATTCGAAATAATACATACTGATGTATGCGGTCCGATGAGTGTTGAGGCTCATGGCACGTATCGTTATTTTCTGACCTTCACAGATGATTTAAGCAAATATGGGTATATCTTCTTAATGAAACACAAGTCTGAAACATTTGAAAAGTTCAAAGAATTTCAGAGTGAAGTGGAGAATCATCGAAAAAAGAAAATAAAGTTTCTACGATCTGATCGTGGAGGTGAATATTTGAGTTACGAGTTTGGCCTTCATTTAAAACAATGTGGAATAGTTTCACAACTCACGCCACCTGGAACACCATAGCGTAATGGTGTGTTCGAACGTCGTAACCGTACTTTATTAGATATGGTGCGATCTATGATGTCTCTTACCAATTTACCGCTATCGTTTTGGGGTTATGCATTAGAGACAGCTGCATTCACATTAAATAGGGCACTGTCAAAATCCGTTGAGATGACACCATATGAACTGTGGTTTGGCAATAAACCTAAGCTATCATTTCTTAAAGTTTGGGGATGCGATGCTTTTGTCAAAAGGCTTCAGCTTGATAAGCTCGAACCCAAATCGGAGAAGTGCGTCTTCATAGGATACCCTAAGGAAACAATTGGATACATCTTCTACCACAGATCCAAAGGCAAGATCTTTGTTGCCAAGAATGGAACCTTTCAAGAGAAGGAGTTTCTCTCGAAAGAAGTGAGTGGGAGGAAAGTGGAAGTTAAGGAGGTAACTGTACCTTCTCTCAATTTGGAAAGTAGCTCATCCAAGAAATCCATTCCCGTGATGCCTACACCAACTAGAGAGGAAGCTAAGCACAATGATCATGAAACTTCAGATCAAGTTACTACAGAACCTCGTAGGTCAACTAGAGCACGATCCGCACCAGAGTGGTATGGTAATCCTGTTCTGGAAGTCATGTTACTTGACCATGACGAACCTACGAACTATGAAGAAGCTATGAGGAGCCCAAATTCCGATAAATGGCTTGAGACCAGGAAATCTAAGATAGGATCCATGTATGAGAACAAAGTGTGGACTTTGGTAGATTTGACCAATGATCAGCGAATAGAGAATAAATGGATCTTCAAGAAGAAGACTGACGCTGATGGTATTGTTACTGTCTATAAAGCTCAACTTGTCGCAAAAGGTTTTCTACAAGTTCAAGGAGTTGACTACGATGAGACTTTCTCACCTGTAGCGATGCTTAAGTCTGTCCGAATTATGTTAGCAATTGCCGCATTTTATGATTAGGAAATGTGGCAAATGGACGTCAAAACTGCATTCCTTAATGGATTTCTTAAAGAAGAGTTGTATATGATGCAACCAGAAGGTTTTGTCGATCCTAAAGGTGCTAACAAAGTGTGCAAGCTCCAGCGATCCATTTATGGACTGGTGCAAGCATCTCAGAGTTGGAATATACGCTTTGATGAGGTGATCAAAGCATATGGTTTTATACAAACTTTTGGAGAAGCCTGTATTTACAAGAAAGTGAGTGGGAGCTCTATAGCATTTCTAATATTATATGTGGATGACAAATTGTTGATTGTAAATGATATAGAATTTCTGGAAAGCATAAAAGTGCTGGAAATATGCCCTAGTGGCAATAATAAAATGGTTATTATTATATTTCTTTGTTCATGATAATTGTCTATTGTTAATGCTATAAGTGTATTAACCGGAAACCGTAATACATGGGTGGATACATAGACCACATAGTGTCCCTAGTGAGCCTCTAGTTGACTAGCTCGTTGATCAATAGATGGTTATGGTTTCCTGACCATGGGCATTGGATGTCATTGATAATGAGCTCACATCATTAGGAGAATGATGTGATGGACAAGACCCAAAGCATAGCACAAGATCGTGTAGTTCGTTTGCTAGAGCTTTCCTAATGTCAAGTATCTTTCCTTAGACCATGAGATTGTGCAACTCCCGGATACCGTAGGAATGCTTTGGGTGTATCAAACGTCACAACATAACTGGGTGACCATAAAGCACTACAGGTATCTCCGAAAGTGTCTGTTGGGCTGGCACAAATCGAGACTAGGATTTGTCACTCTGTATGATGGAGAGGTATCTATGGGCCCACTCGGTAATGCATCATCATAATGAGCTCAATCTGACTAAGGAGTTAGCCATGGGATCATGCATTACGGAGTGAGTAAAGAGACTTGCCGGTAACGAGATTGAACGAGGTGTGGGGATAGCAACGATCGAACCTCGGGCAAGTAACATACCGATGGACAAAGGGAATTGTATACGGGATTGATTGAATCCCCGACATCATGTTTCATCCGATGAGATCATCGTGGAACATGTGGGAGCCAATATGGGTATCCAGATCCCGCCATTGGTTATTGTCCAGAGAGATGTCTTGGTCATGTCTCCATGGTTCCCAGACCCGTAGGGTCTACACACTTAAGGTTCGGTGACGCTAGAGTTGTAATGGGAAATTGTATGTGGTTACTGAAAGTTGTTCGGAGTCCTGGATGAGATCCCGGACGTCAGGAGGAGTTCTGGAATGGTCCAGAGGTGAAGATTTATATATGGGAAGTCCAGTTTCAGTCACCGGAAAGGTTTCGGGGGTTATCGATATTGTACTGGGACCAGCGAAAGGTGTCCAGGGGTCCACCGGGTGGGGCCACCAGCTCTGGGGGACCAAGTGGGATGAATATGGGTGGGAACCATCCCACTAGTGGGCTGGTGCCCTGTAACACCCTCCATGCGACTATATCTCCCACGTGTCGAGGCACGACTTAGAGGCATAATCGCATTGAAGGCATATGTCGCAAGTGAGGTAATCTTCACACAACCCATGTAATACAATAAGGAAAAGGATACATAGTTGGCTTACAATCGCCACTTCACACAATTACATGAATAAAGCATTACATCAACCAAATACAATCAGGGCCCGACTACGGAACCAAAATAAAAGAAGAACCCCAAATGCGACAAAGGTCCCTGATCGACCCCAACTGGGCTCCACTACTGATCAACTAGAACGGAAACAACACAAAGGAAAAGATCTTCATCGAGCTCCTCATGAGCTTGGTTGCATCATCTGCACGGACTCAACGGCACCTGCAAGCTGGTTTTGGAAGTATCTGTGAGCCACGGGGACTCAGCAATCTCACACCCTCGCGATCAAGACTATTTAAGCTTATGGGTAAGGTAAAGGTATGAGGTGGAGCTGCAGCAAGCGACTAGCATATATGGTGGCTAACATACGCAAATGAGAGCGAGAAGAGAAGGCAAAGCACGGTCGATAAAGGTATGATCAAGAAGTGATCCTGGACTACCTACGTCAAGCATAACTCCAACAACCGTGTTCACTTCCCGGGCTCCACCGGAAAGAGACCATCACGGTTACACACGCGGTTGATTCATTTTAATTAAGGTCAAGTTCAGGTTTTCTACAACCGGACGTTAACAAATTCCCATCTGCCCATAACCGCGGGCACGGCTTTCGAAAGTTCAACTCCCTGCAGGGTGTCCCAACTTAGCCCATCACAAGCTCTCACGGTCAACGAAGGAATAGACCTCCACCCGAGACATTCCGATCAGACTCGGTATCTCGGTACAACAAGACATTTCGACAGGGTAAAACTAAACCAGCAACACCGCCCGAATGTGCCGACAAATCCTGATAGGAGCTGCACATATCTTTTTCTCAGGGCACACTCAGATGAGCGCTCCGTACAACTAAAACCAAACCTCGAGTTGCCCCGAGGGGGCGCTGCACAGGACTCTAGTTCGGACCAACACTCAGAGGAGCACTAGCCCGGGGGGGGGGGGTAAAATAATGATGACCCTTGGGCGCGCGACCCCCAAGGGAAAAGAAAAGACTAGGTGGCAAATGGTAAAACCAATGTTGGGCATTGCTGGAAAAGCTTTACTTAAGGCGAACTGTCAAGGGGTTCCCATTATAGCCCAACCGCGTAAGGGACGCAAAATCCGGGAACATAACACCGATATGACGGAAACTAGGGCGGCAAGAGTGGAACAAAACACCAGGCATAAGGCCGAGCCTTCCACCCTTTACCAAGTATATAGATGCATTAATTAAATAAGATATATAGTGATATCCCAACAAGTAAATAAATATTCCAACAAGGAACAACATCTCCATGTTCCAACAAGGAACAAACTTCAATCTTCACCTGCAACTAACAACGCTATAAGAGGGGCTGAGCAAAGCGGTAACATAGCCAATCAACAGTTTGCTAGGACATTGGTGGGTTAGAGGCTGAACATGGCAATTTGGGTGGCTCACAAGCAAATGGTAGGCATCGTAGCATTGGCATAGCAAAAGAGCAAGCAAACTAGCATAGCAAAGATAGTAGTGATTTCGAGGGTATGATCATCTTGCCTGAAATCCCGCAAGGAAGAAGAACGAGTCCATGAAGAAGACAAACGGACGTAGATGAACGGATCCTCACAACCTCGACATTATCGGAACCAACCCGAAGAAGCAAACACCGGAAAAGAAGCACACAACATAGTAAACAACCACCACAACAACATGGCACGATGCACAATCGAGTATGATGCATGTCCGGTTTAATGAAACATGGCATGGCTAAATGCACAAACAATCCTACAGATTAGGTGGAGCTCAATATGCATCGGGATGCATATTGACAAAACACCACATCAATAATTTAGTTCCCTCTCGTTTATGTACCCCAACAATATTAAATGTTGATTAACATGGCAAGAGGTGAAGCACAACAAAACTACCTATCTAGGCAAGTTTAAATGAGGCCGGAAGCAACGAACAACAATTCCGGAAACTCCTCATGAGCATAAATTAGGTTTGGTACTGTTCTGCCCTAAACACAATTTTAGAGTTGTTTAATATGCAAATAAAGGTCACCATGATAAACTAGGCAAAATTCTACCCCATTTACATATAAAGTTTATTTAATTCGGAGCTACGGTTATTTAGTTATGAATTAAATCATTTTAGCATGGCATAGGAGTAAATTAATGCAAACAACATTTTTAACATTTCAAACATAGATGAAAGTTGGATATTATTAATCTACACAAAATTCTGAGCAAGTTTCATATATAAATCATTTTAATCCGATGCACCATTTGTGAGTTATTAAATGCATGAACTAGGGGGACTAAACTGCAAAACTGGCTGACTCAGGATAATAGACAAAATCGCAACAGGAAAAAAAACATGCATCGGGCCGAAACTGGGCAGCCCAACAGCCACAGGGGAGAAGGGGCGCTGGGATGTGGGTGGCTCACCCATGGGCCTGGCCCGGTAGCAGGAGCGGCCTGGCAGGGGGCTTGGGGCTGCGGGGCTGGGCCGGATCTGGCACGGCGGCCCAGCGGAGAGGAGGGGCTGGCGCTGGGCCTCGCGCAGGACGCGGTCCACGGGGACTGACGCGGAGTGACCCGGTCGGATCGAGGCAGGGCGACGGTGGCGCCCATGGCGACGATGGCCGGCGGCGAACTTGGAGAGAAGCGGCGTCAGGCGAGATCCGATCGGCCAGAGCCGGATCCGGGCGGCCGCAGGGCGGAGGACTTCGGCAGGTGGGCGGCGAACTTGAAGTCGAGGGAGGACGCGCGGCAGTGAACTGCAAGGGTCACCGGCGAGGGTTGCCGGCGTCGGGGAGGCGCGGCGGCCGGTGATGGGGATCTGCGGTGGCGCAGCTCCTGAGGCGGCGTGGCACGAGCGGGAGACCGCGGGTAGGCGGCGGCGACGAGATGGGCTCGCGCGGGCCCGATCTGGCTCCCGCGGGCCGGCGGCGAAGTGGGGCGGCGCGGTGCCATGTGGCGCGCGCGGGTTGGACGAGGGCGGTGGCCGGCTGAGGTGTCGGCCTCTGATTGGTTGGGATGACGAGGCAGCGGCGCTGGACACGTCCAACGGCGGGACAGACAAGTCCGGCGGCGCGGGGAGGAGTGGATCTAGGGTTCATCCGCGAAATGATCCGAAATTTTGGGGAGGGGCTATTTATAGGCATAAGTGGAGTTAGGAGAGTCCAAATGAGGTGCGGTTTCCGGCCACG
The DNA here is from genome assembly GCF_002162155.2 of Triticum dicoccoides. Classification (NCBI taxonomy): domain Eukaryota; kingdom Viridiplantae; phylum Streptophyta; class Magnoliopsida; order Poales; family Poaceae; genus Triticum; species Triticum dicoccoides. Next base: position 33,283,389 of record NC_041387.1, read on the forward strand.
CGATCGTGATCGAACGACCGAGATGATGGAGCAGAGTTAGGTGGGTTTTTGGGCCAAAATGGAAGGGTGTTGGGCTGCAACACACACGAGGCCTTCTCGGTCCCTCGGTTAACCGTTGGAGTATCAAACAAAGTCCAAATGGTACGAAACTTGACAGGCGGTCTACCGGTAGTAAACCAAGGCCGCTTGACAAGTCTCGGTCCAATCCGGAAATGTTTAATCCCCACACAAGAAAGAAAGGTAGAAATGATCACGGGAGGAGAACGAAGCGCCGGATTGCAAAACGGACAACGGGGAAAATGCTCGGATGCATGAGACGAACACGTATGCAAATGCAATGCACATGATGACATGATATGATATGCATGACACGCAAGCAATGACAACGCAACAACAACGAATAACTGCACGACACCTGGCACATCGGTCTCGGGGCGTTACAACACTCCACCACTATGAGAGGATCTCGTCCCGAGATCTAGAATGACACCGAAGGGAAACAACGGAAGAGAAGAGAGGAGAGGTAAAACTAAGTTGCTCCTTTGACAAACGAGTGAAACCAAAGAACCTTGCGAGGTTGAACTAATTCGAGAAAAGAATAGAACGAAGGAGAACAAAGTCGAAAACACTTCGTTAGAAACTAGGGACAAAGAGCATTGCGAAACCTTGAGGTTGAAGGGAAGATATATATTGAGAACACTCCGGTTACAGAAGGGGATCAAGAAAGACCAAATTCGGGCAGCACTCCGGTTGGAAAGAAAGGAATTGAATAAGGTCTTGATAAGATGAGAAGATACTTGATGAAATCACAACACACTGCCACCGGAACTATTGAATGTATGGAGCAAGGGGTAACAAAGATCTCAGACAGCACTCCTGTTGAGAAGGGAGTCAAAATTTGATAAGATGAGATAGCTCAAATGAAAACACGACACTCTGGTTGAGAAAGGGATGCAAGACTTGATAAGGCGAAAAGAACTTGAACAAAGGGGCACAATACTCCGGTTAAGCAAGATAGGGAAGGAATAAGAGTGATATAATTTGGACAGCACTTCGACTGTAAATGGAAGAAATTGAACATGATCTTGACAAACCGAGATGAGGAGTGCAAAGAGCAACATCACTAGACTCCCGGGAGAAAGAATAGAATAAAGATAATTGAAATAAGAGAATTGAGAAGAAAATGTCAATTTCTGCCACAAAAGAGTTTGAAAAGGCATCTTTAGGAGAAGGGTCGAACGGAGTTGTTGGAAAACCAACCATGAAAATACTAAGCTTGATATGGTCTTATGGAATATATCTCAAATATATGAGGTGACAATCTGCCACTCACGGGAAAGAATTGGATTGGAATGAACAAGGAGACGAGAAAGCTATATCACCGGAAGGATAATGAAGAACTTGGGTCAATTATAAGCACCAAAATTAGCAACATTCCTTAGGGAAGGCTATAGGTGAAATATAACCCAAGATAACTCCAAAGAAGAGATTGATGGATTTAAAATATCTCATTCTTGATAACTTGTGACTCATGAAGCAACGAAGGGGAATTATCAAGGACATAATACCACCTCCAAAGATACGGTAGAAAGAAATTGCACTCCAGATAGCAAGATGAAGAATGCTTGAGTTTCTTAGAAAAGAATCTCGATGAACACTTCGAGAAGAAATATAAATCCTTGATGAACCATCATGTAGAACTTCCATGAAGAACTCCGGTAACAAAAAGATGATCAAAACGAAATGAAGGAGAAGTTGAAAACACAAGTTGAACCCTTGCAATGGTTAGATAGATCTTTGGAATGATAATTAGAGCTTGGAACTCCGGGAAAGAAAAGATGAGCAACTCGAACTGAGAATGTGATATGATGAACCACTCCGGAAAAGAAATTGAATAAACTTGATGAAACAAGAATAAGAATTATGTTATGTCTATCCTTCACCAATTAAATTGATGACAATCAACGGATTTGACATATTACTTATTCTCGTAGAAAAGATTAAGAGAGATATAACATAAACTTGAGAAGGTCTTCAACGAACCACCGGTAGGATTGGAACAACAAATGAATTGATATGATAAGAAAGAAGAAAAAATCTTGAACGAACCATCATACGAATTGAAAATGAATTAAGGGAAGACAAAGAAACACCGGGAAGAATAGTGAAATGAACGAAGATACATGAGACAATCTAGATACATGAGAACGAAGAGAGCACGAGCCGATTAAAGATCACTTGAACAAGGCACCGGTAAGATCGGAGAATGATAACTGCAAACTGAGAATGAATAAATCTTCGATGATGGGCTCCGGATAATCAAACTGAGAAGACTCTTGAATTACTCCAGATGGGTGAAAAGAGTTCCCACAATTAGAACAATTATGAGAGGATGGCCTCGAACTAGAACCACGAATCTTGAAGAGAAAAGAGCAAGATTAAGGAGAAACTCTTCTTCGGTCTTCAAATGACAACGAGAAACACCACCGTGAATTGTTGAGGCACTCCGGAATGAATAATGGAAAGGTTTAGCCAATGATGAAAAGAATTTGAAAGGTTTTAGAGGAGCACATTTGACTGATGGTAATTCATTCTTACGTCACAACTTCGAAAATAATTTTTGAGGATAGCTCCGGGAGAATTAGAAGAGCCAGGTAAGATCCTGGGAAAAGACCTGTGGGTTAGGGCCCACTCAAAAGAAGCACCGTTGAAATGATTTAAAGAGAGAGATTGCACCGGTTGAATTAAATGACTTGAATAAGATAGGACCTCGAAATAGCTTGAATGGATGCAAAGTGAAAACACAAATCTTTGAAATATCTTCAGCACTCCGGAACAATTAAATAGCGAGAAGTGAATGAATATGAGGTGCACCGGCATGAGAAGGTATTTGAAACGAGGAAAGGATATGATCAACACCGAAAGCTTGAATTGGCAACACCGGAGAAGAAAAAAGAATGAAGAATGATGAACTAGAAACTCCGTTAGAATCTTTATGAGAATCACCGGATAAGAATATTGGTAGAAAAGAATGGAGAGACTTCACAAGAATAAAAGGATACTTGATAAAGAAATCTGGGTCCTCGAAGAAACAAAGAGAGGGAGGGTGGGAAAAACAAAGGCAACTGGAGATGGATGAAACGAACGCCGTTGAGAAGACTTGAGTTGATCTTGTAGATATTGAAATGATCAGATCCACTTGAAGAGAAGCACACCGGTTAAAAAGGATTGACAAAACAATCTCGATTATCATGACGGATTAGTATTCACATCGGAGTATGAGAACACCACTTGGGAAAAGTATGGAATCAACATTTGACTTTGAAGCAACTCGAATACCACAACTCAAAACAAAACAAAGAATTGACTTTTGAAATAAGCCGGAACAAACATATGATAGAGATTTCGTCCGAAGTTTTCGTGGTGGGGCCTACACGGGCTCGATCGTACAGCACCATCATGTACAAGGCAGTGCACATGACATACGAAGCATCCCCGAGTCGGCATAGCCAAGGACTCTTTAAGACACAACGAGACCACTGTAAAACCGACTGTGAATAGACGGACCACTAGACGTCGAACCCCAATTTCATATCATACATCTGTCAGAAAGATATCCTACGAGCTACTTGAATTCCCACCTATGAAACTCCCGAAATTTTCTGGTTATGCAATCAGGTGTTGGGAATACAGGGGAAGCATAATATCTCACCCAAACTAGCAAATCCTACATCCAGCTGTATCCATCCTTCAACACATAACCAAGAAACCTTCGGAAATCATCTACCTCAACCTTCGAAAAGCATCCGTTATACAAGTTATGGCGATACTCCCGAACTCCCGCCCCAGTACTGGGTGGCGTCGAGGTTATCTCACCAACGAACTGCATAAAAGAGATTTTCGATGTCGGCGTACTAAACTCAGGTATTCCTGAATTGCAACGATAAAATTATGACGACAACACCTCAGAGCTCAACTCCCCGGGACACTTCCACAAAACCCCTGACAGGAGGCACCAAGACAATGTTCTCATCATAAAACCATCGGAACGATTCCAAGATACCCGCGTGATCCTAAAAAAATTTTAGTGAAATTTGAGAAGAGAAGAGTCAAAACTCTACGTCAGGATGCCTTACCAGAGCGATGAAGGGACTGAGGAGTAAAAAGAATTCCTAAACTCTCCGATATATAATTCCTAAAGGACTCAAAACATTTTTCTAGACACAACTCGGCCGCTAAAAACGATCAAGCAATGGGGCTCCTAAGGTCGGGGAAGGCTCTGATTACCAACTTGTAACACCCTCGATGCGACTATATCTCCCACGTGTTGAGGCACGACTTAGAGGCATAATCGCATTGAAGGCATATGTCGCAAGTGAGGTAATCTTCACACAACCCATGTAATACAATAAGGAAAAGGATACATAGTTGGCTTACAATCGCCACTTCACACAATTACATGAATAAAGCATTACATCAACCAAATACAATCAGGGCCCGACTACGGAACCAAAATAAAAGAAGAACCCCAAATGCGACAAAGGTCCCCGATCGACCCCAACTGGGCTCCACTACTGATCAACTAGAACGGAAACAACACAAAGGACAAGATCTTCATCGAGCTCCTCCTGAGCTTGGTTGCGTCATCTGCACGGACTCAACGGCACCTGCAAGCTGGTTTTGGAAGTATCTGTGAGCCACGGGGACTCAGCAATCTCACACCCTCGCGATCAAGACTATTTAAGCTTATGGGTAAGGTAAAGGTATGAGGTGGAGCTGCAGCAAGCGACTAGCATATATGGTGGCTAACATACGCAAATGAGAGCGAGAAGAGAAGGCAAAGCACGGTCGATAAAGGTATGATCAAGAAGTGATCCTGGACTACCTACGTCAAGCATAACTCCAACAACCGTGTTCACTTCCCGGGCTCCGCCGGAAAGAGACCACCACGGTTACACACGCGGTTGATTCATTTTAATTAAGGTCAAGTTCAGGTTTTCTACAACCGGACGTTAACAAATTCCCATCTGCCCATAACCGCGGGCACGGCTTTCGAAAGTTCAACTCCCTGCAGGGTGTCCCAACTTAGCCCATCACAAGCTCTCACGGTCAACGAAGGAATAGACCTCCACCCGAGACATTCCAATCAGACTCGGTATCCCGGTACAACAAGACATTTCGACAGGGTAAAACTAAACCAGCAACACCGCCCGAATGTGCCGACAAATCCCGATAGGAGCTGCACATATCTCTTTCTCAGGGCACACTCAGATGAGCGCTCCGTATAACTAAAACCAAACCTCGAGTTGCCCCGAGGGGGCGCTGCACAGGACTCTAGTTCGGACCAACACTCAGAGGAGCACTGGCCCGGGGGGGGTAAAATAATGATGACCCTTGGGCGCGCGACCCCCAAGGGAAAAGAAAAGACTAGGTGGCAAATGGTAAAACCAATGTTGGGCATTGCTGGAAAAGCTTTACTTAAGGCGAACTGTCAAGGGGTTCCCATTATAGCCCAACCGCGTAAGGGACGCAAAATCCGGGAACATAACACCGATATGACGGAAACTAGGGCGGCAAGAGTGGAACAAAACACCGGGCATAAGGCCGAGCCTTCCACCCTTTACCAAGTATATAGATGCATTAATTAAATAAGATATATAGTGATATCCCAACAAGTAAATAAATATTCCAACAAGGAACAACATCTCCATGTTCCAACAAGGAACAAACTTCAATCTTCACCTGCAACTAACAACGCTATAAGAGGGGCTGAGCAAAGCGGTAACATAGCCAATCAACAGTTTGCTAGGACATTGGTGGGTTAGAGGCTGAACATGGCAATTTGGGTGGCTCACAAGCAAATGGTAGGCATCGTAGCATTGGCATAGCAAAAGAGCGAGCAAACTAGCATAGCAAAGATAGTAGTGATTTCGAGGGTATGATCATCTTGCCTGAAATCCCGCAAGGAAGAAGAACGAGCCCATGAAGAAGACAAACGGACGTAGACGAACGGATCCTCACAACCTCGACGTTAGCGGAACCAACCCGAAGAAGCAAACACCGGAAAAGAAGCACACAACATAGTAAACAACCACCACAACAACATGGCACGATGCACAATCGAGTATGATGCATGTCCGGTTTAATGAAACATGGCATGGCTAAATGCACAAACAATCCTACAGATTAGGTGGAGCTCAATATGCATCGGGATGCATATTGACAAAACACCACATCAATTATTTAGTTCCCTCTCGTTTATGTACCCCAACAATATTAAATGTTGATTAACATGGCAAGAGGTGAAGCACAACAAAACTACCTATCTAGGCAAGTTTAAATGAGGCCGGAAGCAACGAACAACAATTCCGGAAACTCCTCATGAGCATAAATTAGGTTTGGTACTGTTCTGCCCTAAACACAATTTTAGAGTTGTTTAATATGCAAATAAAGGTCACCATGATAAACTAGGCAAAATTCTACCCCATTTACATATAAAGTTTATTTAATTCGGAGCTACGGTTATTTAGTTATGAATTAAATCATTTTAGCATGGCATAGGAGTAAATTAATGCAAACAACATTTTTAACATTTCAAACATAGATGAAAGTTGGATATTATTAATCTACACAAAATTCTGAGCAAGTTTCATATATAAATCATTTTAATCCGATGCACCATTTGTGAGTTATTAAATGCATGAACTAGGGGGACTAAACTGCAAAACTGGCTGACTCAGGATAATAGACAAAATCGCAACAGGAAAAAAAACATGCATCGGGCCGAAACTGGGCAGCCCAACAGGCACAGGGGAGAAGGGGCGCTGGGATGTGGGTGGCTCACCCATGGCCCTGGCCCGGTAGCAGGAGCGGCCTGGCAGGGGGCTTGGGGCTGCGGGGCTGGGCCGGATCTGGCACGGCGGCCCAGCGGAGAGGAGGGGCTGGCGCTGGGCCTCGCGCAGGACGCGGTCCACGGGGACTGACGCGGAGTGACCCGGTCGGATCGAGGCAGGGCGACGGTGGCGCCCATGGCGACGATGGCCGGCGGCGAACTTGGAGAGAAGCGGCGTCAGGCGAGATCCGATCGGCCAGCGCCGGATCCGGGCGGCCGCAGGGCGGAGGACTTCGGCAGGTGGGCGGCAAACTTGAAGTCGAGGGAGGACGCGCGGCAGTGAACTGCAAGGGTCACCGGCAAGGGTTGCCGGCGTCGGGGAGGCGCGGCGGCCGCCGATGGGGATCTGCGGTGGCGCAGCTCCTGAGGCGGCGTGGCACGAGCGGGAGACCGCGGGTAGGCGGCGGCGACAAGATGGGCGCGCGCGGGCCCGATCTGGATCCCGCGGGCCGGCGGCGAAGTGGGGCGGCGCGGTGCCATGTGGCGCGCGTGGGTTGGACGAGGGCGGTGGCCGGCTGAGGTGTCGGCCTCTGATTGGTCGGGATGACGAGGCAGCGGCGCTGGACACGTCCAACGGCGGGACAGACAAGTCCGGCGGCGCGGGGAGGAGCGGATCTAGGGTTCATCCGCGAAATGATCCGAAATTTTGGGGAGGGGCTATTTATAGGCATAAGTGGAGCTAGGAGAGTCCAAATGAGGTGCGGTTTTCGGCCACGCGATCGTGATCGAACGACCGAGATGATGGAGCAGAGTTAGGTGGGTTTTTGGGCCAAAATGGAAGGGTGTTGGGCTGCAACACACACGAGGCCTTCTCGGTCCCTCGGTTAACCGTTGGAGTATCAAACAAAGTCCAAATGGTACGAAACTTGACAGGCGGTCTACCGGTAGTAAACCAAGGCCGCTTGACAAGTCTCGGTCCAATCCGGAAATGTTTAATCCCCACACAAGAAAGAAAGGTAGAAATGATCACCGGAGGAGAACGAAGCGCCGGATTGCAAAACGGACAACGGGGAAAATGCTCGGATGCATGAGAAGAACACGTATGCAAATGCAATGCACATGATGACATGATATGAGATGCATGACATGCAAGCAATGACAACGCAACAACAGCGAATAACTGCACGACACCTGGCACATCGGTCTCGGGGCGTTA
>NC_041387.1:33291801-33301115 GCF_002162155.2 Triticum dicoccoides
CCACATGCTTGGGGGGCATGTCTCCCCCCCCCCCCTTGGCCGCCGCCCCACCCTCTATATGCATCTAGGGGGGCTCTGCCCTTCACCCTATAAATAGAGGGGGGTGGGAGGGCAGCTGCATACCTTCCCCTGGTGCAGCCCTTCCCCTTCCTACACCTCCTCCTCCTTCGTTTGAGCTTGGCGAAGCTCTGTCGAAGAACCATGAGCTCCACCACCACGCCGTCATGCCACCAGCGTTCTCCCTCAACTTCTCATTCCCCCTTGCTGGATCAAGAAGGAGGAGACATCCCCGGGTTGTACGTGTGTTTAACACGGAGGTGCCGTCTGTTCGGCGCTTGGATCAGATCTTCCGCGATTTGAATCGCCGCTAGTACGACTCCATCAACCGAGTTCTTGTAACGCTTCCGCTTAGCGATCTTCAAGGGTATGAAGATGCACTCCCTGTCTCTCGTTGCTAGCATCTCCTAGATTGATCTTGGTGACACGTAGGAAATTGTTTGAATTATTACTACGTTCCCCAACAGTGGCATCGTGAGCTAGATCTATGCGTAGATTCTATGCACGAGTAGAACACAAGTAGTTGTGGGCGATGATTTGGTCAATTTGCTTACCGTTACTAGTCCTATCTTGATTCGGCGGCATTTTTGGATGAAGCGGCCCGGACCGACCTTACACGTACGCTTAAGTGAGACAGGTTCAACCGACTGACATGCACTTGTTGCATAAGCTGGCTAGCGGGTGTCTGTCTCTCCCACTTTAGTCGAATCGGCTTCGATGAAGAGGGTACTTATGAAGGGTAAATAGCAATTGGCATATCACTGTTGTGGATTTTGCGTAGGTAAGAAATGTTCTTGCTAGAAACCCATAGCAGCCACGTAAAACATGCAACAACAATTAGAAGATGTCTAACTTGTTTTTGCAGGGTATGTTATGTGATGTGATATGGCCAAAAGGATGTGATGTATGAGATTGATCATGTTCTTGTAATAGGAATCACTACTTGCATGTCGATGAGTATGACAACCGGCAGGAGCCATAGGAGTTGTCTTAATTTATTGTATGACATGCAAGTCAATATAAGCGCCATGTAATTACTTTACTTTATTGCTAACCGTTAGCCATAGTAGTAGAAGTAATAGTTGGTGAGACAACTTCATGAAGACACGATGATGGAGATCATGGTGTCATGCCGGTGACGATGGTGATCATGCTGTGCCTTGATAATGGAGATCAAAAGCACAAGATGATATTGGCCATATAATGTCACTTTATGATTTGCATGTGATGTTTGTCATGTTTACATCTTATTTTCTTAGAACAACGGTAGCATAAATAAGATGATCCCTCACTAAAAATTCAAGAAATGTGTTACCCCTAACTGTGCACTGTTGCGAAGGTTCGTTGTTTCGAGGCACCACGTGATGATCGGGTGTGATAGATTCTAATGTTCGCATACAACAGGTGTAAGCCAGATTTACACGTGCGAAACACTTAGGTTGACGTGACGAGCCTAACATGTACATACATGGCCTCAGAACACAAGAGACCGAAAGGTCGAACATGAGTCGTACGGTAGATGCGATCAACATGGAGATGTTTACCGTTGATGACTAGTCCGTCTCACATGATGATCGGACACGACCTAGTCGATTCAGATTATGTATCACTTAGATGACTAGAGGGATGTCTATCTGAGTGGGAGTTCATTAAATAATTTGATTAGATGAACTTAATTATCATGAACTTAGTCTAAAATTGTCTTTACAATCTATCCTGTAGATCCAATGGCCCACGCTAATGTTGCCCTCAACTTCAACGCGTTCCTAGAGAAAACCAAGCTGAAAGACGATGGAAGCAACTATATGGACCGGGTCCATAACTTGACGATCATCCTCATAGCTGCCAAGAAAGCATATGTCCTTGAAGCACCGCTAGGTGACGCACCCGTTTTCCCAACAACTTAAGACATTATGAATGCCTTGCGGTCGCGTAGTGATGATTACTCCCTGGTTCAGTGCAACATGCTTTACAGCTTAGAATCAGGGCTCCAAAAGAGTTTTGAGCAACACGGAGCATATGAGATGTTCCAAGAGCTGAAAATGGTTTTCCAAGCTCATGCCTGGGTCAAGAGATATGAAGTCTCTGACAAATTCTACAGTTGTAAGATGGAGGAAAATAGTTCTATCTGCGAGCATATACTCAAAATGTCTGGGTTGCACAATCGCTTGTCTTAGCTAGGAGTTAATCTTCCAGATGACTCGGTCATTGACAGAATCCTCCAATAACTTCCACCTAGCTACAAGAGCTTTGTGATGAACTGCAATATGCAAGGGATGGACAAGTCCATTCCTGAGTTATATTCGATGCTGAAATCAGCGGAGGTGGAAATCAAAAGGGGACATCAAGTGATGATGGTGAATAAGACCACTAGTTTCAAGAAAGGCGAGGGAAAGAAGAACTTGAAGAAGGACGGCAAGGGAGTTGTCGTGCCTGGTAAGTCAGTTGCCGGGAAGAAGCCAAAGAATGGACCCAAGCCTAAGATTCAGTGCTTTTATTGCAAGGGAAGTGGTCACTGGAAGCGGAACTGTCCCAAGTACTTAGCAGATAAGAAGGCCGGCAACGCCAAAGGTATATATGATATACATGTTATTGATGTGTACCTTACCAGCGCTCGTAGTAGCTCCTGGGTATTTGACACCGGTGCGGTTGCTCACATTTATAACTCAAAACAGGAGTTGCAGAATAAACAGAGATTGGCGAAGGACGAGGTGACGATGTGCGTCGGGAATGGTTCTAAGGTCGATGTGATCGCTGTTGGCATGCTACCTCTACATCAACCCATTTAAATCCAAGAATAATGGTTGTTCTATTTATATGAGAGATATGTTTTATGGTCATGCCCCGCTGGTCAATGGTTTATTTTTATTGAATCTTGCACGTGATGTTACACATATTCATAGTGTGAATGCCAAAAGATGTAAGGTTGATAATGATAGTCCCACATACTTGTGGCACTGCCACCTTGGTCACATTGGTGTCAAACGCATGAAGAAACTCCATGCAGATGGACTGTTGGAGTCTCTTGATTATGAATCATTTGACACGTGCGAACCATGCCTCATGGGAAAAATGACCAAGACTCTATTCTCTGGAACAATGGAGCGAGCAACCAACTTGTTGGAAATAATACATACTGATGTATGCGGTCCAATGAGCGTTGAGGATCGCGGTGGCTATCGTTATGTTCTCACCCTCACTAATGACTTAAGTAGATATGGGTATGTCTACTTAATGAAACACAAGTCTGAGGCCTTTGAAAAGTTCAAGGAATTTTGGAGCGAGGTAGAGAATTAACGTGACAGGAAAATAAAGTTCTTACGATTAGATCTTGGAGGAGAATATTTGAGTCACGAATTTGGCATGCACTTAAGGAAATGTGGAATTGTTTCACAACTCACGCTGCCTGGAACATCTCAGCGAAATGGTGTGTCCAAACGTCGTAATCGCACTCTATTGGATATGGTGCGATCTATGATGTCTCTTACCGATCTACCGCTATCATTTTGGGGTTATGCTTTAGAGACTGCCGCGTTCACTTTAAATAGGGCACCATCTAAATCCGTTGAGACGACACCATATGAATTATGGTTTGGGAAGAAACCTAAGCTATCATTTCTAAAAGTTTGGGGATGTGATGCTTATGCCAAGAAACTTCAACCTGAAAAGCTCAAACCCAAATCGGAAAAATGCGTCTTCATAGGATACCCTCAGGAAACTATTGGGTATACCTTCTACCTCAAATCCGAGGGCAAGATGTTTGTTGCCAAGAATGGATCCTTTCTAGAGAAAGAGTTTCTCTTCAAAGAAGTAAGTGGGAGGAAAGTAGAACTTGATACATCCCCTCTTGAACCAGAAAGTAGCGTAGCTCAGGAAGATGTTTCTGTGGTGCCAGCACCGACTAGAGAGAAAGTTAATCATGATCATCATGAAACTTAGGATCAAGTTGCTGCTGAAATTCGTAGGTCCACAAGGACACGTTCCACACCAGAATGGTATGGCAACCCTGTCCTGGAAATCATGTTGTTAGACAACGGTGAACCTTCAAACTATGAAGAAGCGATGGTGGGCCCGAATTCCAACAAATGGCTTGAAGCCATGAAATCCGAGATAGGATCCATGTATGAGAACAAAGTATGGACTTTGGTGGACTTTCCCGATGATCGGCGAGCCATAGAAAATAAGTGGATCTTTAAGAAGAAGACTGACGCAGATGGTAATGTGACCGTCTATAAGGCTCGGCTTGAAGCTAAGGATTATCGACAAGTTCACGGAGTTGACTACGATGAGACCTTCTCACACATAGAAAAGTTGAAGTCCGTCCGAATCATGTTAGCAATTGCTGCATTCTATGATTATGAGATCTGGCAAATGGACGTCAAAACTACATTCCTTAATGGTTTCCTTAAGGAAGAATTGTATATGATGCAGCCAGAAGGTTTTGTCGGTCCTAAGAATGCTGACAAGGTATGCAAGCTCCAGCGCTCCATCTATGGGCTGGTGCAAGCATCTCAAAGTTGGAACATTCTCTTTGATGAAATGATCAAAGTGTTTGGGTTTATACAAATTTATGGAGAAGCCTGTATTTACAAGAAAGTGAGTGGGAGCTCTGTAGCTTTTCTCATACTATATGTGGATGACATACTATTGATGGGAAATGATATAGAACTTTTGGAAAGCATAAAGGCCTACTTGAATAAGTGTTTTTCAATGAAGGACTTGGAGAACCTGCTTACATATTAGGCATCAAGATCTATAGAGATAGATCGAGACGCCTCATTGGTCTTTCACAAAGCACATACCTTGACAAGATATTGAAGAAGTTCAATATGGATCAGTCCAAGAAGGGGTTCTTGCCTGTATTGCAAGGTGTGAGATTGAGCGCAGCTCAATGCCCGACCTCGGCAGATGATAGAGAAAAGATGAGTGTTATCCCCTATGCCTCAGCCATAGGCTCTATTATGTATGCCATGCTGTGTACCAGAACTGATGTGAACCTTGCCATAAGTTTGGTAGGGAGGTACCGAAGTGATCCCGGTACGAAACACTAGACAGAGGTCAAGAATATCTTGAAGTACCTAAAAAGGACTAAGGATATGTTTCTCGTTTATGGAGGTGCCGAAGAGCTTGTCGTAAAGGGTTACATTGACGCTAGCTTTGACATAGATCTAGATGACTCCAAGTCACAAACCGGATACATGTATATTTTGAATTGTGGGACAGTCAGCTGGTGCAATCGCAAGCAAATGTCGTGGCGGGATCTACACGTGAAGCGGAGTACATAGTGTTGGGGAACATGGTAATTTCAAAAAAAATCCTACGACCACGCAAGATCTATCTATGTGATGCATAACAATGAGAGGGGGAGTGTATCTTCATACCCTTGAAGATCGCTAAGCGGAAGCGTTTATCAACGCGGTTGATGTAGTCGTACACCTTCACGATCTGCCCCGATCAAGTACCAAACGTACGGCACCTCCACGTTTAGCACACGTTCAGCTCGATGACGTCCTCACCTTCTTGATCCAGCTAGACGGGCGAAGTAGTAGATGAGTTCCGGTAGCACGACGGCGTGGTGATGCTGTTGGTGATGAACAATCTCCGCAGGGCTTCGCCTAAGCACTACGAAAACTAGGACGGAGGATAAACTAGAGGGGACGGGGTTGCCGACACACGGCTTGGTGTTTCTTGATGTGTCTTTGGTGCTAGCCCTGCCCCTCTATTTATATGTTGAGCCTTGGGGCCGAAACTTGGAGTGAAAGCCTCCATAAAGTCGGTTTCACCCGAAAGGCAAGAGTCCTTCTCGGACTCCAGGGCCAGCCGCCAGGGTTCACGGTGTCTGGACCCAGACGCCAGGGACCCTGGCATCTGGCCCCTAGACTCCGCAAAACTTTCGTTTGCGCTTTCCAAAAACCTTGTGGGCTTTCCCTTTTGGCCGAAATAAAGTGTTCTCGTACCCAAACATTTCGGGAAACATCTGGAACCCCTTCCACTGAATTTCGGAACCCTTTCAGAGACCAAACACTATCATCACATATATCAATCTTTATCTCTAGACCATTCCGGAGTTCCTCGTCATGTCCATGATCATATCCGGGACTCCGAACAACATTCGGTCACCAACATACATAAATCATATAATACTATATCGTCAACGAACGTTAAGCGTGCGGACCCTAAGGGTTCGAGAACTATGTAGACATGGCCGAGACACCTCTCTGTTCAATAACCAATAGCGAAACCTGGATGCCCATATTGGCTCCTACATATTCTACGAAGATCTTTATCGGTCGAACCGCATAACAACATATGTTGTTCCCTTTGTCATCGGTATGTTATTTGCCCGAGATTCGATCGTCGGTATCACCATACCTAGTTCAATCTCATTACCGGCAAGTCTCTTTACTTGTTTCATAATACTTCATCCCGTAACTAACTCATTAGTCACAATGCTTGCAAGGCTTATAGTGATGAGTATTATCGAGTGGGCCTAGAGATACCTCTCTGAAACACGGAGTGACAAATCCTAATCTCGATCTATGCCAACCCAACAAACACCTTCAGAGACAACTGTAGAGCACCTTTATAATCACCCTTTTACGTTGTAACGTTTGGTAGCACACAAAGTGTTCCTCCGGTATTCGGGAGTTGCATAATCTCATAGTCTGAGGAACTTGTATAAGTCATGAAGAAAGCGGTAGCAATAAAACTAACACGATCATAATGCTAAGCTAATGGATGGGTCATGCACTACTGGAATCAGGGAATTTGCCATCAGCTTGTTATTTGCCGTCTGCTAGCTGACGGCAAAGAGGGTCTTTGCCGTCTGCTTTCAAAAAGCAGACGGCAAAGAACTGGCTGATGGCAAATATACAGTTTGCCATCTGCCATTTCTTTGCTGTCAGCCAGCGGACGGCAAAGGACCAGAAGGCAGACGGCAAAGAGTCCAACTGGGCCCCACTGGACCCTGCGGCTGATTAGGGCAGACGGACGGGTCGTTAAGCAGACGGCAAAGAAACACTCACGTGGATCAATCACCTGGATCGATGAGTTGGCAAGATCTGAGACGCACGCTGATCACTCTGTTGGACGCATACCCAACCCACCCACGATGCATGCGCCCCCAGGAAAACACCCACGCGCCCCACGTCTCACCCCACCCACAGTCTGCCTTATCCACATCTCACCCCCACCCCATCACGTCTCTCTCTCATATATCTCCCTGCTCTCGATCCACTTTCCGCGCAAGCGCTCACCACCACCTCGCCGGCAGTCCCCGGCCTCGCTGGCCGCCATCGCGCCCGCCGGCCATGGCCCGGCCCCGGCCTCGCTGGCCGCCATCGCGCCCGCCGGCCATGGCCCGGCCTCGTCGCCTCTCGCCCCCGTCGGCCTCCTCGCCCCGTCGCCTTTCTCCCGGGTGACCTCCGTGCCCCGTCGCCTGTCGCCACCGGCGGCCTCCGCACCCCGTCGCCTATCGCCCCCGCAGGCCTCGGCCCCATCCCCCCAGGCCTCTGTCGGCCCCGGCGCCGTCACCCTCCCTCGACGCCGCACCATATTCTGCCTCAAGGAGCAGCGGCAGGTCCTCGGGCGTCCATGGTGGCGGTGGATACTATGGTTTTTGTGCTGATTTTGTGTAGATGGATAATGTGGTGTTCATGTAAATAGAGTAGTTTTGTGTAGATGGAGCAGATGCAAATCTATTCTGCGTAAATAGACTAATTTGGTATTGTGAAATTTGTTCATTCGTCGTCGATTGTTGGAACAAAGCGTAGATGGATACTGTGGTGCACTTGGGCTGCTGGTTCACTATATTTTAATAAACAAAATCCTTTTATGTCTCTCATTTTAATAAACGTGTAGATGGACATTTTTGCCGTCTGTTATTAGTCGGCAGACGGCAAAACATTAGTTTGGCAGACGGCAAAGCCTCCGTTAGCACCTAACGTGGCTAACACCCACTATTTGCCATCCATTTTCTTTGCCGTCCGCCACTGACGGCAAAGGCCTCTTTGCCGTCCGCTGCAAAAAGCAGATGGCAAAGAAGGTGTTTGCCGACCCTCTCTTTGCTGGAGCTGTTTGCCGTCCGCCGCGGACGGCAAAGCTCTTTGCCGTCCGCCATCCGTGCCTTTGCCGTCCGCCGTGGCAGACGGCAAAATAATGGATTCCTGTAGTGATGTCCATCACATCATTCTCCTAATGATGTGATCCCGTTCATCAAATGACAACACATGTCTATGGTTAGGAAACATAACCATCCTTGATTAACGAGCTAGTCAAGTAGAGGCATACTAGGGACTATATGTTTTGACTATGTATTCACACATGTACTAAGTTTCCAGTTAATACAATTATAGCATGAATAATAAACATTTAGAATTAAATAAGGAAATAAATAATAATTTTATTATTGCCTCTAGGGCATATTTCCTTCACATAGTTGCTTCAGAAGCAGCACAGGAAGCAGTCTGGATGAAGGAGTTTATCACCGACCTAGGAGTGATTCCCAATGCGTCGGGCCCGATGACTCTCTTCTTGTAACATCCCAATTTTCAATTTGGATGTTATACCTAGATCATTCATATGCATTTCATATTTTTTGGTTGTGATCCAATAAATCTTAAGCAACTCAAGGACCCAAGGAGAGAGTTGAAGGTTTCATAATACTTCCATTTTTTAATTTATTTCAAATTCGAAAAGTGCATCAATTTGATTTTCAACAATTTCTTTCTAATTATTTCCAACAATGAAAATAAATGAGAGAAGATAAAATGACTTCTTCAAAAAAAGGAGAAATATTGGAAAAGAAATTTTGAAATCAAATTATTATTTTATTTGAATTTTATTTGAATTAGAGAAAAACATGCATTTTAGAAAAATGCATTTAGTCTAGAAAAATATTCATCTTGTCCCAAATATTAGGTAGGGACAGTGAAAATTGTTTCTGAAATTTTTAGAAGTTTATTTTTATTTATCAGGATTTTCTTCGCGGAAATCGTTTAAGGAAAAAGTTCCTGCGTCGGCCCAGCCGCAGCCAAGCCACGGCCTAGTCGCTCCGTCGCCTTCCTCCGCTCAGGAGGAGTCTCGCACGGAGCCACCGGAGGAGTCCGAGTCGGACTCCTCATCGCCGCCGCCGCCGCACGGATTACTATGTGATCTTGTTTCGTTTGTATCTTGAGTTTCAGTTGATCCAGTTGATCCAGCACGGAGCTCACCCAGTTGATCCAGCAACATAATGCCTTGATACAGATGCTAGTGCA
>NC_041387.1:33304580-33314649 GCF_002162155.2 Triticum dicoccoides
ACAACAACAACAACAACAACAACAACAACAACAACAACAACAACAACAACAACAACAACAACAACAACAACAACAACAACAACAACAACAACAACAACAACAACAACAACAACAACAACAACAACAACAACAACAACAACAACAACAACAACAACAACAACAACAACAACAACAACAACAACAACAACAACAACAACAACAACAACAACAACAACAACAACAACAACAACAACAACAACAACAACAACAACAACAACAACGGATTCCAAACGGAATGAAACCTTCGGGAGCAATCTTTTCGGAACAAACGCAATCCAGAGGACTTGGAGTGCAAGTCAAGAAGCAATCGAGGAAGCCACGAGGGTGGAGGGCACACCCCCTGTCGTGGTACTAAGACTGACAGTAAGAATAGGGGGTACATAGGAGGAGGCAAGGTCCTAGCTACGGTGAGGTTGTACGCAAGCATTTACGAGTTCAGGCCCCTCTCGGAGGAGGTAAAAGCCCTACGTCTCGGTGCCCGGAGGCGGTCGACTAGATTTCAGTATATGCATGTGTGTTACAGGGGGTGCGAACCCTTGTCCCAGAGGAGGGGTGGCTTATATAGAGTGCGCCAGGACCCCAGCTCCCCTCCGTTACAGAGGGTTCAATGTTCATAAAGGAGGGACGTTACTGATAACGCCAGCTTTAAGTACCATTAATGCCTATAAAGACTACAGAGTGAATGTCCGACCGTTGTAGTTCCGTCTGGCTCTTGGTCTTCATAGGTCGAGTGGTTTCTTGTATGGTCGAGTGATCTTCGTAAAATTGGGGTACCCGAGTGATACGGTTGGTCGAGTGGACTAACACTCAACGTCTTCCTAAGGTACTTCCTGTTATCTCTTGAGCTTCTTTGCTTCTAGGGTAGTGACCTTTGGTGGGGCTCCTAGGTTAGGCATGTGACCCTACCCTAGGTCTATATCCTCATCACTAACCCCCGAATGGATTGAGGACTGAGTGGAAAAGAATATCGCAGTGGACTTCGCTTCAACTTTTGTGCTTCGTGAGTACTTGCGTCGAACGGAAGGTTTGCGTCTTAACTTTAGCTTCATTTCAATTGCCTCGATCGATTCTGAAGTTGTCGAGTGGATTAATGACATCATCCGTCGATCGTTATCTTCTCTTGCGAGATCTCCGGTGCGATTGGTTATTGCGTATCCCGGATTCGGCGGGATTCGAAATTTCGGGGAAGCGTGCGGGATGGAGGGTGCCGTGGTAATCGGGATGGATAAGCAGGGATGCCTCGATACCCGCGCCACCTTTTTCACCATGTATCGGGCGCGCGACTGTAGCGGATATTTGACAGGATCGCCCGAGCCCGCGCGTCAGCCACTCGGAAGTGGGCCTTTAAAAGGCGGCGAGGCCGAGGCGTTGCGTCGTGCGCTCCCAATCTCCCCCTTTCTCCTCCGCTCTCGGCGCTATCGCTCCACTGTAGTGGTGAAGTACAAGACTACAGCGCTGGAACGCGCGAAGAAGGCGACGGGGGCGGTGAAGGGTAAGAAGACCCAGCACGGGTCATCGTCGCGGTCGGTGCTGCCGACAGGATGGATCCAGGGCGACTGTATCCGATCCATGCTCTGGCAAGAAGACCTGGACAAGATGGCCGAGCTCAGATTGATCACCGACGGTGCTGCGAGGTTGTCGGAGGGGGAGACAGGGCCGCAGCCGTGACCGGGTGAGTGTGTACTGCTCGCCACCCACGTCGACCGTGGTTTTTCGCTTCCTCCGCACCCCTTTTTCCGGGGGTTTTTCAACTTCTTCGGAGCCCAACTTCATCACTTTTCTCCCAACACCATCATCTATCTCGCGGCATTTGTGTCCATGTGTGAAAATTTCCTTCGCTGTCGACCGCACTAGGGTCTCTTCAAACACATCTTCACTGTCCGTTCCCAGTCGGTCAAGAAGGCCAACTTGGGTGATTGTGACACTCCAAAAAGATTTTGGTGGTTTGTTTTTCAAGAGAGCCTTGCTTGGTTTGAAAGAAGGTCTTTTAAAACCCTTCCTAAAAACCATCTTCTAAGTTTGCCCTCTCAAAAATTCTTTTTCTGGTTTTGGTTTCATTTGAAAAAAAAACCTTTTGTTTTGGGTTTTTATTTGGTTTTGATCCCTTCCAAAATTTTGCCATGCCACCCATGGTAAAATTTTCCCAAAACCTTTCCTCGCACTATAGTTCAACCCTATCATTCTGTCCAAACTAATAAAATCCATTTTGGGGATTTCATTCCAATTATTCCTCCTCCCAAAATAATTTTGTCTTCTCTTTTGAACCTAGGTGGATTTCAAAGCAAGTACCCTAATGCTCTTGATTTTTGATCTCAACTCAACACCCCTGGATAGCCCCTTGAACCCACAACCCAGAACCATCTTGATCCACTCTTCTCCTGTTCAAATATTTCAAATTACACTCACTGCAAGTTTGGACCAGATTTGCCAAATTTGGTGAAATTCATATCTATACCTCTCCAAAATATCCACAAATATTCAGGCAGCCTCTAGGTGCAAAGAGAGGCCCCTCCACCAAAAACCAGCTCAAGGAAAAATCCCTACCTACCTGGAACATTCTGTCGAACACCTTGCATGCACTGTTCTAGCCACATTCAGTAAAATTCAGACATTCAGTGTTTGTTTCCTTCGTCAGATTCAGTCACGCGTCGACAGTGCACTCTGGCACATTGCGCACGGCCCCTTCCCCCTGGACAGCACCCCGCACGCGCACTTGGCGCCTTCCTGGCATCGGAGGCGCCCTGGCCCGCCTGCGCCGGCGTGTCCTGCGGCGGCCGTAGCGCCGTAGCGGCCGACAGAAAGCAGAACGGCACCTCAACGCCATTCGGCGCCACCCAAGCGACCTGGTGGCTCCGCGTGGCCACCTCCTTGCCAGCGCACGCATGCAGCTCCATCACCGTGGCGCGGCACGCGCAGAGCGCGCTCCCTGCCGCCGACGGGCCCGCGCAGCCCCATTCCGTTGAGCTCCCCCAAAACCTCCGTATCCCGACGCGCTTAGCACCAAAATGGAGTCAGTGGACCCGCACGACGGCGCTCAACTTCTAAACCACCCCGACCAATGCCCTGCGCCGCCGTAAGCTTCGCCGGAGAATCCCGTTCTCGGCCACCGCCTCGGACCGCCTATATAAAGGGCCCCCGATCTCGCCCTCGAGCACACACCCCCTTTGCACCTCACCAGCACCCTGCCAGGCCACCAAGGGGACCCCGAGGAGGTCCTCTTCCCCAGCTCCGACCGCCCCGTTCCGCCTCGGCCTCCACCACGATTCACTCCGATGAGGCCATCTCCGGCGCCCTAATCACGTCAACGACCCCCTCATGCTACCGCTAGTCTAACCCCCTCCTCAATTTCATCTCCGCAGCACCCTCCGACGAGACCCACGACTGCCCGAACCGCCGTCCGCCGGAGCTAGGGCCGCCGTCGACACAGTGCTCGCCGGCGACCACCACCACCACCCACGGACGCGGAACGGTGCACTGATCTCGAAGGTACACTCCGATCACCTTGCCTCGCCGTGGATCGCCGCCGGCGACCATCGCACCTCTCGGGCGCCGTCGCGCTCTGTTCCTCTGTTTGAACTTTCAAACCCGACAGGTGGGGCCCGCCTGTCAGCCTCACAGTCGTTGTTATTATTTTGCTTAAACGAAACGTTATCTGTACTTTTTCGCAGAACCCCCTGGGAGTTTTCTGTTTCATTACAGATGAGTCCTTGGGTTAAAACACTTATAACTTTTTAACATAAGGGAATTTTTGAGTGATTCTTCTTCTGTTCTCTTTAGATTTTTGCCTAGTTTTTTATCATATTTATTTCAAAAATATTTGGAACACTTTTCTGTACACTCACGGTATTTACATTACGTGCATATTTTCTTTATACCGTAGATACCAGAGGAGGTGACGGAGCGGCAAACTTCGCACAGTTAGACTCCGACTACTCCGAACCAGGCAAGCATGTTTGAACTCTTGATATGATGAGTGTTGTTGCATGTTTGCGTTTTAGTATAGTCATGGCATGTTTATGAACATCACTTTGCATGATATATCTCATACACATAATCGAAAAATATGTTTTCGGAAAGCATTATGTTGTTGGATACATATTTGCAAAGCCATGTGTTGGTATGAGGATGGGTAAGATGGCAGTGTTGTGACATGCCAGTCTTATGTCGGATTATTTGACTTCTGTGTCGTCATGACACCATTCACATTCCCATTCATTCCACCCTATAATGTCACATGTTTTCCGAAAGGAATATGGCATAGTAAGTTGCAAATCGTTTTCCTAGTACACACCAAGTGGAGAGGCTGGGATGAGGGTTCCATGGCCCTGGATTAAAGCCCGTCATCCGGTCAGGGGGCATGGGTGTTTCCGGTTGGGACCGAGAGGGGGCGCACCCCTTAGAGCGCGCGTAAAGAAATTTGATCCCATGCTATTCGAGGTTGTGGCCTCCCCGTCTCAAAGTTTTTCTTGGACGTTGGCCAGGGTGATTCCTGGCAACATGAGGTGAAATGGGTGTGTACTAGTTAAATGTGTTTCTACCGAAAAACCATAAACGGAACTAGTCCTTCGTGACTACGGAAATCGTTGGCTGTGTTCAGTTCTTCCAAACTCTGCAGAGTCTCAACCTTTCAATTATCTTGTACTTTGTTCGAGTACTATAACTATCTTATCTTGTCAGGTATCAGCCTCAATGACAAAACTCCAGTGGGATTTATGTGTGATAAATCCGGTTAAAAGATTATTCTTGTGGATGGACTAATTGTTATTTACTTTTATTATAAGCCCTGCCTGCGATGTCGCTCAGACGTTCGACGGTGGCGGACCTGTTATTTACTTTTATTATAAGCCCTGTCTGCGATGTCGCTCAGACGTCCGACGGTGGCGGACCTGTTATTTACTTTTGTTATAAGCCCTGTCTGTGATGTCGCCCAGACGTCCGACGGTGGTATTTCTTTTAAAGCCCTGTCTGTGATGTCGCCCAGACGTCCGATGGTGGTATTTCTTTTAAAGCCCTGTCTGTGATGTCGCCCAGACGTCCGACGGTGGTATATCTTTTAAAGCCCTGTCTGCGATGTCGTCCAGACATCCGACGGTGGTATTTCTTTTAAAGCCCTGTCTGTGATGTCGCCCAGACGTCCGACTGCGGTATTTCTTTTAAAGCCCTGTCTGTGATGTCGCCCAGACGTCCGACTGTGGCATTTCTTTTAAAGCCCTTTCTGTGATGTCGCCCAGACGTCCGACTGTGGCATTTCTTTTAAAGCCCTTTATGTGATGTCGCCCAGACGTCCGACTGTGGCATTTATTTTAAGCCCTTTATGTGGTGTCGCTTAGACGCCCGACTGCGGCATGCATTTTATTTGTTTACCTTTCGAGGCGTCGCTACAGACACCCGATCGGTTTTTCAGCTTTTATTTTATTTATCAAGTCCTGAAATTCTTATCATCGTTATGAGCATCATCCTTTATTCATGTCGCATGTATGCATTCATTGATTATATCTTTTGTCCGAACTGTCTTGCGAGTACTTTCAAGTACTCACCTGGCTTGTTGATTTGGCCAGATGCTGATGAAGGCGATCTCTTGGATGAAGAGTTTGATAGAGAGTCCGACGCCTAGAGGAGTCCCAGTCAGTCCCGTGCGATCCTATCTTGATCATTGTATTATCCGCTTCCGCAACCCCGACTAAATTCATCAAGCCTCACCTTGATGCTCGATGTACTGCCAGTAGAAGTCAAGTTATCCACCACCACTTTTCCCTCGAGCTAGTAGCATGCCACCCCACCCCTGTGTCATATCCGCCCATATGTACAATATTGGCGAGTCTGTAAAATTGTTGAGCAACCTCAGCTCAACCCTGTAATATATTTGATGCTACTGGTTCTCTGCTTATCAAGCTTTTGTCTACCAGAAAGGATGACTTTTCCTATACTGGGATTTAAGATTGGTTTTCTCAATAAATATTTTTATTGAAAAACCGGTCGTGACAGTGATGAGAAAATGCACGTTATTCAAATGTGTGTTGGTTTGGGGATCCATAAGAGGAAGAGGAGCTCCTTTCCGTTCATGACCCTTCCCGAGTCGATCAAGTGCTGGCAGTCGACCTGGTTCTACTGCGAGGACGTCCCTACCCCGGGTCAGTTGCTGGACTTCCCCCTTTCTCCTTTGACCGCGTTCAAACTCCTTCCTCGCTGAAAGTGACTGCTCTGGAGAGGATGGAGACGGACATGCTGGTCAAGAGGGTGGTCCAGCTGATCAATTAGGGTGTAACTGGGATAGACCTACTGGAGGTGTTTCTCAGTCGGCGCATCCAGCCGCTTTAGGCTCGCGACCATCCGATGTGGATGTAGTCCGGTGCCAATGACACCGCTTGGGTTCATCCGAAGGAAGTCTCGGCCAAGACGGTGGTTGTATGGCTGAAGAGCATCACGGGCAACAAGGACAACCCCAGGGGGGCCAGGAGGGTCGCTCCCTTCAGTGACAGCAATCCACCCGACAAGGTTCGAACTTCTGCCTCCGACTGATTTGTTATGTATCTTGTATCTGTCTATGGCATCGACTGGAATTCACTCGACTTCTTGTTTTGTAGGTTTATACCGAGATGTACTACATGCCCAACGGCGAGCAGACCCGGGAGCAGGACCATGAAGGGAAGGACAGTGCAGAAGAGAGTGGTGAGTATCAATCGTCAGACGGTGACGACGAGGAGGAGAGTGACGAAGCCAACAACGACGAGGAGGTCTACTCGCCGCCATGCTTGGAGCACCAATCCAAACAGCATCACGATTCAGCGGGTGAGTGGGGCAAGGCCGTGGTTTCCAGTACAAAAACGCAGAAGCGGGCTCGGATGTCGACTCCTGACTCGACTGAAAAAATGGCTAAGCAGCCTAAGGTTGCACCCCCAAAGGCTCGGAAGACTCTGCCGACGATCAAGATGGATGTTCCAATCACCTCTGGGTGAGAATTTTATCTCTCTGCGTTCCTTTCTTCCAATTGGCATTTATGTTGGTTACCAAGTGGATCTTGTATCTTTCCATCCCAACCTCTGCTGCGACTGACATGGATATTGACAAGGCCCCGGGAAATGAGGAAACCGACAACCCGGCCACCTCCCAAGCAGGTGAGTCTGCTTGATTAAGGCTTGTTCTGTCAATTGGGTTTATTGGTCGGCTGAATTTCTGATGATTTTTCCTTTTAGATGCAGCACCACGAGACGTTGTCGTGCTTCCTAACGATGAATAAGAAGAAGCGCCCTTGAGGGAGAGGAGGAGGAAAGGCCAGGTCTAGAGCGGGAGAGTGCTTGACGTTCAAGCCCCTCAGTCGCTTCGGTGCTTGAGATGTCGGTCGAGTGGTCTGGAGATCCGGCTCAGACTAGCATCACATTTGCCGACCCGCTGACGACTAATCGCCCATCGGGGTCGACTGCTCCAACTCCTGCTGCCCCAGTGCAACTCCATGTGTCTGACCCAGTGGGTGCTTCGACCACCCTGGCGCCCTCACTCTTTGGTGTGTACCAAACTCCGGACGACGCGCCGAGTGCTGCCAGGGAGGCTCTTCGTCAAGTGAATCTTGTTATGGAACAAGTGAAGGTGATGCATGAGGCCAGTCATGTAGCCTATAATGCCAGCACCGCTCTGCAGACCAACGTCAAGGTCAGTTAACTCCCGACTGAACTTTTGAATCACAAAAAATTGCCGATGTTGCTTTGCTGCCCATATGTGCATCTACTATCATGGGTCTGTTTCGCATCGGATCACCCACTGGGGTGTGCTTGTCTTAGAGTTCAATATGTCTTCTGCTCCACTCGACTGTCATTGAGTCGAGTGTTGATCCAAACCAGTGGGGGCACGCTAAGTGCACCCGCTGGGTGTAGTCCCTGAGACCACGATCGACTGCTGGCAGTCGACTATGGTATGAGAATCTTCTCCCCTTTTTTTGACTCAAGCTGGGTAGACCATGCAGAGTGTTGATCTGAACCAGTGGGGGCACGCTAAGTGAACCCACTAGGTGTAGTCCCCGAGACTACTGTTGAATGTTTGATTCAGTAGTAGTCTTAGAGTAACTTTCACTGTAATTGTCTTTCTGCCGACTGATATATCTCTCTTACTCGCTGCAGAAGTCTTGTGATCTTGGGGCTCAACTTTTCGAGCTGAACAAACAGCAGATCAGCCTCAACCTTGATCTTTATCTAACGAAGAAGAATCTCAAGACTGCTCAGGAAGAAACGGCCATCATGGGAGGTAACCAATCGACACTTGTCCACCTTGTGGCTCGCGCCTTTTAGTGTTTTTCTTTTTAGTCTCTTTGAACCGAGTGACTTCACACGAACAGATGTGCGTAGTGAAGACAATCAGCTTCAAGCTCGTGTGAAGAGTGTTGTTTCTTTAGAGAAAATGAAGGAAGCTCTGGAGAAGAAGGATATGGACCTCGCTACTGCTCAGAAGGAGGCACGAGATAAGACAACACTTGCAGACAAGAAGCTGGCTTCGGTCAGCAAGTTGGAAGAGGAGAACTCGAAGTTGAAGACTGCCATCTCTGACACCAGTCGGGAGTTTGAGCAGCTGAAGAAAGACAAGGAGAACCTGACCAACGAAGTCGAAAGCCTCAGAGCCAAAACGGGCGAGCTGGAGTCCTATCTGGGATAACTTGCTACAAAACTGGTCCTGAAACTTGAAGGTATCGTTGCTCGACTCACTGGTTGCCGCCGATTGGAATGTCTTGTTATACTATCGACTCACTATTTTCTCTGATTTTTCAGAATTTTGCCACGACATTGAGGCTGAAACGGGGCGGGTTGAGACGAGTCTCGACCCCATCAATTGTCCTGTCAAAGATGATGTAGCGATGAGCTTGCTGCGGTTGTAATCACGCATTCAGTGCAGTTGCTTATCTGGCTCGTCTGAAGGCAGCGATGACTCGGGTAGATGCTGAACTTTGGCCTCAGGTGGAGCTTTCACAAGATCTCGAGTTATTGATGACTCGACTGAATCGGATCCCTGGCAAAGTGCAGGAATGGAAGAAATCAGCCGTTCACTATGGCACTGATGTTGCCCTGTCATTGGTTTGAGTGCACTGCAAAGATGCTAGAGAAGAGAAGCTAGCGGCCCTCAAGGTTGCGAACACCAAGCAGCACACTTTCTAGTCCTTCATGGACACCTTCCTTGAGGCTGCCACCCGCATTGCAAACAGCATTGACCTTGATAGTTTCTGTGATCCAGCCAGCCCCTCTCCGAACGAGTGACTGAGAAAACATTATGCCCCACATTTATTTGCCTCAAAATGCCGAATGATCATGTAACCGTTAAAACTCTTTCGGGCCTGATGCCCGGTACTCTTTCCCGCTGCGGTTCAGAACTTTTGCTGGGTTTATTCAAACTTGAATTTCTTTGAACATCGTGGCTTTTGCTCTGCTTCTTATATTGTTTCTGATTGTCCCTCGGCTCCGAGTGGATTTGGTCTTCTCACCTTCCCCCGAATGAAGGTACATTGTATTTGTGACGGAGCACAGCCGTGGTGTTCAGTCGACACCTTGTCGCCTTCGCGGGTAGAGACGGAACATTGTATTTGTGGTGTAGCTCAGAGGTGATGCTCAGTCGACGCCTCGTCATCCCTACGGATAGGGATGGAACGTATGTTGTATTTGTGGCGCAGCTCAGGGGTGATGCTCAGTCAACACCTCGTCGTCCCTATGGATAGGGATGGAACGTACGTTGTATTTGTGGTGGTAAAGTCCCCGAGTGGGAGGATTGCTCTCCACTCTGAAATGTTTTTAACTTAGGCGATTATGGTGTCGCAGCTAAGCCTCCGGGTGGGAGGATTGCTCACCACTCAGAAGTATTTTTAACTTAGGCGATTACGGGGTCGCAGCTAAGCCGCCGAGTGGGAGGATTGCTCTCCACTCGGAAATGTTTTAACTTAGGCGATCACGGAGTCACAGCTAAGCCCCCGAGTGGAAGGATTGCTCTCCACTCGGAAATGTTTATTAACTTAGGCGATTACGGGGTCGTGGCTAAGTCCTTGAGTGGTAGGATTGCT
>NC_041387.1:33314923-33331935 GCF_002162155.2 Triticum dicoccoides
CTCCACTTGGAAATGTTTTTTAACTTAGGCGATTACGTGGTCGCGGCTAAGTCCTCGAGTGGGAGGATTGCTCTCCACTCGGAAGTATTTTTAACTTAGGCGATTACGGGGTCGCAGCTAAGCCCCCGAGTGGGAGGTTTGCTCTCCACTCGGAAATGTTTTTTAACTTAGGCGATTACGGGGTCGCAGCTAAGCCCCCGAGTGGAATGATTTCTCTCCACTCGGAAACATTTTTTAACTTAGGCGAATCGGATTCGCGACTATGTCACCCACTGGGGGATTTTAGACACATATGCTCATAGGAAACTGATCATTATGATATTGAAGAGACCTTGTCTTCGGAAAGCAAACTGAAAAACTTTTATTACAACTCATCGGGTCGAGTACTCTAGGTGTAGAAGTGATGAAGCAGCTCTGCATTCCATGCTTGTGGCTCGTCTATCTTCTTGGCTATGTTGTAGGTGTGGTAAGCTCCGTTGTGAAGCACCTTGGTGATGATGAAGGGGCCTTCCCAGGCCGGGGCCAGTTTGTGAGGCCGCTTTTGATCCACTCAAAGGACTAGGTCTCCCTCTTGGAATGCCCATCCTCTGACATTCCGGGCATGGAGTCGATGCAGGTCTTGCTGATAAATGGTCGACCGGATCAAGGCCATCTCGCGCTCCTCCTCTAGGAGATCAAAGGTGTCTTCCCGTACTTGTTCTACTTCAGCTTTTGTGAATAGTTCCACTCTGGGGGCATTGTGCAGAAAATCACTCGGGAGCACGGCCTCTGCACCATACACCAAGAAGAAAGGAGTCCGGCCAGTCGACCGATTTGGTGTTGTCCTCAACCCCCATAAGACGGAAGGCAACTCGATTACCCAGGCGCCAGCAGCATGCTTGAGATCACGCATCAGGTGGGGTTTTAATCCTTGGAGGATCAAACCGTTCGCCCTCTCTGCCTGTCCATTCGACTGAGGGTGTGCGACAGATGCATAGTTGACCCGAGTGCCCTAGGTCGCGCAGAACGTCTTGAACTCATCAGAATCAAAGTTGGAGCCATTATCCATGATAATGCTGTGAGGGACTCCATATCTGAATATCAACTCTCTGACAAAACTGACATAGTGCTAGCGCTAAGTTTCTTGATGGGTTTAGCTTCAATCCACTTGGTGAACTTATCGACTGCTACGAGCACATGGGTGAAACCACTCGCACCAATCTTGAAAGGGCCGACCATATCCATCCCCCAGGCTGCGAATGGCCAAACAAGAGGGATAGTCTTCAAGGCGGATGTTGGCTTGTGGGACATGTTGGAATAGAATTGGTAGCCTGCACACTTGTCGACTATATCCTTTGCCATCCTGTTTGCCCGTGGCCAATAGAATCCCGCTCGGTATGCTTTGGCCACGATGGTCTGAGAGGACGCATGGTGACCATAGGTCCCCGAGTGGATATCATTTAAGATCATTCGACCCTCTTCACGGGCGATGCAGCGCTGGGCTACTCCTGTGACACTTTCCCTGTACAACTGGCCTTTCATCACTGTAAAGGCCTTGGATCAATGTACTATCTGACGGTCTTTGTCTTCTGGGAGCTCCTTTATGAGAATATACGCAATGTACGGCACAGTCCAGTCGGGCGTGATCACTAGGACTTCCATAATCAGGTTGACCACGGCTGGAATCTCAATCTCGGTTGGGTTGGTTGAACTTATCGGTTGTGGGGGCTCTTCCTTGAAGGGATCCTCTTGTATGGATGGGGTATGGAGATGTTCCAAGAACACGTTACTAGGAATAGGCTTCCGAGTGGAACCTATCTTGGCCAATTCATCTGCTTCTTGATTCTTGAGTCGGGGTATGTGATGAAGCTCTAACCCCTCAAACTTCTTCTCCAACTTTCTCACTGCATTGCAGTAACCAGTCATTGTAGGGCTTCTGACATCCCATTCTTTCATCACTTGATTGACCACTAAATCTGAGTCGCCGTAGACCATCAGGCGCCGGACACCGAGTGAGATGGCCATACGCAACCCATATAAAAGTGCCTCGTATTCAACTTCATTGTTGGAAGAATCAAAGTGAATCTTAAGGACGTAACTGAGCTTGTCTCCTCGTGGGGATACTAGAACCACTCCCGCACCAGAACCATTCAGCATTTTGGACCCATCAAAGAACATGGTCCAATGTTCCGATTGGATTTGGGTCGACTGTTGTTGCTCTGTCCACTCTGTGAGGAAATCTGCGACTGCTTGGGACTTGATGGCCTTCTTTGCCTCAAACTTGATATCCAATGGAAAAAGTTCAATCGCCCACTTTGCCACTCGACCAGTTGCACCCCTATATTTCAGAATCTCTGATAAAGGAGCGTCGCTGACGACTGAAACTGAATGATAAGAGAAGTAGTGTGCAACCTTTTTCATGGTTAAGTAAATCCCATAAACAAGCTTCTGATAGTGAGGATATCTCTGCTTGGATGGGGTCAAAACTTCTGAAATGTAATAGACTGGGCACTAAACTTTGAAGGCTTTGCCTTCCTCCTTCCCGCTCGACCATGCGCACTATGCTGACAACTTGTCATGTGGCTGCGATGTAGAGCAAAACAGGCTCCTTGTTGATTGGAGCAGCGAGCACCGGCTGGGTGGAAAGCAGGGCTTTGAGCTCTTCAAATGCTGCTTCGGCTTCATCATTCCACTCAAACTTGTCAGACTTCTTCATCAGTCGGTAAAGAGGCAATGCCTTTTCACCGAGTCATGAGATGAATCGACTTAATGCAGCCAAGCAACCAGTGAGCTTCTGAACATCATGCACTCGCACTAGGCGTTTCATTTGGAGAATTGTGCCAATCTTCTCTGGATTCGCATTGATTCCTTGTTCGAAAACGAGAAAACCGAGTAACTTTCCGCCTGGGACTCTGAATGTGCATTTCGATGGATTGAGCTTGATATCGTACCTTCTCAGGTTGGCAAAGGTTTCAGCAAGGTCAGTCAGCAGGTCAGAACCTTTGCGTGACTTAACCACGATGTCGTCCATGTAAGCTTCCACGTTCCGACTGATCTGAGTGAGCAGGCACTTCTGTATCATGCGCATGAACATGGCGCCAGCATTGTTGAGGCCAAAGGGCGTGGTAACATAACAAAAGCACCCGAACGGGGTGATGAAGGCAGTCTTGGTCTCATCGGGTCCAAACAGTCGGATCTGATGGTACCCGGAATAGGCGTCCAGGAAGGACAGTCGCTCGCATCCCGCAGTCGAGTCGACTATCTGATCAATGCGGGGTAGCGGAAAATGATCCTTCGGACAGGCCCGATTGATTTGCTTGAAGTCAATGCACATTCAGAGCGATTTGTTTTTCTTAGTAACCATGATGACGTTGGCGAGCCACTCTGAGTCGTAGATCTCGCGAATGAATTCAGCGGCCAGGAGTCGAGCCACTTCTTCACCAATGACCTTCCTCTTCTCCGTGGCGGACCGACGGAGATGTTCTTTGACCGGTTTTGCTTTCGAGTCGACGCGCAAATGGTGCTCAGCCAGCTCCATAGGTACACCTTGCATGTCAGACGGCTTCCATGCGAAGATGTCCCAGTTCTCACGGAGGAACTGGGTGAGCGCGGCTTCCTATTTGATGTCGAGCGTCGTGGAAATATGAGTCAGAGCAGCATTGGGATCGATCGGGTGGATGTGACTCGGTTTGGTTTCCCCGGCCGACTGGAACGTAGACTCTGAGGCAGGCCTCTTGCCACACAGCAAATCACTTGGATCTTCGTTCTCTTGTGCTCTTGGAACTCCACCGCTGCCATCTGCTCATCTGCTATTTTTCACCATCTTGGAGGCAGTCATCCGCTTTCTTCCGGTTACCACAAACGGTAATCACGCCTTTGGGGCCAGGCATCTTCATTTTGAGGTACAAGTAACACGGTCGAGCCATGAAGCTAGCATAGGCGGGCCTGCCCAGAATGGCATGATACGCACTTTCAAAATCCACCACTTCAAACGTCAGCTTCTCTCTGTTGTAATTCTTGTCATCACCGAAAACCACATCGAGAGCTATCTGGTCGAGTGACTCGACTTTCTTCCCAGGGATGACTCCGTGGAACCTCATGTTACTCTCGCTCAGTTTAGACATCGGAATGCCCATTCCTTTCAGAGCCTCGGCGTACAGAATATTGAGGCCACTGCCTCTATCCATCAGAACTTTGGACAATCGGGTGCCTCCGACAACTGGGTCGACCACCAGCGCCTGTCAACCAGGAGTTGCCACTCGCAGCGGGTGATCCGACTGATAAAATGTGATAGGAGTCTTTGACCATTTCAGATACCTGGGTGTCGCCAGAGCGACCATGTTCACTTCCCGGTTAATGACTTTCAGTCGACTTTTGCTCTCGACATCAGCAAAAATCACCAGGGTGGCATTAACTTGGGGGTATCCACCCTCCTCTTCCTCTTTGTCTTCCTCCTATTCAAAATCCTTGTCCTTTTCATTGGGCTGACCCTTCTTCTGGAAGCTCTGAATCAGGAGTCGACATTGTCGAGTGGTATGCTTGGGGAGGATCAAATTCCCCTCTTCATCTTTCTTGGTGTGAATATGACAGAGCAAATCCATCACATCGTTCCCATCTTGATCTTTCACTTTTTTGGGATTCCAGGGCCCCTTGGGCTTCCCTTTGAACTTCCCTTGGTTTAACACCGCTGCCTCGGCAAGCCCTGCTGCCTCACCCTTTCGCTTCTGCTTCCGACTTGAATTCCCTCCTCCGGTGTCCTGGCGACTATTTTATGCTTGCCGCTCCAGAGTCGGTCCTCCTCTTCACTGTTAGCATATTTTGTGGCAATCTCCATCATCTGAGTCAGAGTCATATCTCCTGTCCGACCGAACTTCAGATTGATCTCTCTGTAGCGAACGCCTTCCTTGAAGGCACAGACTGCTTGGTGATCTAACACATTCTCCACCGTGTGGTGCAGAGTGATCCATCTCTGGATATAGTCCCTCAAGGTTTCATTCGGCTTCTGCACACAATGTTGCAACTCCGGTAGACAAGTTGGTCTCTTGCAGGTGCCCTCGAATGTTCTGGTGAACACTCAGGCCAACTCATCCCAACTCAAAATACTCCCACAGGCCAACTGATTGAGCCAAGCTCTGGCAGAACCTTCAAGCATCAGAGGGAGGCGCTTCATGGCCACCTCATCATTGCCGCTGCCGATGTGCACAGCCACTCGGTAATCTTCAAGCCAAGTGTCGGGTTTCGACTCTCCCGTGAACTTGCTGACACCAGATGCCAGTCTGAAGTTGTGGGGGATCTCTGCGGCCCTGATGGCCCTTCCGAAGTACTCGGGGCCAGATACGTGGACCCTGCTGCTGCTGGGTCTGTCTTTGTTCAGCCCCTCTCTGTATGCTCTGTTCGGGTCAACCAAGCCAAGAACGAGGACTGACCTTGCGTCGAAACCAAGCTCCCTTGGGTCGACTGGAACCCTGCGGTCATTACCGACTGGGTGCCTATCGTCATACCGCCGGGGCGCGTACGACTCGCCCCTCGGGAGGGGAGAAGGCACTCGACGATAATTGTCACGGGCGAACTCACGCTCATCATTTCCATGATCTCTTCCCAAATGCCGATCCTGGTGATGCTCATGATCTCTTTGCCTCAGCGGTGATCTAGGACTGTGTGACGACTGAACGGTTTCTGTCCTTACCGACCGGCTGTGAATTCTGTTTCGCGATTGGGACACCACGAAGTTCTGATCTCCCGCTGCTCGGAGCAGCGCTCTGATATGTTCCAGACCTCTCCCAGCCTTCGAACGGGACGGCTGGATGGACTCCGCAATACGCGTAGCCGCCGCGAGATTCTGGATCTGTGTGCAGAATACGCAAGTTTCTGGTGGAAACAGTTGTCGCGTGTGCCGACTGGATCCGGGGATCAGTCGATGATGCATTTTCGAGAGAATGTTGGAGGTTGTCCAAACGGGCGCGTTCGGCCAGCGTGGCCAGGCGCACATCCTCCAAGGCCCGAGCCTCGGTGGTTTCGCCTATGATGGGGGTATGGAGAGCCTCCTCGTTACAGCGGCACAACTCCTCCCTCTGCTGCGAACTAAGAGGCTAAGGCTGGTACTCCTCATGGCCGAGTGACTCGTCGTCGGCTTGGTTCTCGCCGCCATGGCGGAAACCAGGCGGGGTGCAATGGGAGTCAACCATGAGCACCTCCGCCGCGGGGTCACAACTCCTGCTCTCGAAAAGTGTGTCTGCGAAGTCAGTCGACGGGTCGACCGGACCGCAGGGATATACGTCAGGCTCTATCGCCGCGACCTGAGGGGTGAACGCATGCTGAGCCAGGGCGTGTTTCACCCACCGCTGGAGCCGCGAGCGGCCCAACCGCTTGCGGCGGCGTCCAGCAGAATGAGAAGTCGACATGGGCGCCGACTGGTACGGAGTCGACGGCTGCCGGAGGAGAACACCTCGAGCACTCGCGCGAAAGTATGACGAACCTCGGATCGGTAGCGCATCAATGTTGAGGGGGGCCTCCTCGAGCCAGGCCGAATCATCGGCGACGAACGTGAGCGCTCCGAGCTAGAGCTCGTGGCCCATGATCAAACCGCCGCCGGAAACCATGTTGATGAAGACTGAAGAAAACGCAACCTCGCCGGAAGTCGCTAAGATGCTTTGCCCCACGGTGGGCGCCAACTGTCGTGGTACTAAGACTGGCAGTAAGAATAGGGGGTACATAGGAGGAGGCAAGGTCCTAGCTACGGTGAGGTTGTACACAAGAGTTTACGAGTTCAGGCCCCTCTCAGAGGAGGTAAAAGCACTACGTCTCGGTGCCCGGAGGCGGTCGACTGGATTTCAGTATATGCATGTGTGTTACAGGGGGTGCGAACCCTTGTTCCAGAGGAGGGGGTGGCTTATATAGAGTGCGCCAGGACCCCAGCTCCCCTCCGTTACAGAGGGTTCAATGTTTATAAAGGAGGGACGTTACTGATAACGCCAGCTTTAAGTACCATTAATGCCTATAAAGACTACAGAGTGAATGTCCGACCGTTGTAGTTCCGTCTGGCTCTTGGTCTTCATAGGTTGAGTGGTTTCTTGTATGGCCGAGTGATCTTCGTAAAATTGGGGTACCCGAGTGATACGGTTGGTCGAGTGGACTAACACTCAACGTCTTCCTTGGGTACTTCCTGTTATCTCTTGATCTTCTTTGCTTCTAGCGTAGTGACCTTGGGTGGGGCTCCTAGGTTAGGCCTGTGACCCTACCCTAGGTCTATATCCTCATCACTAACCCCCGAATGGATTGAGGACTGAATGGAAAAGAAGATCACAGTGTACTTCATTTCAACCTTTGTGCTTCGTGAGTACTTGCGTCGAACGGAAGGTTTGCGTCTTAACTTTAGCTTCGTTTCAATTGCCTCGATCGATTCTAAAGTTGTCGAGTGGATTAATGACATCATCCGTCGATCGTTGTCTTCTCTTGCGAGATCTCCGGTGCGATTGGTTATTGCGTATCCCGGATTCGGCGGGATTCGAAATTTCGGGGAAGCGCGCGGGACGGAGGGTGCCGTGGTAATCGGGATGGATAAGCAGGGATGCCTCAATACCCGTGCCACCTTTTTCGCCACGTATCGGGCGCGCGATTGTAGCGGAGATTTGACAGGATCGCCTGAGCCCGCGCGTCAGCCACTCGGAAGTGGGCCTTTAAAAGGCGGTGAGGCCGAGGCATTGCGTCATGCACGCCCCCTGTCTCGTGGGCCCCTCGGGCATCCATCAATGTACTTCTTCCTCCTATATATACCCACGTACCCTGAAAACATCACAGGCGACCACGAAAAACTATTTCCACCATCGTAACCTTCTGTATCTGCGAGATCCCATCTTGGAGCCTTCGCCGACGCTCCGCCGGAGGGGGAATCGACCATGGAGGGCTTATACATCAACACCATAGCCTCTCCGATGAGTTGTGAGTAGTTTACCACAGATCTTCGGGTCCATAGTTATTAGCTAGATGGTTTCTTCTCTCTCTTTGGATCTCAATACCATGTTCTCCTTGATCTTCTTGGAGATCTATTCGATGTAACTCTTTTTGCAGTGTGTTTGTCGAGATACGATGAATTGTGGGTTTATGATCAAGTTTATCTATGAGAAATATTTGAATCTCCTCTGAATTCTTTTATGTGTGATTAAGTTATCTTTGCAAGTCTCTTCGAATTATCAGTTTGGTTTGGCCTACTAGATTGATCTTTCTTGCAATGGGAGAAGTGCTTAGCTTTGGGTTCAATCTTGCGGTGTCCTTTCCCAGTGACAGCAGGGGCAGCAAGGCACGTATTGTATTGTTGCCATCGAGGATAAAAAGATGGGGTTTATATCATATTGCATGAGCTTATCCCTCTACATCATGTCATCTTTCTTAATGTGTTACTCCGTTCTTTATGAACTTAATACTCTAGATGCATGTTGGATAGCGGTCGATGTGTGGAGTAATAGTATTAGATGTAGGCAGGAGTCAGTCTACTTGTCACAGACGTGATTCCTATATACATGATCATGCCTAGATAATCTCATAATTATTCGCTTTTCTATCAATTGCTCGACAGTAATTTGTTCACCCACCATAATAATTATGCTATCTTGAGAGAAGCCACTAGTGAAACCTATGCCCCCGGGTCTATGTCATATCATATAAGCTTGCTATTTACTTTTATTTTGCATCTTTACTTTTCCAATCTATATTATAAAATACCAAAAATATTTATCTTATCATATTATCTCTATCAGATCTCACTTTCACAAGTGGCCGTGAAGGGATTGACAACCCCTTTATTGTGTTGGTTGCAAGTTCTTGTTTGTTTGTGTAGGTGTGTGGGACTTGTGAGGAGTCTCCTACTGGATTGATACCTTGGTTCTCAAAAACTGAGGGAAATACTTACGCTACTATTGTTGCATCACCCTTTACTCTTCAAAGAAAACCAACGCAAGCTCAAGGCGTAGCAAGAAAGATTTCTGGCGCCGTTGCCGGGGAGGTCTTCGCTCAAGTCAAGACATGCCAAGTACCCATCACAAACTCATCTCCCTCGAATTTACATTATTTGCCATTTGCCTCTCGTTTTCCTCTCCCCCACTTCACCCTTGCTGTTTTATTCGCCCTCTCTTTCCCAATCTCCTCTCTCTTTTGATTGCCTTTATGTTTGCTTGTGTGTTGGATTGCTTGTCGCTATGGCTAGTCCTTCTATCTTCGTTATTACTCCCGGACATGAAATTCTTAATTTTAACCAAAGGGAGGGAGAAAATCTAAAAGATGCTTGGTATAGAATTTGCAATGCCCAAAATAGATCTACTAGGAAGCCTTCTACTTCCGTTCTTCTTCGCAATTTTTATGTGGGCATTACCCCTTGGAATAGATGCATCCTTGATACCATTACCGGAGGGAATTTCTTGGATAGTCATACTTTTGATGCTTGTAATGCTATGTTAGATTTGTTTGGTCCACCCCCTCTTTTGGTTAATGGAACTAGTTTAACTTTAGAACATGTGATGCAAAGGCTTGAAATTATTGAAGATAAAATTGCCACTGTTGAGTTAATTGAAAATTTGGATAAAAAGATCCACAACCAAATTACCCAATATGGATCTAAGGTTGGGACTACTCTTAATAATCTTAAAGAAAAGGAACCTATAGTTAATGAAAGAATAGAGCAAGATTCTACAAGAATTGGTAAACTAGAGGATATAATTACTAACTTAGGGTCTGCCTTTTCATCTATGAAAAATACTCCAACTCCTCCTATTAAATTTGGCAAATTAACTTATGTTCCTAAAAATAAGGGTGAATCTTCTAGTAAGGAAAATGCGGATCTCAAATCCATAAGTGTTCACCCTAGTTTTTCCACTATCATAAAGGAACCTTTTGCTTCAAATGGTTGTCTTGATTTCTTGCCTAGGAGCTTAATCATTGTTAAAAAGAAAGAAACTCCTAAAGATCATAAGTGCTACTTATGAATTAAGTGCCAAAGATGGCACTACTTAGATCTATCCTCGCTTTTATGCCTAGCTAGGGGCGTTAAACGGTAGCGCTAGTTGGGAGGCAACCCAATTTTATTTGTGTTTTTTGTTTTTGTTTCTGTTTAGTAATAAATTTTGTATCTACCTTCTGTTTAGATGTGTTTCCATGTTTTATTTAGTGTTTGTGCCAAGTAGAACCTATAGGCTAACCTATGGTGATAGCTAATTTGATTCTGCTGAAAAACAGAAACTTTGTGCTCACGAAAAAAATTTAATAAATCACAGAAACATGATTTTGCATTGATTCATTTTGCTGTAGATCAATAGAAACATTTTACAGGACTTCCTATTTTGGTAGGATTTTTAGAGTTCCATAAGTGTTCGAAAGTTACGGATTTCTACAGACTGTTCTGTTTTTGACAGATTCTGCCTTCTGTGTGTTGTTTAATTATTTTGATGCATCTATGGCTAACAAGTAAGGGTATGAACCATCGAGAACTTGGAATACAGTAGGTTTAACACCAATATAAATAAAGAATTAGTTCATTACAGTACCTTATGTGGTGGTTTTTCTTTCTTTCACTAATGGAGCTTATGAGATTTCCTGTTGAGTTTTGTGTTATGAAGTTTTCAAGTTTTGGGTAAAGGTTTGATGGACTATGGAATAAGGAGTGGCAAGAGCCTAAGATTGGGGATTCACATGGCACCCCAAGATATTCCAGAATAGCCAAAAGCCTAAGCTTGTGGATGCCCCGGAAGGCATCCCCTCTTTTGTCTTTGTTTATCGGTAACTTTACTTGGAGCTATATTTTTATTCGCCACAAGATATGTGTTTTGGTTGGAGCGTCTTGTATGATATTAGCCTTTGCTTTTTAGTTTACCACAATCATCATTGCTGTACACACCTTTTGGGAGAAGCCCACTTGATTAGAATTTATTAGAATACTCTATGTGCTTCACTTATATCTTTTGAGCTAGATAGTTTTTGCTCTAGTGCTTCACTTATATCTTTTAGAGCACAGTGGTGGCTTAATTTTGAAAAAATTGTTGATCTCTCATGCTTCATTTATATTATTTTGAGAGTCTTTTAGAACAGCATGGTATTTTCTATGGTTATAAATTTGGTCCTAGAATGATGAGCATCCAAGTTGGGTATAATAAAAACTATCATAGAAAGTGCATTAAACACTAGGATCAATTCGATGTTTAATAATTGTTTTGAGATATAAAGGTGGTAATGTTAGAAGTCAAGTTAGTGGGTAATTATGAAATTGAGAAATACTTGTGTTGAAGTTAGCAAGTCCCGTAGCATGCACGTATGGTAAAAGTTGTGTGACAAATTTGGTGCATGAAGTACTCTTTTGATTGTCTTCCTTATGAGTGGCAATCGGGGACGAGCGACGGTCTTTTCCTACCAATCTATCCCTCTAGGGGCATGCATAGTAGTACTTTGCTTCGAGGGCTAAGTAGACTTTTGCAATAAGTATATGAGTTCTTTATGACTAATGTGAGTCCATGCATATACGCACACTCACCCTTCCACTTTTCTAGCCTCTATTGTGCCGCCCAAATTTCGCCGGTATCATGCACCCATTATTTACCTTCCTCAAAACAGCCACCATACCTACCTATTATGGCATTTCCATAGCCATTTTGAGATATATTGCCATGCAACTTTCCACCATTCCGTTATTATGACACGCTCCATCATTGTCATATTGCTCATTGCATGATCATGTAGTTGACATCGTATTTGTGGCAAAGCCACCTTCATAATTTTCATACATGTCACCCTTGATTCATTGCATATCCCGGTACACCGCCGAAGGCATTCATATAGAGTCATATTTTGTTCTAAGTGTTGAGTTGTAATTCTCGAGTTGTAAATTAATAAAAGTGTGATGATCTTCATTATTAGAGCATTGTCCCAAGTGAGGAGAGGATGATGAAGACTATGATTCCCCCACAAGTCGGGATGAGACTCGGACTTTATAAAAATAAAAGAGGTCAAAGAAGCCCATAAAAAAAGAGGACAAAGAAGCCCACCAAATAAAAAAAAGAAAAGAAAAAGAAAAAGGAAAAGGAAAGAAGAAAAATGAAAAGAGAGAAAAGAGAGAAGGGACAATGCTACTATCTCTTTTCCACACTTGTGCTTCAAAATAGCACCATGATCTTCATGATAGAGAGTCTCTTGTGTTGTCACTTTCATATACTAGTGGGAATTTTTCATTGTAGAACTCGGCTTGTATATTCAAATGATGGGCTCCTCAAAATGCCCTAGGTCTTCGTGAGCAAGCAAGTTGGATGCACACCCACTTAGTTTCTTTTGTTGAGCTTTCATACATTTATAGCTCTAGTGCATCCATTGCATGGCAATCCCTACTCACTCACATTGATATCTATTGATGGGCATCTCCATAGCCCGTTGATACGCCTAGTTGATGTGAGACTATCTTCTCCCTTTTTGTCCTCACAACCACCACCATATACCACCATAGTGCTATTTCCAAGGCTTACGCTCATGTATTGCATAAGAGTTGAAAAAAGCTGAAGGGCGTTAAAAAGTATGAACCAATTGCTTGGCTCGTCGTTGGGGTTGTGTGTGATGGGAGTATTTTGTGTAATGAAAATGAAGCATGGCCTAACTATATGATTTTGTAGGGATAAGCTTTCTTTGGCTTTGCTATATTGATAGGACATGATTATATGTTAGTATGCTTTGAGTAT
Organism: Triticum dicoccoides; assembly: GCF_002162155.2. Lineage (NCBI taxonomy): Eukaryota > Viridiplantae > Streptophyta > Magnoliopsida > Poales > Poaceae > Triticum > Triticum dicoccoides. The sequence goes on from NC_041387.1 coordinate 33,327,607, forward strand.
TACTATTTTTTATGTTTTATAAGCTTTTATCTTGAATCATTTGGGTCTGAACAATCATGCCACAATAAATAAATTTACATTGAGAATTATGCTAGGTAGCATTCCACATCAAAAATTCTGTTTTTATCATTTACCTACTCGAGGACGAGCAGGAATTAAGCTTGGGGATGCTTGATACGTCTCCAATGTATCTATAATTTTTTATTGTTCCATGCTATTATATTACCTGTTTTGGATGTTTATGGGCTTTACTTTACACTTTTATATCATTTTTGGGACTAATCTACTAACCGGAGGCCCAGCCCGTATTGCTGTTTTTTTGCCTATTTCAGTATTTCGAAGAAAAGGAATATCAAACGGAGTCCAAACGGAATGAAACCTTCGGTACCGATCTTTTTGGAACAAATGCAATCCAGAGGACTTGGAGTACAAGTCAAGAAGCAATCAAGGAAGCCACGAGGGTGGAGCCCCCCCCCCTGTTGGGCGCGCCCCCTGTCTTGTGGGCCCCTCGGGCGTCCACCGACGTACTTCTTCCTCCTATATATACCCACGTACCCCGAAAACATCAGAGGCGACCACGAAAAACTATCTCCACCACCGTAACCTTCTGTATCCGCGAGATCCCATCTTGGAGCCTTCGTCGGCGCTCCGCCGGAGGGGGAATCGACCATGGAGGGCTTCTACATCAACACCATATCCTCTCTGATGAGTTGTGAGTAGTTTACCACAGACCTTCGGGTCCATAGTTATTAGCTAGATGGCTTCTTCTCTCTCTCTCTTTGGATCTCAATACCATGTTCTCCTTGATCTTCTTGGAGATCTATTCAATGTAACTCTTTTTGCGGTGTGTTTGTCAAGATCCGATGAATTGTGGGTTTATGATCAAGTTTATCTATGAGAAATATTTGAATCTCCTCTGAATTCTTTTATGTGTGATTAAGTTATCTATGCAAGTCTCTTCAAATTATCAGTTTGGTTTGGCCTACTAGATTGATCTTTCTTGCAATGGGAGAAGTGCTTAGCTTTGGGTTCAATCTTGGGTGTCCTTTCCCAGTGACAATAGGGGCAGCAAGGCACGTATTGTATTGTTGCCATCGAGGATAAAAAGATGGGGTTTATATCATATTGCATGAGTTTATCCCTCTACATCATGTCATCTTTCATAATGCCTTACTCCGTTCTTTATGAACTTAATACTCTAGATGCATGCTGGATAGTGGTCGATGTGTGGAGTAATAGTAGTAGATGCAGGCAGGAGTCAGTCTACTTGGCACGGACGTGATTCCTATATACATGGTCATTCCTAGATAATCTCATAATCATTCGCTTTTCTATCAATTGCTCGATAGTAATTTGTTCACCCACCATAATAATTATGCTATCTTGAGAGAAGCCACTAGTGAAACCTATGGCCCCCGGGTCTATCTCATATCATATAAGCTTGCTATTTACTTTTATTTCGCATCTTTACTTTTCCAATCTATATTATAAAATACCAAAAATATTTATCTTATCATATTATCTCTATCAGATCTCACTTTTGCAAGTGGTCATGAAGGGATTGACAACCCCTTTATTGCGTTGTTTGGGAGTTCTTGTTTGTTTGTGTAGGTGCTGGGACTTGTGAGGAGTCTCCTACTGGATTGATACCTTGGTTCACAAAAACTGAGGGAAATACTTACGCTACTATTGCTGCATCACCCTTTCCTCTTCAAGGAAAACCAACGCAATATCAAGACGTAGCAACGCTTCACGTCGAGGACTTGGAGGAGTGCTTATGCAAGATGGAAGAGTTGTGTCATATGCCTCACGACGGCTTCGACCTCATGAGTTGAATTATGCTACGCATGATTTGGAGTTAGCAGCCGTAGTGCATGCGCTCAAGACATGGATACATTTTCTCACCGGAAACCGTTGTGATGTTTATACGGATCATAAGAGTTTGAAGTACATCTTCACGCAGAAGGAGTTAAACCTCAGGCAAAGGAGATGGTTGGAGCTCATAAAGGATTATGATATGAGATTGCATTATCATCCAGGAAAGGCCAACGTCGTAGTTGATGCGTTGAGCCGCAAGAGTTATGTTAACACACTCATGACCAGAGGATTACCTAAGGAGTTAGCCAATGATCTTCGAGAGCTACGTTTGGAGATAGTTCCAAGAGGTTATGGTTGCAGCATTGAAAATTCAGTCCACCTTGTTGGGAAAGATCAGAGAAGCCCAGAAGACAAACAAGGAGATTGCGGAGATAAAGGAAAGGATGAGTAAAGGAAAGGCTAAAGGTTTTCGTGAGGATGAGCACGAGACTTTATGGTTTGAGGATCGTATCTATGTGCCTAATGACCCTGAGATCAGGAATTTGATTCTTCAGGAGGCTCATGATTCACCTTATTCAATTCACCCACGCAACACCAAGATGTATCTGGATTTGAAGGAAAGTTTCTGGTGGATAAGAATGAAGAAGGATATTGTCGAGTATGTAGCAGTATGCGATGTATGTCAGAGAGTTAAGGCAGAACATCAGAAACCAGCAGGGTTATTACAGCCTTTGCTGATACCTAAATGGAAGTGGGATAAACTTGGCATGGATTTTATCAGTCGATTACCCAGGACCCGTTCAGGGTATGACTCTATCTGGGTTGTAGTTGATTGTTTGACGGAAGTAGCCCATTTCATCCCTGTGAAGACAATTTATACGAGTGCTAAGTTGGTGAAGATATACATGACCAGGATCGTATGTCTGCATGGAGTTCCAAGGACCATCATATCAGATAGAGGAACACAGTTTAGTTCAAAGTTTTGGAATCAGTTGCATGAAACTTTGGGTACCAGGCTAGAGTTCAGTATAGCTTTTCATCCACAGACAGATGGACAGACCGAGAAAGTCAATCAGATTCTGGAGGACATGTTGAGAGCTTGTGCGCTAGATTATGGATCTAGTTGGGATGACAATTTTCCCTATGTAGAGTTCTCCTATAACAACAGTTATCAAGCCAGTTTGAAGATGGCACCTTTCGAAGCCTTGTACGGAAGGAGGTGCAGGACACCATTATCTTGGGGTGAAGTTGGAGATAGACAGTTGTTCGGACCAGACTTAATTAGAGATTCTAAAGAAAATGTTAAGTTGATTCGAGACAGACTCAAGGTAGCCTAGTCCAGGCAGAAAAGTTATGCAGATACTAAACACAAGGAGGTAGCCTACAAAGTCGGAGACAGGGCATATCTTCGTGTGTCCCCACTTCGAGGAGTTAAACATTTTGGAGTCAAGGGAAAGCTAGCACCACATTTTGTGGGACCATATAGAGTTTGGAACGCATGGGAGAAGTTGCGTACGAGTTGGAATTGCCCAAAGGATTGTCAGGAGTTCATGATGTGTTTCATGTTTCCTAATTGAAGAAGTGACACGCAGAGATGGCCGACATTCCTTTGAGAGATACAGTGCCACTGGAAGGGATTCAGCAGGATAGTGATCTGACCTATGAAGAGAAGCCAGTCAAGAGTATCGTGTTTTCCAGCTGAGTTACTCGTAGCAAGGTTATCAAGTTTTGCAAACTTCAGTGGAGCCACCATACCGAGGAGGAAGCAACCTGGGAGCGAGAAGAAGACCTCCGCAAGGACCACCCACACCTTTTTGCTGACAACCCGAATCTCGAGGGCGAGATTCATCTTAAGGGGGGTAGGTTTGTAACATCCCAATTTTCAATTTGGATGTTATACCTAGATCATTCATATGCATTTTATATTTTTTGGTTGTGGTCCAAGAAATCTTAAGCAAATCTAGGACCCAAGGAGAGAGTTGGAGGTTTCATAAAACTTTCATTTTTGAATTTATTTCAAATTTGCAAAGTGGATCAATTTGATTTTCAACAATTTCTTTCCAATTATTTCCAACAATAAAAATAAATGAGAGAAGATAAAATGACTTCTTCAAAACAGAGAAGAAATATTGGAAAAGAAATTTTGAAATCAAATTATTATTTTATTTGCAATTTTATTTGAATTAGAGAAAAACATGCATTTTTAAAAAATTGTATTTAGTCCAGAAAAATGTTCATCTTGTCCCAAATATTAGGTAGGGACAGTGAAAATTGTTTCTAAAATTTTTAGAAGTTTATTTTTATTTATTAGGATTTTCTTCATAGAAATCATTTTAAAAAAAAGTTTCTGGGCCCGCCCAGCCGCAGCCGGGTCACGGCCCAATCGCATCGCCGCCTTCCTCCGCTCGGGAGGAGTCCCGCACTGAGCTGCGAGAGGAGTCCGATCCGGACTCCTCATCGCCGCCGTCCGCGTCGCCCCTCGCGCAAGCCACCGCCGCCCCCTCCCCTCTT
>NC_041387.1:33332369-33343416 GCF_002162155.2 Triticum dicoccoides
CTGCCGCCGCCATGCCGAGCCTCGCCGGAGCCGCCGCCCGACGCCGCCGTTGCCTGATCGGCCTCCGCCGCCGAACCGGTAAAAACCGATGGTTTCTCCGGTTCTTTTCGGGGGTTTTTCGGTTAGTTAGGTTAGGTCGGTTTTTCTTTTTATTTTAGTTTAGTTAGCAAACGTTCACCCATTAGTTTATTTTAACGAACGAATTCGTTCGTTAGGTTCTGTTAGCGAATGTTCGTTTTGTAGACTTTTTTTAATTTATTTTCGGCCAGGGACCTACCGGTGAATAGTTTTATCGCGATTTAGCCCCTGATCTTAAAAGTAGCGTAACTTTTTGCTCGTTTATCCAAATTAGATGAAACCAACGCCTAAATATTCGTAGCAATCCCTTCTTTCCAGTAAACCAACTTGAACCTGATTTTGAGAATTTAAAATTTAAGTTTAGTTCAGATTAGTATCGATCTTGTTTCGTTTGTATCTTGAGTTTCGTAACTCCGTTTGAGTTGTTTCTTTTTGCAAATCACAGCTAATCACATGTACGTATTGTTAAAATCTAATCCACATGAAAATAATGTTTTTAGGTTTTGTTTTCTATTTAGATTAGCCGTTTGCTTGTTTCGAGTTTGATTTGGTTATTTTCTTGATTTCTCTTTGTTTTGTTTGAGTGATTGCTTATGTGCTACTGTTTGTCTATGCTAGATTACCCGGAGTGTGAAGCTTGTTACTATGAATCCCTAGAGTTTGCAGATTGTCAGCAAGGCAAGTTACACTTTGATCATACTCTTCTATACCCAGTCTTTTTTACTTTGCATTAGTTATGCCCCTCAAATATTTGCATGAATAGGATTGGGAACATGTAGTTTGGTTGTAGTACTTGAGGTAGGAACCTAATACCTTTTGATCACCCCGGGAATATATGTTATGCCCAATTATTGCTTATCCATGCTCGTAGACGGGGATTGGATCGTGATACACATGGAAGTTGTGAGAGTTATTAATCTTGGATAACATTAATGTGGCAACTTTAATACACATCTGGGTGGATTGGTTGGGGCACATAGAGAATCTAGTGTTTGTCCGTTTCGGAAATCCCAGAGTACCCGTATGATTTTTCCTCGGTTCGCCACCCAGGCTCAAAGGGATCGTATGATATTTCATGCCTAGAAACTTCCATGTGCAGCCACAAGCCATTATGGGCTCTCGCATAGTTGACTAAGTTGCGTGAGCTCTCGAAGAGGTGGACTAGCACATGTAGGGGAAACTAGGTGTGTCGGTCTGCCCGGAGTAGAGTATTAATGCTTTAGAAAGACTATGTCTCGATCTTCCGATCATGGATGCGGTCGAGTCTTGTGGGGAAAAGTGTGCAACCTCTGCAGAGTGTATAAGTTAGTCGTGTGCCTAGTTATGGACATCTTGAGTATCTAGAATTGGATATTATTGTTTATCTCATCACTCTTTAATTTAATTGAATTGGATTTAATGATTATACTTGTTTAATTGGGATTTGAGTTGGAGGAACCTTCTCAAATATTGCTACAACTTGGGAGTAGTAAATAAATTTATTCCTTTGTTGTAGGGGAAAAGTAGCTTTATGCAAAATCTTTAAACTTAGAGCCTCCATAGCCAAATATTGCATGTAGATGTAGTTCTTGCATTCATTTGCTTTATAGTGTAACTCTGCCAGCATATTCCATGTGCTGACCTACACGGCTGCAACGTCTCATGTTGCAGACTTCTCAGGCGACGAATAAGGTGCGATAGGTCGTTGTCATGCACTCAGCTATGTCGTTGGAGTTGATGGACTCATTTACCTTCGAAGCTTTCGCAGTTATTTAGTTTAGATGACCTTCAACCATATTATTTGTGTAATCATACTCTTTATGAGGATCTCGATGTAATAAGTGTGTGATTGAACTCTGCTATAATTCCTCGAGTACTGTGTGTGTCAGCATTACCGATCCAGGGATGACACTTAAGCACAGAGACTTCGGTCCATTGGGATCATGGTCGCTACACTTCTGTGACAACACTGGAGCTATTTCCCTTGCCAAAGAGCCCAGGTTTCACAAGAAGACCAGGCACATCATGCGTCGCTTCAACTCCATTCGTGAATATATTCAAGATGGAGACATAGATATTTGTAAAGTGCATACGGATCTGAATGTCGCAGATCCATTGACTAAACCTCTTTCACGAGCAGAACATGATCAACACCAGAACTCTATGGGTGTTTGATTCATCACAATGTAACTAGATTATTGACTCTAGTGCAAGTGGGAGACTTTTGGAAATATGCCCTAGAGGCAACAATAGAATGGTTATTATTATATTTCCTTGGTCATGATAATTGTCTATTGTTCAGGCTATAATTGTATTAACCGGAAATCATAATACATGTGTGAATACATAGACCACAATGTGTCCCTAGTGAGCCTCTAGTTGACTAGCTCGTTGATCAATAGATGGTTATGGTTTCCTGCCATGGACATTTGATGTCATTGATAATGAGATCACATCATTAGTAGAAGGATGTGATGGACAAGACCCAATCCTAAGCATAGCACAAGATCGTGTAGTTCGTTTGCTAGAGCTTTTCTAATGTCACGTATCTTTCCTTAGACCATGAGATTGTGTAACTCCCGGATACCGTAGGAATGCTTTGGGTGTATCAAACGTCACAACATAACTGGGTGACCATAAAGGTGCACTATAGGTATCTTCGAAAGTGTCTGTTGGGTTGGCACGAATTGAGACTGGGATTTGTCACTCCGTATGACGGAGAGGTATCTTTGGGCCCACTCGGTAATGCATCATCATAATGAGCTCAATGTGACTAAGGAGTTAGCCACGGGACCATGCATTACGGAATGAGCAAAGAGACTTGCCGGTAACGAGATTGAATGAGGTACGGGGATACCGACGATCGAACCTCGGGCAAGTAACATACCAATGGACAAAGAGAATTGTATACATGATTGATTGAATCCCCGACATCGTGGTTCATCCGATGAGATCATCGTGGAACATGTGGGAGCCAATATGGGTATCCAGATCCCTCTATTGGTTATTGTCCGGAGAGATGTCTAGGTCATGTCTACATGGTTCTCGAACTCGTAGGGTCTACACACTTAAGGTTCAGTGACGCTAGAGTTGTAATGGGAAATTATATGTGGTTACCGAAAGTTGTTCGGAGTCCCGGAAGAGATCTCGGACGTCACGAGGAGTTCCGGAATGGTCCGAAGGTGAAGATTTATATATGGCAAGTCCAATTTCAGTCACCAGAAAGGTTTCGGGGGTTATCAGTATTGTACCGGGACCACCGAAAGGTGTCCGGGGGTCAAGGCGCCTAGGGTTGGAAACCGTAGGGGGTGGTTGCGCCTCCCACATGCTTGGGGGGAAAGTCTCCCCCCCTTGGCCGCCGCCCCCCTCTAGATGCATCTAGGGGGCCGGCTCCCTCTCCTCTTCACACTATAAATAGAGGGCAATGGGAGTGCAGCCGCATCCCTTCCCCTGGTGCAACCCTTCCCCTTCCTACACCTCCTCCTCCTCCATTTGAGCTTGGCGAAGCTGTGCGGGAGAACCACGACCTCCACCACCACACCGCGTGCTATCGGAGTTCTCCCTCAACTTCTCCTTCCCCCTTGCTGGATCAAGAAGGAGGATATGTCCCCGGGTTGTACGTGTGTTGAACATGAAGGCGCCTTCCGTTCGGCGCTTGGATCGGATCTTCCGCGATTTAATCGCCGCTAGTATGACTCCATCAACCGTGTTCTTGTAACGCTTCCTCTTAGCTATCTTCAAGCGTATGAAGACGCACTCCCTCTCTCTCATTTCTAGAATCTCCTAGATTGATCTTGGTGACACGTAGGAATTTTTTGAATTATTTCTACGTTCCCCAACAAAAGGATACTTGAATAAAAGTTTTTCAATGAAAGACCTCAGAGAAGATTCTTATATATTGAGCATCAAGATCTATAGAGATAGATCAACACACTTGATAGGACTTTCACAAAGCACATACCTTGATAAAGTTTTGAAGAAGTTCAAAATGGATCAGTCAAAGAAAGGGTTCTTGCATGTGTTACAAGGTATGAAGTTGAGTCACACTCAATGCCCAGCCACTACAGAAGATAGAGAGAAAATGAAAATCATTCCCTATGCCTCAGACATAGGTTTTATCATATATGCTATGCTGTGTACCAGACCTGATGTGTGCCTTGCTATAAGTTTAGGAGGGAGGTACCAAAGTAATCCAGGAGTGGATCACTAGACAACGGTCAAGAACATCCTAAAGTACCTTAAAAGGACTAGGGATATGTTTCTCGTTTATGGAGGTGAGAAAGACCTCGTCGTAAGTGGTTACTTAGATGCTAACTTTGACACTAATCCGTATGACTTTAAATCACAAACCGGGTACGTATTTATATTGAATGGTGGAGTTGTCAGTTGGTGGAGTTCCAAGCAAAGCGTCGCGGCGGGATCTACATGTGAAGCGGAGTACATAGCTGCTTCGGAAGCAGCAAATGAAGGATTCTAGATGAAGGAGTTCATATCCGATCTAGGTGTAATACCTAGTGCATCGGGTCCAACGAAAATCTTTTGTGACAATACTTGAGCAATTGCCTTGGCGAAGGAATCCAGATTTCACAAAAAGACCAAACACATCAAGAAAAGCTTCAACTCCATCCGAGATCTGGTCAAGGAGGGAGACATAGAGATTTACAAAATACATATGGATCTGAATGTGGCAGACCCGTTGACTAAGCCTCTTCCACGAGCAAAACATGATCAGCACCAAGACTCCATGGGTGTTAGAATCATTACTATGTAATCTAGATTACTGACTCTAGTGCAAGTGTGAGATTGAAGGAAATATGCCCTAGAGGCAATAATAAAGTTGTTATTTTATATTTCCTTATTCATGATAAATGTTTATTATTCATGCTAGAATTGTATTAACCGGAAACTTGATACATGTGTGAATACATAGATAAAACATTGTGTCCGTAGTATGCCTCTACTAGACTAGCTCGTTGATCAAAGATGGTTAAGTTTCCTAGCCATGGACATGTGTTGTCATTTGATGAATGGGATCACATCATTAGGAGAATGATGTGATGGACAAGACCCATCCGTTAGCTTAGCATAATGATCGTTCAGTTTTATTGCTACTGGTTTCTTCATGTCGAATACATATTCCTCCAACTATAGATTATGCAACTCCCGGATACCGGAGGAATACCTTGTGTGCTATCAAACGTCACAATGTAACTGGGTGATTATAAAGATGCTCTACAGGTATCCCCAAAGGTTTTTGTTGGGTTGGCATAGATCAAGATTAGGATTTGTCACTCTGAGTATCGGAGAGGTATCTCTAGGCGCTCTCGGTGATGCACATCATAAGAAGCCATGCAGGCCATGTGACTAATGAGTTAGTTGCGGGATGATGCATTACGGAACGAGTAAAGAGACTTGCCGGTAACGAGATTGAACTAGGTATGAAGATACCGACGATCGAATCTCAGACAAGTAACATACCGATGACAAAGGGAATAACGTATGTTGTCATAACGGAAGCAGTAGCAATAAAACTGAACGATCGTTATGCTAAGCTAATGGATGGGTCTTGTCCATCACATCATTCTCCTAATAAATGGATCTCCAAACGTCTTCCTGTGGCATAGATCAAGATTGTGCTTGTCATCATCTATACTTGGGGCAGTTCTGCTTCCAGTGACCATTCCCCTTGCAATATAAGCACTCAGTCTCAGGTTTGGGTCCAACCTTGGGCTTCTTCACGGGAGCAGCAACTAGCTTGCCATTGTTCTCGAAGTTCCCTTTCTTTCCCTTGCCTTTCTTGAAAGTAGTGGTCTTTTTTACCATCAACACTTGATGCTCCTTCTTGGTTTCCCCCTCCAATTAGGCCTCCCCTCTCTCCTTTCCATGGGGAGAGGGGCACCACCTATATTGGGCCCTTGTGGCCCAATTCATCTTTCACCACTTGGCCTTTTTAAGACCCGTTGATATTAAATTAAATACAAAAGCCTTCTAACAATTACTAGAGCCTTTTATTAATAATTTAACATCCTCTAAAAAAATTCCATCTATATATTATTTATTGGTAATACCCGGTATTGCCCGATAAACCCCGAAACCCTTCCGGTGACCCTGAAATGCTTCTGGTTCCTATCAAAACCATTTCGAATATTAATGAAACAGTTCCACAAATAAATACTCGGTACTATCATCCTACTAACACTCAGCATATCATGATTATCCTAAGCTTGTGACCCTGTAGCTTCCGTAAAACATAGACATGAACGAAACTCATTTGCTCAATGACCGATAGCGAAACCGTGGACGTCCATATCAATCACTATGATTACATGAATGACATTTGAGTGAAACTTTGGTTATCATGTGATGTCCCTTTACTTTGCTATACTTTACAAAACCCGAGTTGAGATATATCGGTATCCTCTTGATTCTTACACATGCTCACTATACCGGTCTCCTCGTTATCAGTTTTGTTCTTCTTTCTCATTGCCGTGTTTCGGCATCCCCGTGACATTGTCACTTGTGTCTGTCGAGACGATGATGAATGTCGTCACACTGAGAGGGCCCTAAGAATATCTCTTCATCGCTAGAGGAGAAAACTCCATTCTCAAGCTATCTAATCCCTTGTCAAACTTTCTGATGCACCTATAAGTTGTCGTTCTGATCACCTAGTTACAGATGATGTTTGAGAAACCCCAAAGTGCATCGTACGGCAAGAAGTGACTATGATACTCTCATGGTCTAAGGAACTCAAACACACGTTAACACTCTATGTTATAACAATTGACTTATGATGATATTATCTCGAAGTATAACAAACAAGTTTAGGTCGATTCAATATGATCATACTTCTAACGTCATACTCTCAATGTTGTTTTAGGACTATCGTTACACTTAACGATATCCTAAGATCCGGAAAATGTGATCACCAACAACACTTGAGCTAGTCTTAGAGGCGAGGCGAGGCATCTTATTTTACCGTTCATCATTTCACATGTGCATATGAGTTTTCTACTAAATTCCAGGATCATAGCAGTTATAGCATATAATATAAACTCTTAATTATGAACACAGAAATATAAGAATACAATATTATTGCCTCTAGGGCATATTATCGAAAAAGGCTTTCGCCCCGCTTTATAAATAAAGCAAACCGCCACAAGAAACAGGTACCATACAGGAGTTCGCCACACACACACACACACACGCACACACGCACACACACACACACACAACAAGAAGTACGAGGTTCTGCAGAGGACACAACTCAACAAGCCCAAAGAAACGAAGAAAAGCCAGAAACACCAGAGACACCTTGTGGGGAAAAGGTCGAACACCTATCGGGTGGCAACATAGTCGGGCGTGGTGGAGGCATGGCTGGTGAAGGGCAGCATGCCTGTTGACGCCCACGCCTTCCCGTGGTGACCGTGAGGCGAGGGTTGTGCCAGCAACCCTTGGCATGTGTCCCTTCTCGTGCTACGACGACGACGCTGAACGGCCACATACACTGGCCTCGACGGATGCGGTGGCGGTCGTGCCTCGGTGGGGAAGTTGGTGAATACAATGGGGAAGTTGGTGGATGCGGCGGCTGTGCCAGCCCCGGTGTTGTCATGGCCAGAACTGGGTGGCGGTGGCTAGGTGTGTGGGAGGGAGGGCTAGTGTGGAGGGGGAGGGGAAAAGAAAGGTGGTTGGACAACTAAAGTGCGGGCCAGGGAAGGAAAAGATGTGTGTCCCGCATGCATGTGCCTTGTCTGCGCGGACGCAAACCCGACTCAAGTTTTAGCGGTAAATGGGTCGCGCCGGACAGAAAAAGAAGGCACATGTTCTTGTGTGTCGACGCGTTGAGCTGCGTCTTCTGTCCGCTTCGGCGCGGCCGGACGAAATGGGTCGCCGCAATGTGCCATTGGAGCTGCCCTTAAAGCAGGGCCGAAACTGCACATCAAATGGGACTCACTAGGTTAGGATGTGCAGCGCTGCAACTGCAAGTACCACTGAAAATCACTAATCGTCCTCAAGGACTTGATTGAGTCTTGGCAGTTGTTATTATTCTAAATTATAGACCCCAAGGTGACAACAATTGGGATACTCTTCGGGGATGACTGTAATTCGAGGAGTTCATATATTCACTATGTGTTAATACTTTGATTCGGTTCTCTATTAAAAGGAGACCTTAATTACCCTGCTAGGAATATATGTTCCTTTCGATAAAGAAAACGAGAGCGGCAGGGGTTCAGCCGGAATGTTCCTGGTGCAGTAGCCAATGTAGATAGACAGCATAAAGGAGAGATGCGCATCACCGTCATCTTTAATCTGAAAACCTGAAAGCAAGCATCTCGTCAAGTTAAGACCTCCCCTACGTTTGCATTGTTTCACAGAGACTTGTTAGTTAGGAAGAATGAGATTACACGAATCGATAATCATTGATCGTGTGCATGATGCACATATATAGGTACAGGGTGGACCGGCCTCTACTTGTCTCCCAAGATATACAAATATACGGGAGGAGAGAGAGAGATACAACGGTATAAATACAGACCCTAGTCCTATACATATGCAGTGTATAACATACGCTCAACACCCCCCGCAGTCGACTGGACCGAAACTCCTCTACTTGTTATTATTCTAAATTATAGACCCCAAGGTGACAACAATTGGGATACTCTTCGGGGATGACTGTAATTCGAGGAGTTCATATATTAACTATGTGTTAATGCTTTGATTCGGTTCTCTATTAAAAGGAGACCTTAATTACCCTTAGATTTCCTTATCGAGACTGCTGCCACAGGAGGGTAGGGACAAATGATGGCATGCAAGTTCTTATTATAAGCATGTATTACTATATACGAAATACATGCCTACACTGGTATTGAATTGGAGTTATTCTATATTGATCTAGGTTGTGACTGTTATATGATGAATGTCATCCATACAAATAACCATCAGCGCCATCGTTGATCCAATGCCTACGCTTTGCTCAAATTGTCTTTGATAAGTTATTACTGTTACTACTGTTGTTACAATCACCGCAAAACTGCTACTGTTACTATTGCTACGATTACCACTAGTATTAAAACTAGCAAACTACTGTGCTACTGATACTTCGCTGCAGATAAATAACGTCTCGGGTGTGGTTGAATTGACAACTCAACTGATAAGGCTTATAAATATTCTTTGTCTCCTGTAGTGTCAAATCAATTTGGATGAAATACTACCCTCGAAGACTTTTGCGATCGCCTATACTTTTGGGTCGTCACACGTTAAAGCAAAAATCTAAAGTCATGCTTAACTAAGAAGAAATATGTGCCGCTAAAGTTACATACTTAAAATATTCGAAGCCCTCCTTAAGCGCGAGGGAGAAGCATCTACCATTTTTCATGTGAGGCCTATCGCACATAACCCCATTGTCGGTACAGTCATCGCACTCGGGGATCCTATCATCGTCATCCATTTGTTATGTTCGTAATTGAAAGATTAAAAATCGATGGAAAATACCAGGAACTCAACACACATATCACTATTCAACACAGGTTGACTTTCGGTCTTTCAAGTCTCCTTTGAAAAACTTTCATCTCTGATGGTGTATATGGTGGGCACTCCCTCTTTGATATTTTGACCGTCGGTGATGGTCGCTCCTCCCTTCTTTCCCGAGTGCATTATCAAAATGTCTAGCACACTGGAAAGAAGGAGAAGTGACCCCCACCACAACAGTCAGGATTCTTCCTCACTGATATTTAGACCGTATATGGTGGTGTATATGGTGGACACTCCCTCACTGATATTTTGATTCTCGGTGATGGTCACATCCCCCTTCCCTCGTGCATTATCAAGGTCTATCATGAGAAGAGAAGAAGGAAGCGACCCCCACGACAACAGTCGGGATTCTTCCTCACTCAAATTTCAACCGTATATGGGGGTGTATATGGTGGACACCCCCTCACTTATATTTCGACCATCGGTGATGGTCGCATCCCCCCTTCCCTCGTGCATTACCAAGGTCTATCACGAGTTGAAGAGGAGAAAGTGACCCTCATGACAACAGTCGGGATCCTTCCTTCAAGAGTTCGTACTAAAATAACACAGAGTTATCCTTTCCGATCAATCTACCCAAGAATTCGTACTAACATATGATATACATCAACCAACTCTAATACCATCTAGATACTTCAATGCCACTACTCTATGATAGGACTCGCTAGGTTAGGATGTGCAGCACTGCAACTGCAAGTACTACTGAAGATCACTAACCTCAAGGACTTGATTGAGTCTTGGCAGCAGCTTTCCATCATTTTCCTTTCTTTCCAGAAGGCACTCGACAGCATCTTTGCGAGACCATCCCATCCAGATCAAAAGTCACCACCAAACAGTACAACTCTATCCGTAACACAACAATAATTCACATTTATTCGTTTCCTGGGGGTGGACTCTTTGTATGGAAAAGTCAGGGGCCGTCGCCCTCAGCTTCACCTGCGACTACGAGGGTGGCTCTTGGGCGGCAACGAACTCGACGGTTGGGTGGCCCGAGCCTCCGACTCGGACTTGGACACATAAATGGTACTACATGTCTAGTCCGGAAACCCGGCGTCAAGGCCTCTCACCATCAGGTGTTTTTTTTCTACTTTTCCTCTGAATTCTGAAGGTTCTAAGAGCAACTCCAACCGGGACGCCCCATTTCGTCTGATGGCGTTTGTTTGGATAAGCACGGACACTAAAGTCGGCCCAATGCGTAGATCCAAACGGACGCGCATCTGCTTGGCGTCCGTCTGCCGATCCATTCCCGGCCTATTTAGCCGTATTTGCATCGATGCGGACACGAGACGGACACGCGCGCCTTCTCCTTTCCGAGACCGCTGTTCGGTGGCAGCCTCCATCATTTTTCTCCATTCTACCCAAAAATCCTTTCGCCCACGCACGCTCTCGCCGCACCCCCGCCATGGTCGACGGCCTCGACGCCGCCGCCGGCCTCGCCTCGTCCGGCATGCCGGCCGTCCATCTC
>NC_041387.1:33343575-33551960 GCF_002162155.2 Triticum dicoccoides
ACAAAGGCAAGCCTCGCGCCCCCCCGCAAGACCGCCGCGCCCAAGCCAAAGAAGGTGCTGACGCCCGAACAGCGAGCAAGGGAGTCGGCCAAGAGGAAGGACCGGAGGCACGCGGCAGACGCGAGGGATGAAGCCATCGCGACGGTCGTCGTCGCCACCGCCGCGCAGCAGCAGGTCACCAACGCCCGCGTCGCGGCGGCAACGAGGGAGATGCTCTACATGCTTGGGTTAACCCCTGGCCAGCACAACTTTGTCAACGCTGCCGTGGCCGCGGCTAGCACCGGCTCATCCGCCTTTTCTCGGATTGCGGACATGAAATGGGTCGGCGTGTTGGGCACACTGCCGACCCAAATCTAAAACAGGGCGGACGCCGGGCGGGCGGCCGACCCAAACGGACAAAAAAGGACAAATTCGATGTCCGGTTGGGTCGGCCCGTTGGAGTTGCTCTAGGGCCACCTCCAGCGCGCGACTCCATCCTGTCCGGGTGCGTCCGTTTGGGGTGGAACGGACGAATAGCGCGGCCCAATGCGCGGTCTCAAATGGACAAATGTCCGGATTCCGTCCGTTTTCGACCCATCCCGGGCACAAACTTGCGCCGAGTTTGGGTGAAACGTACATTGCGCGAACGGGCTCGACGCACGCCCTTGTCCCCCCGTGGCCCGCCTATCGGTGACACTAGCAGTCCCTTCGCTTCCAACGCGTCCATCCCCTCTCCCTGTCCCACCCCGCCGCTGGCGCCGCCACTATTCTCTGACCGCCTCCTCAATGCGCACCCCCCGGCCGTCCATACCAAACCACGTCTCGACATGGCCGCCACCACGCCTGCGCTTTCGTCGTAGTTTTGGTCGTCGATTGGAGGAGATTTGGCCATCGCCTTCGTAGCCGGTGGCAGATGGGATAGGACTGCCGGCGACGTACCACGGTGGCCACGGCAGCTTCCGACGAGTGCTCCAGAGCTGTAGCCGGCCGCCAGCCACCCCTGCTGCATCGAGGTGATCATTGTGGCCTCTTTGCCACCACGACCGCAAGGTGTTCGACACTTTGCCCACAAAGATATGGACAATGGAGATGATTTTTTCTTCCACCACTTCATTTATTCATCGGACGATTCATCGTCGGATGATAAAGATCTTGTAGTGGAGATGTATTGGTTCAAGACAATTTCGATATGGTTGCAAAACTATTTTATTAAAGACAAATTTGATTGGGTTGTAAAACTATTTTTATTTTCGGACAATTATTATTTAAACGTGTAAACTTGTTTTGAACATTGAAATATAAATATATGGGCATTTCTGGCCGTGGCGGACGGGATGGGACCAAAGGATGCCGTACTACTGAAGATGTGCAGCACTGCAACTGCAAGTACTACTGAAGATCACGAACCTCAAGAACTTGATTGAGTCTTGGCAGCAGCTTTCCATCATTTTCCTTTCTTTCCAGAAGGCACTCGACAGCATTTTTGCGAGACCATCCCATCCAGACCAAAAGTCACCACCAAACAGTACAACTCTATCCGTAACACAACAATAATTCACATGTATTCGTTTCCTGGGGGTGGACTCTTCGTATGGAAAAGTCAGGGGCCGTCGCCCTCAGCTTCACCTACGACTACGAGGGTTGCTCTTGGGCGGCAACGAACTCGACACTTGGGTGGCCCGAGCCTCCGACTCGGACTTGACACACAAATGATACTACCTCCGTCTCGGTGAATAAGTCATTCGCGTAGTTCTAGGTTGATGATTTAACTATCTAAATATATATTATATGTGATAAAAAAATATATTTAGAAACTACATCCTTGTAGAAATCTAGTGATATATTTTTCATGACATATAGCACATATTTAATTCCTCAAATCGATGACCTAGAACTACGCGAATAACTTATTCACCTAGACGGAGGTAGTATTAGAGTACATGTCTGGTCCGGAACACCAGCGTCAAAGCCTCTCACGATCAGGGTGTTTTTCTTCTACTTTTCCTATGGTCGATTCTGAAGGTTCTAAGTTCCAACATGACTGCGACCAGGAGATGATTAAGATTTAAGAGAGTACGGTGATTAAGACGGTGCTGTGCGTCGTGTCGTCATCGGCAGGTGGTGGCAAGTACCACCAGATTCCTTGGTTGCACTTACATTTTTCTAGAAGACGCCGATATGTTCCCGGTAGTAGATGTATTTTTCTAAGGCGTAACGAGGAATGGATGTCTTCTTGGCCCGTGTCAGAATTGCTTTGCTGTGAGGTCAATGGTCGAAACAACAGTTTTGTTTTTCTACTCTGCTGGAATGTACGTATGTCCCCTTAGTTAAAGAAAAGTGGCGGGGGAATGTTCTTGACGCAAGAGCCAATGTAGACAACATAAAGGAGCTAGAGATGAACATCACCATCGCCTTTAATCTGAAACCCTAAAAGCATCTCGTCAAGTTAGGACGTCCCCTACGTGTAAAAGCACCACAGGTACCCTAACTTGCACAAAATATGATGATTTAGTCCTAAACTTGCAAAATGCAACCTCACCATACCCTAACTTGCACCTCATGTCATGTTTTAGTCCCAGGCCAATGACAGAACGACAATTGGCAGCCAGGTGGCTGGCCCGGTCGGCGCAAGCAGTTTTGCACAAAAAAAAACTATCGTTTTCCCTAATTAACCTGCACTTCACCTAACCTAAATTAAATTTGTCGGAATCGAGTTCGCGTCCGTTCGAGAGGATTCACTTGGTCTCTGTCGGGGCGACAGAGCTCACGGGCTGGCAGGGCGATGGTGACGTCACGAACGGAGGCGTCGTCGCCGCCGTTCGCCTGCGGCGTGGAGACGCCGGCATCTGCTCATCTTGTCTGCCCGTTCGGTGTCTTCCCTCCTGATTACTATGAACTCTGCTTTGCTTTCCTCCCTCTCCTCTCCTCTGCTTTGCTCTGTGGCTCATCGCGCCGCCGTTTGCGCCGTGCACTGCAGCTCGAGTCGGGGCCATTGTGCTCGATCTAAGGTTGTGTAGTAGTGTTTCTTGCGTATGGTCATATATGGCGAAGTTGAGTTGGGGTTTCGGCCGATGATTTTAGGTTTGGGTTCGACATGAGAGCTAGGGTTTATGGCGGACAAATTAGATGTTAATGCCTTTGTAATTGGCTTTTAGTTCTGCTCTAGCTTGTACTCTACTCAAGCATCTGTTTGTGTGGTTAAATTGAACTCCTTTTTGCTTTTGAAGATGTTTTGTACAGAGTATAAACTGGGCTAATGGTATGTGCAGCGAAGTTTCAGTTAATTGAATGGTTTTGCTAATGTAGTATTTCATTTATGGTTAGTTTATATTTTGTTCACTGAATATGTTTAGTTGTTTGTAGTTCACTGAATATGTTCAGTTACTGTAGTTAACTGAATATTTTCAGTTATTGTAGTTATCAGAATTTTTCCAGTTACTGTATGGCGAAGTAGAGCTAGGGTTTCTGCCAATGATTTTAGGTTTGGGTTCGACATGAGAGCTAGGGTTTATGGCAGACAAATTAGATGTTAATGCCTTTGTAATTGGCTTTTAGTTCTGCTCTAGCTTGTACTCTACTCAAGCATCTGTTTGTGTGGTTAAATTGAACTCCTTTTTGCTTTTGAAGATGTTTTGTACAGAGTATAAACTGGGCTAATGGTATGTGCAGCGAAGTTTGAGTTAATTGAATGGTTTTGCTAATGTAGTATTTCATTTATGGTTAGTTTATATTTAGTTCACTGAATATGTTTAGTTATTTGTAGTTCACTGAATATGTTCAGTTACTGTAGTTAACTGGATATTTTCAGTTACTGTAGTTATCAGAATTTTTCCAGTTACTGTAGTTAACTGAATTTTTTCAGCTTACTGTAGTTAACTGAATGCCTTAAGTTGTTGTTGTAGTTTATTAAATTTGATGCATCTTGTTAATTGAATTATTTTCTATCAACTGAATATTCAGTTAACTGAATATTGTTTCTCAACTGATGCATCTTTGTTTTGGATGCAGTGTGTGATGCAGCTAATGGAGAAAGGGTGGATAGTCCATTTTTTACACTGGAACTTGAGCATGGTGGATTTTTTTGTGGCCCAATCAGCAACCTGGAGTACTGGAACCCTTCTGTTGATGTGCTAGACTATGTTGACTCTGGCACTTTCTCCTATGCATTCCTTGAACAACACTTGCTTTGGTTGGGATATCCTGTGAGTGAACACATCATTTATTGGTGCAAACCAAATAAACCAATCTCAGATGGTTTGATCAGAATTAGCAATGATGAGGATGTGCAGCATATGATCAGAGCTAGTGCTGAGCATAAGATGCTTGTAGTCATGGTTGACCATACAGATTTCATCAGTAACTTCAGGTCTGACTTTGTGTGCACATTGCCCCTATCTTTGATAGCAACAACAACAACTTTTGCAGCAGTAAGTGCATTCTCTTCCCATAGCCTAGTTTCAGTCTTTGTGGAAGATCCCTTGTCAGAGATTGCAGCAAATGGAAGAGACCCACAGAGTTCGCTGACTGAGGGTGCTGAGCACAACATGCTAACTGAAGATGGACAAATAGTTATTGAAGATGTAGTTGTTTCAGATTCTAATTTTAGTGACAGTGACTATGACATAGATGATGGTGATAATGATCTTTATGATGACAACATTGACTTTGATGTTGATGAATAAGTTGAGCAGGAGGAGGATGATGTGGAGCCTGACTATTTGCTTGAGGATGAAGATCTGAACCTATCAACTGAGCAAGCAGATGAACTTAGGTACAAGTTTAAAGCTTTCAATGCAAAGGTGGACATGATTTCCCCTTTGTTTAAAGTAGGGATGGTATTTGCTGATGTGATTGAGCTAAGACATGCATTGACTGCATATTCAGTTAGAAACAGAGTGCAGATTAAGAAGATAAAGAATGATAAGAGAAGACTTGAGGCAGTTTGTGAAAATGGTTGCCCATGGTACCTGTTTGCTGGCAATGACAACAGGACAGGGGGATTTGACATCAAGACTTACTATGGAGAACATATATGCCAAAAGAAATGGAAGTTAAGGTCACTGACAACAAAATTCCTGTGCAGGTATTTCATAGATGAGTTCAGAGATAACCAGAAGATGTCACTAGGTACATTTTCAAGAAAGATCGCCAAGGAATTTCATGTCACCCCTAACAGATGGAAGCTAGCTAGGGCAAGAACAGCAGCACTTAAGGAGATCCATGGTGATGAAGAAGAGCAGTTTAGTAGGCTTTGGGATTGTGGGCATGAATTGAGGAATACCATCCCTGGGTCTACATTTCTTTTGTCAACTGAGGTTGTTAAAGACAACGATTTCCCACTAGGTAGGAAATGTCTGAAAACTCTATATTGGTCTTATGATGCATGTAAAAGGGGGTGGCTCAAGGGATGCAAGCCTATTATTTTCATTCATGGTTGTCACATGAAAACTAGGTTTAAAGGAGTGTTGCTTAGTGTAGTAAGTATTGATCATAATGACTGCATTTTCCCCATTGCAATGGGTTGGGTAGAAGCAGAGTACACAAGTGTTGGGGATCGTTGCAGAAATTAAAAAAATTCTACGCATCACCAAGATCAATCTATGGAGTGACTAGCAACGAGAGAGAGGGGAGTGCATCTTCATACCCTTGAAGACCGCGAGACGGAAGCGTTACAAGAATGTGGATGAGGGAGTCGTACTCGAAGCGATTCAGATCGCGGTAGATTCCGATCTTAGCGCCGAACAACGGCACCTCCGTGTTCAACACACGTGCAGCCCGGTGACGTCTCCCGCGCCTTGATCCAGCAAGGAGGAGGGAGAGGTTGAGGAAGAGGGCTCCAACAATAGCACGACGGCGTGGTGGTGATGGAGTGGCAGTACTCTGGCAGGGCTTTGCCAAGCTCTTGCGGAGGAGGAGAGGTGTTGGGGAGGGGAGGGGCTGCGCCTTGGATGTGGTGCTGCATCCCTCCCCTCGCCCCTCTATTTATAGGAGAAGGGGGAAGGGGGGACGGCCCCCTCTAGATGTGATCTAGAGGGGGGCCAAGGGGAGGGGGCTTGTCCCCCAAGCAAATGGGGCGCCCCCTTTAGGGTTCCCCCCCCCCAACCCTAGGCGCATGGACCCAAGGGGGGGCGCCCAGCCCTCCAAGGGCTGGTTCCCTTCCCTCTACAGCCCATGAGGCCCTCCGGAAGAGGTGGTGAAAGGATCGATATAGTTGACTAGAGGGGGGTGAATAGGCAACTAACAATTTTTAATCTTTTCTTTACCAATTTAAACTTTGCAACAAGGTAGGTTGTCTAGATATGCAACAAAGTGAGCAACCTATATGATGCAATAACAACTAGCACATAAGCAAGCAAGGGATACAACACAAATAAGCTTGCACAAGTAAAGGCACGAGATAACCAAGAGTGGAGCCGGTGGAGACGAGGATGTGTTACCGAAGTTCCTTCCTTTAAGGGGAAGTGCATCTCCGTTAGAGCGGTGTGGAGGCACAATGCTCCCCAAGAAGCCACTAGGGCCACCGTAATCTCCTCACGCCCTCACACAATGCGAGATGCCGTGATTCCACTATTTGTGCCCTTGAAGGCGGCGACCGAACCTTTAAAAACAAGGTTGGGGCAATCTCCACAACTTAATTGGAAGCTCCCAATGACACCACAAAGCTTCACCACAATGGACTATGGCTCCGAGGTGACCTCAATCGTCTAGGGTGCTCAAACACCCAAGAGTAACAAGATCCGCTAGGGATTAGTGGGAGGAATCAAATTTCTCTTGGTGGAAGTGTAGATTGGGGCCTTCTCAACCACTCCCGAGCAAATCAACAAGTTTGATTGGCTAGGGAGAGAGATCGGGCGAAAATAGAGCTTGGAGCAACAATGGAGCTTTTGGGGGAAGATGTAGGTCAACTTTGGGGAAGAAGACACCTTTATATAGAGGGGGAAACAATCCAACCGTTACCCCCCCCCCCAAGCAGCCACGCACAGAGCAGTACTACCGCTTGGGCAGGGCGGTACTACCGATGAACCAGCGGTACTACCGTTCCCTCCCAGTGGTACTGCCGCGCACACGAGGATAGCAAAGACCTGGGCCCAGAGCGGTACAACCGCGGAAGTAGGGGCAGTACTACCGCTTGGAGCGGTACTACCGCCACTACTTGCGCTACTAGTACCGCAAAACCCGACATGAAAAACAGAGGTCTCGAGTCGAGGCGGTAGCAGCCCAGAACCACAGCGGTACTACGGCCGAAGACAGCAAGCAGTACTACCGCTTGGGGAGCGGTACTACCGCTTGACGCGCTTCGGCGGTACTACCGCTGAGGACCGCAGTACTACCGCTGGGATAGGTCAGGGCAGGCAAGGAGAGGAAAGGTAGCTCCAATGAAGCGGAAAGGAACAGCGGGTGTAATAAGGATGTGTACGTGTTGATTCCACCCTAGCCTTACCAAAGCGGATCCCCTCTTGATAGTATGGTGACTCCTACGAAACTAGTCCACCAACAGAGAAACGAAGGAGCTACACCGTCTTGAATAAAACACCGAGGGGAGGGAATCATCTTGTGCCAAAGGATGAATCTCTGAAAAGCTCAACGCACACGATTAGTCCGCAAAAGCATTGTCATCAATCACCAAAACACCTTGGGGATAAATATGCCCTTACAATCTCCCCCTTTTTGGTGGATTGATGACAATACGGGATTTGCACAAACGGGGAAAGACATAAGACATGCGCAAAACCCCACCGTCCTAAAATGTAGCTGGGCTCCCCCTAGATGTGTGCTATCTAGATAAGTGCTTTGGACTGCACGGCACACATACTAGGATCAACGCTCCCCCTACATTTTAGAGACCAACAACCTAAGCAGGGTATATAAGAGCAGAGTAAATAACATGATAAGCATGCAACTCATAAGCTAGGTAGACATAGATAAAGATAATCTAAAGATAAGGTAGCATATGTCTCACACCATATGTCTGGAACTTAGGTCTCACTGACACAAAACCAAACAAAGCAAACGGCGAAAAAACACACCACAAAGAAGACACACTCGCGAAACAGACAACGACGACACAAATTCCTAAACTCTCTCCCCCTTTGGTATCGAGACACCAAAAAGAGAGGGAGTGTTGCTATGGCTCCAGGTGATAGCAAGGTCACGAACATCAGATCTCAGCGGGATCGTCTTCGCCACCGTCGTCGGTCGGGAACTGCTCGGCATCAGAATCTGTCCATGGGCAATGCTGTTGAATCCAGTCCTCCTCCTCAGTAAGCTGGTCCTCAGATCCACTGAGAACGATAGCACCCAACTGACGCATGAGCTCCTTGTGACGACCCCTGGCCTTCTTCTCAACAACATGAGTCATGTACTGGCCGTGAGACTCCATGCAGAACAGCTTCTTTATCTTGAGCTTGAGCTTCTTTACCCAAGAGGGCTCTGCCCCAGAAGGCTCATAGTCATCATCATCCTCAGCCTCAGCCTCCTCCTCGATCTCCATGGCAGCAGCAGACGATGCACCCCCAGACTTAGGGACCTGAGTGCCCCAGTTGTCCTTCTTCCTCAGACGCTTGACCTCATGAGACACCAACTCTCCAGTCTCTAGCATAACCTTGGGATAGACACGATCCCAGGCCTTCTCAATAAGTAGCATGATGAATGGACCATAGATCGGGCACTTACGCTCAGAGATGGCAGATAGGAGTTCAGACCACATAACATGAGAGATGTCCAGGGACTCGCCAGAGTTTTCTTCCTTCTCACGCTGGCAGAAGAGAAGCGTGTCCACAAGATAAGAATGAACCATATCCATATTCCCGATGCGAGGGAAAAGAGTCTCACGAAAGACACGGTGAAGAATATCCAGAAAGGCAGGCAGCTCATAAGTTTCCTTCTTAGTCTCAGGGTTGATCTTCAGCGTGCAATAGGGCCATAGAGCTTGCTTGAGAGTGGAGGTTGTGTTGCGGTGAGGGCGAAAGCCGACAGGAGACGCAAGCCCGTGATCTTCCACCCCAAGCAACCCCATGAACGCCTTCCACTTGACAGAAAGCAACTTGCCATTGGTCATCCAAGTGAGTGTCCTGTCCTCATCAATCCCAAGATGAACTGTGGCATATAATTGGGCCACAATATCAGCATCATAATCTTTGTTGAATTGCATGATACCGAGAATGTTCAGTTGAGTGCACATCTGAAGAGCTTCACCAAAGTACTCAGGATCCTTCTCCATATAGTCGGTGTCGATGGAGAGCACGTTAGCATAGAGGTTCTTCTTGGCCTTGAGCACATCAAAGAATATGGCAAACTGAAACCTGTTCCAGAATGGACGGCTGACCAAAGTGGGATCTTGGTCTGCCTCATAGGGGTTGCGGCGACGCCTTGCCCATAACTCCTTGGCATTCATCTCCGGCACGGTTTTGCCAGTTTGCTTCGGCTTGACAGCAGACTTCTTCTTGGGTTGAGGTGGAGGTGGAGCACTTGAGGAACCTCCTGCAGACTCAGTTGTGCGGTAACGCTTTGACGTGGCACGACCGGGGTTGATACTTCGAGCCTGATGCTCAGGATGTTCATCACCTGGAACCACACACAAGAACACGCAAAACAACCAGAAAGAACAAGCATAAGCCACCAAACACAACAAAAGGATCACTGAATGGTAAGAGCACGATGGAACTTAGTAGCAAGCGGTAGTACTGCGACCTGTAAGCGGCAGTACCACTCTAGAGAGAGCGGTAGTACCGCTCGAGACGGGGAAACAGCGGTTTCCTACTACCGTGGTCAGATCCGGCACTACCGTCCTACCAAATTCAAAAATACTTCTACCAACCACTAATCCAAACCGCCTAGATGCCTTCTCCATCCTACTCAAGCCTAGATTTGGCCAAAAATCAAGAGATGCAACCACTATTGCCCCTAAGATGCTAGATTGGAAATCTAGACAAGAAGAGAGAGGGAACGGGGGAAATACCGGCATCCATGGCAAGAGGATGAGGTGGGGATCGACTCCATCGAAGGGAATGGAGAGGGACGCCCCGGAGAAGGAGATCCGCCGGAGCCCTCCCACGGTGACAAGTTGCTGGAGAGAAGAAACGGAGCGAGGGGGCGAGCAAATGGGTATGGGGGAGAAGAAACCTCCCCCTGCCCCCGATATAACCCCCTGACCCCGCCCCGCAGCGGTAGTACCGCGCTGGTGGGTGGTAGTACCGCTTATAAGCGGTAGTACCGCGCACCACCAGCGGTAGTACCGCCCAGCAACAAATAGGCCACTAGACAGAATGGCTAAGCTCAAAAAGAAACGAAAAACAAAGGCACGAAGGAGGAAAGACCAACACGGCAGAAAACACACTAGCAAGGGGCCAAAACACACCTCTTCAAGAGAGGGCGGTGGCCGAGGCCACCTATGTTTGAGTCAAGAGTTATGGCGTCGCGAAGATTTTAACCTTGGACCCATGACCAAAACTCGTCCTTGAAGCACAAGTACCATCAAAAATGGTTAATGTGAAAGACTAGATCAATTTATGCATAATGGGGGGAGGGAGAGTTCATTGAGAGAACAACACTCCCCCTATGTCCATGCCTACACCTAAACTAGACAACAAGTTGAGTGAGGTGGGGTGTGCAAGGGTTCAAGTCACATTGCTCGAATCAATGATATTTAGCTCATGCCTTAACTCGCGAAATCTTGCTTCATCCAAGGGCTTCATGAAAATATCTGCAAGGATATCATGAGTGTTGACATACTTGAGCTCGATCTCCCCACGCCTAATGTGATCCCAGATGAAGTGATACCGAATCTCAATATGCTTCGTCTTGAAATGTTGCACCGGGTTGAGAGAAATCTTGATGGCACTTTCATTATCACACCAAAGAGGCACTTTGTCACAAATGACACTGTATTCCTTTAAAGTTTGCCTCATCCATAAGAGTTGTGCACAACAACTACCGGCCACCACATATTCCGCTTCGGTGGACGAGAGAGACACACAACTTTGCTTCTTGGAAGACCAACTCACCAAAGAGCAACCAAGAAATTGGCACCCTCCGGAAGTGGACTTCCTATCCACTTTGTCTCCCGCCCAATCAGAATTCGTAAAACCTTCAAGCTTGAAGTTTGCTCCTCTCGGATACCATAGGCCAAAGTTTGGGGTATGAGCCAAATATCGAAAGATTCGCTTGACCGCCACATAGTGGCTTTCCTTTAGTGCGGCTTGAAACCATGCACACATTCCCACACTCAACATGATATCCGGTCTAGATGCACAAAGGTAAAGCAAGGATCCAATCATAGAGCGATATACCTTTTGATCCACCGCTTTACCATTGGGATCAATGTCAAGTTGGCACTTGGTAGGCATTGGAGTAGAAGCCGGCTTGACATCACTTAGCTTGAATCTCTTTAGCATGTCTTGAGTGTATTTGGCTTGGTTGATGAAGGTACCTTCTCTTCTTTGTTTGATATCAAAACCAAGGAAGAACTTCAACTCTCCCATCGAAGACATCTTGAACTTAGAGGTCATGGGAGCGGCAAATTCCTCATTGAAAGCTTTGTTAGGGGAACCAAAAATAATGTCATCAACATATAGTTGGCACACAAACAACTCCCCTTTGACCTTCTTAGTAAAAAGAGTGGGATTGATTTTCCCAACTTCAAATCCACGATCTTGTAACAACTCGGTAAGGTGGTCATACCACGCACGTAGGGCTTGTTTAAGGCCATAGAGTGCCTTATCGAGTTGATACACATGATCCTGTAAGTAAGGATCCTCGAACCCGGGGGGTTGCTTGACATAAACCAACTCATTAATAGGACCATTAAGAAAAGCACTTTTCACATACATCTGTTGTAACTTAAAGTTGTGATGGGAAGCATAAGCAATCAATAAACGAATGGATTCAAGGCGAGCAGCGGGAGCAAAGGTTTCACCGTAGTCGATACCCTCGACTGGGAGTAGCCTTGTCTACCAATCTTGCCTTGTTGCGAATGATGTTCCCATGAGCGTCTTGCTTGTTCTTGAAAATCCACTTGGTTCCAATGACGTTATGGTTCCCCGACGGCCGTGGCACCAATCTCCACACCTTGTTGTACTCGAAGTTGTTGAGTTCTTCATGCATGGCATTGAGCCAATCTGAATCTTCGAGCGCCTCATAGACCTTTTGGGGTTCAACACAAGAGACAAACGCGTGATGTTCACAATAGTTTGCTAATTGTCTACGAGTGCTTACCCCCTTTCTTAGACTTCCAACCACATTCTCCATGAGATGGCCTTTGGTGGTGAGCTTGGAAGCAATCTTCACGGCACGACGCTCTAATTCCTCCTCGAATGTGGAAGGAGGAGGATCAACTTGATTATCTTGAGCGCCGTCTTGAGCTTGTTCAAGATCTTGAGCTTGCTCTTGATCTTGAACTTGCTCGAGGGGGAGAACTTGACCTTGGCCATCATTTGGTGGTTCACCACCATCTTGAGGTTGATCTTGCCCTTGGTATTGTTCATGAGGTTGAGGGCCTTCACTTTGTTCTTCGGAAGTGTGTGAGTCTTGGGGAGGTGATGGATCCACTTGAGTGGAGCATTGTCCTTCTCCTTCGGCCACAAGGGGTTCCTCAATGGGTAGAATATGACCAATACCCATTCTTCTTATGGCTTGGGGAGGAATTTCATCACCTACATCACAAGTACCACTTTGCTCCACTTGGGAGCCGTTATTTTCGTCAAACTCCATGTTACATGTCTCCTCAATGAGTCTGGTGGACTTGTTGAGGACACGGTAAGCATGAGAGTTTGTAGCATAACCAACAAATATGCCCTCATAAGCTCTAGCCTCAAATTTAGACAAATGAACACCTTTCTTGAGAATGAAGCACTTACACCCGAACACCTAGAAGTACTAGAGATTGGGCTTGTTACCGGTGAATATTTCATAAGGAGTCTTGTTCAAGCCTTTGCGGAGATAGAGCCGATTTGATGCATGACACGCGGTGTTGAAGGCTTCGGCCCAAAAGTTGTATGGAGACTTGAACTCCGCCATCATGGTCCCTGCCGCATCCATCAACGTCCGGTTCTTCCTCTCGGCAACACCATTTTGTTGAGGGGTGTATGGAGCGGAATATTGATGCTTGATCCTCTCATCACTAAGGAACTCATCCAAGGTGTAGTTATTGAAATTAGTGCCGTTGTCACTTCTTATTGTCAAGATCTTTGCATCATGTTGTCGTTGAGCTTCATTTGCAAAGTCAATGACGGTTTGTTGAGTTTCACTCTTCCTCTTGAAGAAAAATACCCAGGTGTATCTTGAATAATCATCCACAATCACCAAGCAATACTTTCTTCCCCCAAGACTATCAAAGGATGGAGGCCCAAAGAGGTCCATGTGAAGGAGCTCCAAGGGTCTCTTCGAATAGATGATAGTCGTGGGAGGGTGA
Source organism: Triticum dicoccoides (assembly GCF_002162155.2). Lineage (NCBI taxonomy): Eukaryota > Viridiplantae > Streptophyta > Magnoliopsida > Poales > Poaceae > Triticum > Triticum dicoccoides. The sequence continues at coordinate 33,356,963 of NC_041387.1, forward strand.
GCCTTCTCATGAAGCTTTCCTTCGATACAAGCACTACAAGCACGATCTTTGGCAAAACTAACATTTGTTAGTCCACGGACATGGTCCCCTTGAGAAGACTTTGCAACGATCTCATATTGACGTGGGCTAAACGGCGATGCCAAAGCCATCCCACATCAACTTTAGCCATTAGGCATGTCACGGTCTTAGTGGGTCGCTCCAAAAAGTTAATCACGTAGAGACCGTTCTCCGCATGCCCAACAAAGGCTACTTTAAGAGTCTTGCTCCACAAGAGGGCCACGGTATCAATATCAAAGAAGGTGGCAAAGCCCATGAGTGCAAGTTGACTAACGGAAAGTAAGTTGTACGCAAGGGACTCAACAAGCATGACTTTCTCGATCGTTAGATCATGAGAAATGACAACCTTGCCAAGACCCAATACCTTAGAATGTGAGGCATAACCCCACTCGACATTGGTGGGCATAGATGGGATCTTTTGCACGTCCACCACCAAGTCCTTGCTCCCGGTCATATGATTTGTTGCTCCACTATCGAGCAACCATGATCCCCCACCGGAAGCAAACACCTACAAGAGATCAATGCTTGGTTTTAGGTACCCATTTAGTAATGAGTCCTTTGATGTTAGTAACAAGGGTCTTAGGAACCCAAATAGACCATTCAATGTACTCATAATAAGAACCAACAAATTTAGCATAAACATGCCCATCACTAGCACGGCACAACACATAAGAAGGGTTAAAGTCGCCGGCTTTGTTGGAAGAGATGGCTTTGCCCTTTTGGCATCACCACTCTTCGCATTGTTCTTCTTCTCCTTAGGAGCACCCTCTCCCTCCTTCACAAAAGTTTGCTTAAGCGAGGGAGGTCATTTGGTCTTGTCATTCTTCTTCTCCTTCTTCTTCTTCTTCTTGGACTTGGGTGAGAACACAACTCCCTCCTTGGCCACAACTTCCTTTTGATTGCTCAAAAGGTCATTTAGGTTCTTCTCACCTTGTATGCATGACACAAGGCCTTTCTCGAGTTTTTCCTTCAACTTGGCATTCTCCTCCACAAGATGCACATGCTCACAACACGGGTTAGTAGCATTTGCGTTATCAATTAAGACCATGTGAGGAAAGGTGGCCTTTTCCTTGGTTAGCTTAACTTGGAGTTGAGCATGAGACTCCTTGAGGTTTGCATGAGCACCCTTCAAGACCTTGTGGGCCTTGTCAAGTACATCAAACTCCTCCTTGAGTCTAGCATGATCAACCCCAAGTTTAGCCTTCTCGGAAGATAGCACACGAGACACAACAATAGCATGATCAAGATCTTTCTTTAATTTGGCATGGTCATCGTTTTGTGACTCCTCAAGAGCCAAACGATGCCCATGCTCTTCCTCAAGAGCATTAGAGAGATCCGATATATCATCGGCATAGTCACGACTATGACCTTCCATCTTAGAGATGGTTTCTTCGTGAGCCTCGATCATGTCATTGGCTTCACCAAGTTGTTCCAAGAGAGCAACAAAGTGCTTCTTGGATTTGCCCTTGAGCTTACTCATAAAGGACTCAAATTCATTTACTTCCTCATTAGACCCCTCACTATCATCAATGCCATCTGTCAAAGAGGGATTAGAAATGATGGTGGTTTTGATGTTGGGGGTTAACTTGTTGGTGGCTTTAGCCATGAGGCACTTCGCGGTGATGTTCTCGTTGGGTGAATCGAAGAGAGACATCCGGGGAGTTGTGGCAATGGCAACGGATGCCATGGCCATTGGTTCACTATCTTCATCATCATCGTCATCCTCACGGTATTCCTCTTGAACCACCAACCCTCGAGTAGGAGTCTTCTTGGTGAAGTTTTTCTTGTTGGGGAAAGACTTGGCTTTGTCTTTCCGGATGAGCTTGCCACCATTGTCTTCCCGCTTCTCGTAAGGAAAATCTGCAACGAAATGGCTCACATTGCCACAGTTGTAACAAGTTCTAACTCGTTGCTTGCCCTTGAAGCCACTTGAGTTGTTCTTGTTGAAGTTGGGTCTTGAGTTCTTCTTGCTCCAAAATTGTCTTGAAGCAAGAGCCATGTGCTTGTGATAATCATATTTTGTATCTTCGGGGTTGCTCTCCTCATCTTCCTCTTCTTCCTCTTCTTCCACAATAACCTTGGCCTTCAAGGCAAGGTTGGGCTTCTTTGCCCTTTGAGACCAGAGCACCGTGTTATCGGCGGTCTTGTCCAAGATGCTCATTGCAACAAACTCATCCAAAACTTCACTTGAGGTCATGGAGTGGAAGTCCGGTATTTGACGAATGACGGAGGACATGGCCTTGTTGTAGGGCATCATGGCCTTGAGGAACTTGTGCTTGATCCAATTTTCATCTGTGTCCTTGCTCCCATGATCTCGGAGTGAGACCGCAAGTTTGGTTACTCTCCGAAAGAGCTCATGAGGTTCTTCATCTCCCTTCATAGCAAACTCATCGGCTTCATCTTGCACCACTTCATAATTGGAGCGTTGAATGCTCGCACTTCCCCGATAGAGAGACACAACACAATGTCACGCGTCTTTGGCCACAGCGTAGGGTCGAAGATGAGGGAGATCTTCGGGGAGAATTGATTCTTGGATGATGAAGAGAGCATTCTCATTGAATTGATTATCCACGGCTTCTCTAGGGGTGAAGTTGCTTGGGTCATGTGGATAGAAACCTTCTTCAATGATTCTCCAAAGATTAGTATTCACATGCTTTAAATGACACTTGAAGCAATACACCCAAGAATCAAAATCCTCATTTTTCTCAATCTTAGGAGGAGGACCGGCATGATTTAAATGAGTAGAGGGAATCAGTCCACCATAAGTTGGAGGTTCCACATGGGCATAGATGTCAGTGCCATTTCTACCACTAGTAGAAGGACCCTTTTCACTGTTAGCTTCCCCCTTGTCGGAGGTAGCATCCGTCACCTTGTTAGTGGGATCACCCACTTTCATCGGCGAGGTAGACAGTTTAAGTCCTTCTAGGAATTTAGTAAACATGCTTTCAACCTCAGTCGTCATGGAGTTTTTCAATGTGTCTAAAGCCACATTGAATTCCTCACGAGAGATCGCGGTTCCCCCATCGGCCGTAGACGAGGTAGGATTCACACCAGAGTGCTCCTCCACAACGTCTGTGGTGTCAACCATACTCTTCGGGCGGCAAAGTCCTTAATAAAGAGATGAGGCTTTGATACCAAAGTTCCTTCCTTTTAAGGGGAAGTACGTCTCCGTTAGAGCGGTGTGGAGGCACAATGCTCCCCAAGAAGCCACTAGGGCCACCGTAATCTCCTCACGCCCTCACACAATGCGAGATGTCGTGATTCCACTATTGGTTCCCTTGAAGACCGCGACTGAACCTTTACAAACAAGGTTGGGGCAATCTCCACAACTTAATTGGAGGCTCCCAACGACACCACGAAGCTTCACGAGAATGGACTATGGCTCCGAGGTGACCTCAATGTCTAGGGTGCTCAAACGCCCAAGAGTAACAAGATCCGCTAGGGATTAGTGGGGGGAATCAAATTTCTCTTGGTGGAAGTGTAGATCGGGGCCTTCTCAACCACTCCCGAGCAAATCAACAAGTTTGATTGTCTAGGAAGAGAGATCAGGCGAAAATGGAGCTTGGAGCAAAAATGGAGCTTTTGGGGGAAGAGGTAAGTCAACTTTGGGGAAGAAGACACCTTTATATAGAGGGGGAAACAATCCAACTGTTACCCCCCCCCCCAAGCAGCCACGCACACAGCGGTACTACCACTTGGGCAGCGCGGTACTACCGCTGAACTAGTGGTACTACCGTTCCCTCCCAGTGGTACTGCCGTGCACATGAGGATAGCAAAGACCTGGGCCCAGAGCGGTACTACCGCAAAGTAGGGTCGGTGCTACCGCTTGGAGCGGTACTACCGCCACTACTGCCGCTACTAGTACCGCAAAACCCGATACGAAAAACAGAGGTCTCGAGTCGAGGCGGTAGTAGCCCAGAACCACAGTGGTACCGCGGCCAAAGACAGCAAGCGGTACTACCGCCTGACACGCTTCGGTGGTACTACCGCTGAGGACCGCGGTACTACCGCTGGGACAGGTCAGGCCAGGCAAGGAGAGGAAAGGTAGCTCCAATGAAGCGGAAAGGAACAGCGGGTGTGATAAGGATGTGTACGTGTTGATTCCACCCTAGCCTTACCAAAGCGGATCCCCTCTTGATAGTACGGTGACTCCTACGAAACTAGTCCACCAACAGAGAAACGAAGGAGCTACACCGTCTTGAATAAAACACCAAGGGGAGGGAATCGTCTTGTGCCAAAGGATGAATCTCTGAAAAGCTCAACGCACACAATTAGTTCGCAAAAGCATTGTCATCAATCACCAAAACACCTTGGGGATAAATATGCCCTTACAGGTGGCCCCTCCCGGTGGACCCCCGGAACCCCTCCGGTGGCCCCGGTACAATACCGGTATGCCCCCGAACATTTCCAGTGACCGTATGACAACTTCCCATATATAGATCTTCACCTCCGGACCACTCCGGAACTCCTCGTGACGTCCGGGATCTCATCCGGGACTCCGAACAACATTAGGTAATCACATACAAGTCTTCCTAATAACCCTAGCGTCATCGAACCTTAAGTGTGTAGACCCTACGGGTTCGGGAATCACGCAGACATGACCGAGACAGCTCTCTGGCCAATAACCAACAGCGGCATCTGGATACCCATGTTTGCTCCCACATGTTCCACGATGATCTCATCGGATGAACTATGATGTCGAGGATTCAAGTAATCCCATATACAATTCCCTTTGTCAATCGGTATGTTACTTGCCCAAGATTCGATCGTTGGTATCCCAATACCTCGTTCAATCTCGTTACCGGCAAGTCACTTTACTTGTTACATAATGCATGATCCCGTGACTAACCACTTAGTCACATTGAGCTCATTATGATGATGCATTACCAAGTGGGCCCAGAGATACCTCTCTGTCATACGGAGTGACAAATTCCAGTCTCGATTCATGCCAACCCAACATACACTTTCGGAGATACGTGTAGTGCACCTTTATAGTCACCCAGTTACGTTGTGATGTTTGGTACACCCAAAGCAATCCTACGGTATCCGGGAGTTACACAATATCATGGTCTAAGGAACTGATACTTGACATTAGAAAAGCTTTAGCAAACGAACTACACGATCTTTTGCTATGCTTAGGATTGGGTCTTGTCCATCACATCATTCTCCTAATGATGTGATCCTGTTATCAATGACATCCAATGTCCATAGTCAAAAAACCATGACCATCTGTTGATCAATGAGCTAGTCAACTAGAGGCTCACTAGGGACATGTTGTGGTCTATGTATTCATACATGTATCACGGTTTCCGATTAATACAATTATAGCATGAATAATAGACAATTTCATGAACAAGGAAATATAATAATAATCATTTTATTATTGCCTCTAGGGCATATCTCCAACAGTCTCCCACTTGCACTAGAGTCAATAATCAAGTTACACTGTGATGAATCGAACACCCATAGAGTTCTGGTGTTGATCATGTTTTGCTCGTGGAAGAGGTTTAGTCAACGGATTTGCGACATTCAGATCTGTATGCACTTTGCAAATATCTATGTCTCCATCTTGAACATTTTCACGAATAGAGTTGAAGCGACGCTTGATGTGCCTAGTCTTCTTGTGAAACCTGGGCTCCTTGGCAAGGGCAATAGCTCCAATGTTGTCATAGAAGAGAGTGATCGGCCCCGACGCATTGGGAATAACTCCTAGGTCGGTGATGAACTCCTTCATCCAGATTGCTTCATGTGCTGCCTCCGAGGCTGCCATGTACTCCGCTTCACATGTAGATCCCACCACGATGCTTTGCTTGCTGCTGCACCAGCTTACTGCCCCACCATTCAAAATATACACGTATCCGGTTTGTGACTTGGAGTCATCCAGATCTGTGTCGAAGCTAGCATCGACGTAACCCTTTATGACGAACTCTTCTTCACCTCCATAAACGAGAAACATACCCTTAGTCCTTTTCAGGTACTTCAGGATATTCTTGACCGTTGTCCAGTGTTCCATGCCGGGATTACTTTGGTACCTTGCTACCAAACTTACGGCAAGGTTTACATCATTTCTGGTACATAGCATGGCATACATAATAGACCCTATGGCCGAGGCATAGGGGATGACACTCATCTTTTCTCTATCTTCTGTTGTGGTCGAGGATTGAGCCGAGCTCAATTTCACACCTTGCAACACAGGCAAGAACCCCTTCTTGGACTGATCCATATTGAACTTCTTCAATATCTTATCAAGGTATGTGCTTTGTGAAAGACCTATGAGGCGTCTCGATCTATCTCTATAGATCTTGATGCCTAATATATAAGCAGCTTCTCCAAGGTCCTTCATTGAAAAACACTTATTCAAGTAGGCCTTTATGCTGTCCAAAAGTTCGATATCATTTCCCATCAAAAGTATGTCATCCACATATAATATGAGAAATGCTACAGAGCTCCCACTCACTTTCTTGTAAACGCAGGCTTCTCCAAAAGTCTGCATAAACCCAAACGCTTTGATCATTTCATCAAAGTGAATGTTCCAACTCCGAGATGCTTGCACCAGCCCATAAATGGATCGTTGGAGCTTGCATACCTTGTTAGCATTCTTAGGATCGACAAAACCTTCCGGCTGCATCATATACAATTCTTCCTTAAGATAGCCGTTAAGGAATGTCGTTTTGACGTCCATTTGCCATATCTCATAATCATAGTATGCGGCAATTGCTAACATGATTCGGACGGACTTCAGCTTCGCTACGGGAGAGAAAGTCTCATCATAGTCAACCCCTTGAACTTGTCGATGACCCTTAGCGACAAGTCGAGTTTTATAGATGGTAACATTACCATCCGCGTCCGTCTTCTTCTTAAAGATCCATTTATTTTCTATCGCTCGCTGATCATCGGGCAAGTCTGTCAAAGTCCATACTTTTTTTCATACATGGATCCTATCTCGGATTGCATGGCTTCAAGCCATTTGTTGGAATCTGGGCCCGCCATCGCTTCTTCATAGTTCGAAGGTTCACCGTTGTCTAACAACATGATTTCCAGGACAGGGTTGCTATACCATTCTGGTGTGGAACGTGTCCTTGTGGACCTACGAAGTTCAGTAGTAACTTGATCTGAAGTACCTTGATCATCATCATTAACTTCCTCTCTAGTCGGTGCAGGCACCACGGGAACATCTTCCTGAGCTGCGCTACTTACCGGTTCAATAGGTAGTACTTCATCAAGTTCCATTTTCCTCCCACTTACTTCTTTCGAGAGAAACTCTTTCTCCAGAAAGGACCCGTTCTTGGCAACAAAAATCTTGCCTTCGGATCTGAGGTAGAAGGTATACCCAATGGTTTCCTTAGGGTATCCTATGAAGACGCATTTTTCCAACTTGGGTTCGAGCTTTTCAGGTTGAAGTTTCTTGACATAAGCATCGCATCCCCAAACTTTTAGAAACGACAGCTTAGGTTTCTTCCCAAACCATAATTCATACGGTGTCTTCTCAACGGATTTAGACGATGGCCTATTTAAAGTGAATGTAGCTGTCTCTAAAGCGTCTCCCTAAAATGATAGCGATAAATCGGTAAGAGACATCATAGACCGCACCATATCCAATAGAGTGCGATTACGACGTTTGGACACACCGTTACGCTGAGGTGTTCCAGGCGGCGTGAGTTGTGAAACAATTCCACATTTCCTTAAGTGCGTACCAAACTCGTGACTTAAATATTCTCCCCCACAATCTGATCATAAGAACTTTATTTTTCGGTCACATTGATTCTCTACCTCATTCTGAAATTCCTTGAACTTTTCAAAGCTCTCAGACTTGTGTTTCATTAAGTAGACATACCGATATCTACTTAAGTCATCATTAAGGGTGAGAACATAACGATAGCCACTGCGAGCCTCAACGCTCATTGGACCACACACATCAGTATGTATGATTTCCAATAAGTTGGTTGCTCGCTCCATTGTTCCGAAGAACGGAGTCTTGGTCATTTTGCCCATGAGGCATGGTTCGCATGTGTCAAATGATTCGTAATCAAGAGACTCCAAAAGTCCATCTGCATGGAGCTTCTTCAGGCGTTTGACACCAATGTGACCAAGGCAGCAGTGCCACAGGTATGTGGGACTATCATTATCAATCTTACATCTTTTGGTATTCACACTATGAATATGTGTAACATCACATTCGAGATTCATTAAGAATAAACCATTGACCAGCGGGGCATGACCATAAAACATATCTCTCATATAAATAGAACAAGCATTATTCTCGGATTTAAATGAGTAGCCATCTCGTATTAAACGAGATCCAGATACAATGTTCATGCTCAAAGCTGGTACTAAATAACAATTATTGAGGTTTAAAACTAATCTCGTAGGTAAATGTAGAGGTAGCATGCCGGCGGCGATCACATCGACCTTGGAACCATTCCCGACGCGCATCGTCAGCTCGTCCTTCGCTAGTCTCCACTTATTCCACATCTCCTGTTTTGAGTTACAAATATGAGCAACCGCACCGGTATCAAATACCCAGGAGCTACTACGAGTATTGGTAAGGTACACATCAATAACATGTATATCACATATACCTTTGGTGTTTCCGGCCTTCTTATCCGCTAAGTACTTGGGGCAGTTCCGCTTCCAGTGACCGTTTCCCTTGCAATAAAAGCACTCAATCTCAGGTTTGGGTCCGTGCTTTGGCTTCTTCCCGGCAACTGGCTTACCGGGTGCGGAAACTCCCTTGCCGTCCTTCTTGAAGTTCTTCTTACCCTTGCCTTTCTTGAAACTAGTGGTTTTATTGACCATCAACACTTGATGTTCCTTTTTGATTTCTACCTCCGCTGATTTCGGCATTGAAAATACCTCAGGAATGGTTTTCACCATCCCCTGCATATTGTAGTTCATCAGAAAGCTCTTGTAGCTAGGTGGGAGCGACTGAAGGATTCTGTCAATGACCGCCTCATCCGGGAGGTTAATGTCCAGTCGAGACAAGCGTTTGTGCAACCCAGACATTTTGAGTATGTGCTCGCTGACAGAACTATTTTCCTCCATCTTACAACTGTAGAACTTGTCGGAGACTTCATATCTCTCGACCCAGGCATGAGCTTGGAAAACCATTTTCAGCTCTTGGAACATCTCATATGATATGTGCTGCTCGAAATGTTTTTGGAGCCCCGGTTCTAAGTTGTAAAGCATGCCGCACTGAACGAGGGAGTAATCATCAACACGTGACTGTCAGGCGTTCATAACGTCTGCATTCGTCGGGACGGGTGCTTCACCTAGCCGTGTTTCTAGGACATATGCTCTCTTGGCAGCTATGAGGATGATCCTCAGGTTCTGGACCCAGTCCGTATAGTTGCTACCATCTTCTTTCAGCTTGGTTTTCTCTAGGAACGCGTTGAAGTTGAGGTTGACATGAGCGTGGGCCATTTGATCTACAAGACATTTTGCAAAAGTTTTTGGACTAAGTTCATGACAATTAAGTTCATCTAATCAAATTATTTAATGAACTCCCACTCAGATAGACATCCCTCTAGTCATCTAAGTGATACATGATCCGAGTCAACTAGGCCGTGTCCGGTCATCACGTGAGACGGACTAGTCATCATCGGTAAACATCTTCATGTTGATCGTATCTTCTATACGACTCATGTTTGACCTTTCGGTCTCTTGTGTTCCGATGCCATGTCTGTACATGCTAGGCTCGTCAAGTCAACCTAAGTGTTTTGCATGTGTAAATCTGGCTTACACCTGTTGTATGTGAACGTTAGGATCTATCACACCCGATCATCACATGGTGCTTCGAAACAACGAACTTTCACAACGGCGCACAGTTAGGGGAAACACTTTCTTGAAATTATTATGAAGGATCATCTTATTTACTACCATCGTTCTAAACAAATAAGATGCAAAAACATGATAAACATCACATGCAATCAAATAGTGACATGATATGGCCAATATCATTTTGCTCCTTTTGATCTCCATCTTCGGGGCGCCATGATCATCATCGTCACCGGCATGACACCATGATCTCCATCATCGTGTCTCCATGAAGTTGTCTCGCCAACTATTACTTCTACTACTATGGCTAACGGTTTAGGCAAAAAGTATAGTAATTACATGGCATTATTCAGTGAAACGCAGGTCATACAATAAATAAAGACAACTCCTATGGCTCCTACCGGTTGTCATACTCATCGACATGCAAGTCGTGATTCCTATTACAAGAACATGATCAATCTCATACATCACATATATTTCATTCATCACATCATTTTGGCCATATCACATCACAAGGCATATGCTACAAAAACAAGTTAGACGTCCTCTAATTGTTGTTGCATGTTTTTACGTGGCTGCTATAGGGTTCTAGCAAGAACGTTTCTTACCTACGCCAAAACCACAACGTGATATGCCAATTTCTATTTACCCTTCATAAGGACCCTTTTCATAGAATCTGATCCGACTAAGGTGGGAGAGACAGACACCCGCTAGCCACCTTATGCAACTAGTGCATGTCAGTCGGTGGAACATGTCTCACGTAAGCGTACGTGTAAGGTCGGTCTGGGCCGCTTCATCCCACGATGCCGTCGAAACAAGGTAAGACTAGTAGTGGCAAGTAAATTGACAAAATCTACGTCCACAACAAACTTGTGTTCTACTCATGCATAGAAACTACGCATAGACCTAGCTCATGATGCCACTGTTGGGGATCATTGCAGAAATTAAAAAAAAATCTACGCATCACCAAGATCAATCTATGGAGTGACTAGCAACGAGAGAGAGGGGAGTGCATCTTCATACCCTTGAAGACTGCGAGACGGAAGCGTTACAAGAACGCGGATGAGGGAGTCGTACTCGAAGCGATTCAGATCGCGGTAGATTCTGATATTAGCGCCGAACAACGGCACCTCCGCGTTCAACACACGTGCAGCCCGGTGACGTCTCCCGCGCCTTGATCCAGCAAGGAGGAGTGAGAGGTTGAGGAAGAGGGCTCCAACAGGAGCACGACGGCGTAGTGGTGATGGAGTGGCAGTACTCCGGCAGGGCTTCGCCAAGCTCTTGCGAAGGAGGAGAGGTGTTGGGGAGGGGAGGGGTTGTGCCTTGGATGTGGTGCTGCAGCCCTCCCCTCGCCCCTCTATTTATAGGAGAAGGGGGGAGGTGGGCCGGCCCCCTCTAGATGAGATCTAGAGGGGGGGCAAGGGGAGGGGGCTTGCCCCACAAGCAAAGGGGGCGCCCCCTTTAGCCCCCCCCCCAACCCTAGGCGCATGGGCCCAAGGGGGGGTGCCCAGCCCTCCAAGGGCTGGTTCCCTTCCCTCTACAGCCCATGAGGCTCCGGGAGAGGTGGCCCCTCCCGGTGGACCCCCGGAACCCCTCCGGTGGCCCCGGCACAATACCGGTATGCCCTCGAATATTTCTGGTGACCGTATGACAACTTCCCATATATAAATCTTCACCTCCGGACCATTCCGGAACTCCTCATGACGTCCAGGATCTCATCCGGGACTCCAAAAAACATTCGGTAATCACATACAAGTCTTCCTAATAACCCTAGTGTCATCGAACCTTAAGTGTGTAGACCCTACGGGTTCGGTAATCACGCAGACATGACCGAGACAACTCTCTGGCCAATAACCAACAGCGGGATCTGGATACCCATGTTGGCTCCCACATGTTCCATGATGATCTCATCGGATGAACCACGATGTCGAGGATTCAAGTAAACACGTATACAATTCTCTTTGTCAATCGGTACGTTACTTGCCCGAGATTCGATCGTCGGTATCCCAATACCTCGTTCAATCTCGTTACTGGCAAGTCACTTTACTCATTACATAATGCATATCCCGTGACTAACCACTTAGTCACATTGAGCTCATTATGATGATGCATTACCGAGTGGGCCCAGAGATACCTCTCCGTCATACGGAGTGACAAATTCCAGTCTCGATTCATGCCAACCCAACAGACACTTTCGGAGATACCTGTAGTGCACCTTTATAGTCACCCAGTTACGTTGTGACGTTTGGTACACCCAAAGCAATCCTACAATATTCGGGAGTTACACAATCTCATGGTCTAAGGAACTGATACTTGACATTAGAAAAGCTTTAGCAAACGAACTACACAATCTTGTGCTATGCTTAGGATTGGGTCTTGTCCATCACATCATTCTCCTAATGATGTGATCCCATTATCAATGACATCTAATGTCCATAGTCAGAAAACCATGACCATCTGTTGATCAACAAGCTAGTCAACTAGAGGCTCACTAGGACATGTTGTGGTCTATGTATTCACACATGTATCACGGTTTCCGATTAATACAATTATAGCATGAATAATAGACAATTATCATGAACAAGGAAATATAATAATAATCATTTTATTATTGCCTCTAGGGCATATTTCCAACAACAAGTTCTTGGGAGTGGTTTCTCACTACATTGAGAGATGACCTTAACATCACAAATACTGCTCCTTTCACTATTATGAGTGACAAGCAGAACTGTTTGATCAATGATGTGCAAAAAATCTGGCCAGATGCTGAGCATAGGTTTTGTGTTAGGCATATTTATCAGAATTTCAATAAGAAGCACAAATGAGAGTTGCTGAAGCAAGATATGTGGGTCATTGCAAGAGCACCAAACAGGGTGAAGTGGAGCCAAAACTGTGAGAAAATGGATGGACATAGTGCAGTTGCCTTCCACTTGACTGAAAGACTTGATCCAAAGACATGGTGTAAAGCATTTTCTAGTGTCTTTTCCAAGTGTGATATTCTGTTGAACAATAACTCTGAAGTATTTAACAGGTAAATCATTTGCAACAGTTTGTGAAGTACGTACCTCTTCCTATGCATTAATTTTGTTATATTGTTGCAACATTCTATGACATGATACTAATCAGTAATGGTGCAACATTTGTTGCAACTACATTCTGGAGGACAGAGAGATGGCAGTATTGTCAATGCTGGAATACATTTTTTACAAGATCATGCAAAGGCTAGTGAGTAAACAGAGAGAGGCCATAGAGAAGTGGGCAGGGCAGAGAATATGCCCAAAGATCAAGAAGAAACTAGACAAGAACACTGAGTTTGCTACTAATTGCCATGTCTTAGAAGCTGTCCAACAATTGTTTAGAGTTCAGTCTGGTAACTCTAGTTATACAGTTGACTTGTGCTTGCACGCTTGTGACTGCAGGAGATGGCAGCTGTCTGGAGTACCATGTGGCCATAGTATAGCATGCTGCAGGGAGGAGAGAAGTGACCCCGAGACAATGGTTCATGACTGCTACACTTTGGAGAATTATCTGAAAGCATATGGATACACTCTGGTTCCACTTAGAGATCCAAAGCATTGGGAGAAACAGAATGGTTACAAAGTATATCCACCAGTTTTCACTAAACGGTTGGGAAGGCCAAAGAAAAACAAGAAGAAAACACCAGAAGAGAAAAGAAGTAAGAATGGTGTTAGATATTTGAACAAAAAAAGGTGTGACAATGCACTGCTCAATTTGTGGCAGAGCTGACCACAACAGGAAGGGGCACTACAGATTGTAGGAAGCACTAATTGCAGAAGATAGAGCTTGTTGATGAGAACTATGATGACCCAACATTCTTTAGGTATGCTTCAGTTGCATCTCATTTTTTATAGTTAGCTCTACTACATGAAATGTGGTTAATTGCCTAAATTTAGCTTTTCTTTTCTTTGCAGAACATCTTTCTGAACAGGCCAGATCCTAGGTTGGATCCTAGTGAGTCACCAACCAGTATGGTTTGGCCAGCAGGGAAAGAGCAAGAAGAGCTCCTCAAAGGGTCCATGGCCCACTGTCTGAGTTCTCTTCATTTGTTGTTGCTGTTGGGGCTGAAATAGGATAACCCAGGGTCACTACAGAAATGAATATTGCTAGGCAGACAAGGGCAAGAACTGAAGCTGACAGTGGAAGAGGAAAGAAAAGGAGAGGCAGAGGAGAGGGAAATCCAAGTGCAAGAAGAGGAAGGGGAGCAAGTGCAGTCTCAGCTCCAGGAAGAGGTGCCAGTGCAGATGCAGCTCCAGGAAGAGGAAGAGGAGCAAATGCAGAAGCTGGGAGAGGGAGAGGTGCAAATGATGGCAGGCGACGAGGCCGGGAACGGTGGTGGCGCCGGCGATGGCGGGGCTGGAGGGCGGAGGGAGGGCGGGGCAAGAGGAAATTGGTTGTGTCCCCGACGGGCGGGCCGGGGGGACAAAGGCACGTGTGTCCGTTTGGACACAAACACGGTCAGAAATGGGTTGAAACTGGACTGAAAACGGATATTGGTCCATTTGTTCCCGCGCGTTGAACCGCGTTTTCTATCGTTTACCTCAAACAAACGCGGCCGAACCATTTGGGGACGTGCGTTGGAGTTGGCCTGACTGACTTTGGTATCCCATCGAGACATTGGAGGCGGGTACGGGGGTTCGGAAACTGCACATCAAATACGACTCGCTAGGATAGGATGTGCAGCACTGCAACTGCAAGTACTACTGAAAATCACTAACCCCAAGAACTTGATGAGTCTTGGCAGCAGCTTTCCATCGTTTTCCGTTCTTTCCACTCCAGAAGGCACTCGGCAGCATCTTTGAGAGACCATCCCATCCAGACCAAAAGTCACCACCAAACAGTGCCATTCTATCCGTAACAATAATCCACATTTATTCGTTTCCTAGGAGTGGACTGTTTTTATGGCATGCTGGAAAAGTCAGGGGCCGTCGCCCTCAGATTCACCTACGACTACGGACTACGGCCGAGGGTCGCTCCTGGGCGGCAACCAACTCGTCCAGAACAGAACCCCAGCGCCAAAGTCTCTCACGATCAGGTGCTTTTCTTCTACTTTTCCTTTGGTCAATTCTGAAGGTTCGAAGTTCCAACATGACTGTGACCCGGAGATGATTAAGAAAATTTACTAGTAACAGAGTAGGGTGATTAAGATGGTTGCTGTGCGTCGCGTCGTGTCGTCGTCGACAGGTGGTGGCAAGTATTTCCGGATAAGAACTAAAATACATCTTCTTTTATTCATTTTAATGACAAGTATTTCCGGACGGAGGAAGTACGTGGTAGTACGTACCACCAGATGCTAGGAGATTCCTTTGGTTGCACTTAGTTTTTCTAGACTACTAGAAGACGATGACGCGTGTCCGTTCTTGCCAGCGGCGTTTTTCTAAGGCGTGTTGGGAAGTCTTGGCCCGTGTCAGAATTGTTTTGTTGCGTGGTCAATGGTCGAAATAACAGTGTAGAATCGTTTTGTGTGAGGTCAATGGTCGAAACAACAGTTTTTCTACTCTGCTGGAGGAGCACATATGTTCCTTTGGTTAAAGAAGAGAGAGTGGCAGGGGGGCTGCCGGAATGTTCCTGATGTGGATGGACAGACATAAAGGAGAGATGAGCATCGTCGTCGACCGTCGTCTTTAATCTGGAACCCTGAAAAAGCATCTCGTCAAGTGCGTTTCAATTGTTTCACAAAGACTTTTCCACCTCCAGAAACCAAGCTACAGTATTTTTTTTTCCCCAAGGCGACATGGGATGGGATGGGCGCGCGGGAGACACGAAGAGGAATTGGCGCCCTGCAAAATTTGAAGCGTGGTCCTGCACTGCTCCCTCCCTCCGCAACCGATTCAGGCGTCCCTCCCGCGATCTCCCCCGATCAGCCATCACATGGGCGCAGGGGGTCCAGACTCCGGAGGCAACATGTGACCCGCCACCGTCGTTTACCCGCGAGAACTGGGATCCTCGACGATCTGGGGAGGGCACGGCCAAAATTGCAGGTGGCCCAGCCTACCAGAACCATTGAAACCCACCCTGACATCGGTCAGTTCCGTGCACAGCACAAACACGTACGCACGCACGCTGCTATGCTAGGGTCCTAGCGCTGTCGCGTCCACGATGAACCAACCAGGATGCCGGTTTTCGTTGAGCGCTTGCCATCTACTTCCTCCGTTTCGAATTACTTGTCGCACGTATGGATGTATTTTAATTCTAGATACATCCATTTCAGCGACGGGTAATTTGAAACGGAGGGAGTACCCGGGCCAACAAATCGTACCGGCTGCTACGACGGGATTGGGTCATCTAGACAGCAACTACACTAGATATCTTTGAATCATAATCATCATCAAGCGTGTACAGAACCACTGGTTTTGCTCTCTCGATCGATGGATCCCATCCCAACATGGATGTACCTCCCAACTGTTAATCAACAATGAGAAGCAATGATGAGGAGCAGGCAAGTCGCTACGCTCATCAGGCGAAATTCAATTCAGTTTCCCTCCCTGTCAAAACAGTCTCACTCGCCCCGCCGAAAGCCGAAAGCCGTGCCACCCGACCCGGCTCGAGACGGACACACCACGCAGTAGCTTTCAACAACAAATGGAGCCATCCAGGGCACCATGCATGACCCACACACACAGCCAAACTGGACATGCCCATCGGCAACAACTGGATCCACAGGACAGACACCAGGCAGGTAAACTCACCAATGGTTTTGGCCAACGAGTTCCGGGCAACTTGATCGGGCTGAGTAATTACATGGGGACAGCTAAAGAACCAACCTAATCAGCTAGAACAATAGCTAGACGAATCAAGCAATCGCACAGTCGGGCATGCATGCATTCCATCCCTAAACACCACCACCACGCAATCACCCACCACACAACAGACACAGTCAGTCAACAACACCAAGACGACGACGACGACGACGACAACGAATCCGATGTTCGCTAAAAGGAAGAGATGAGAAAACAGCCGGCTCCGCCGTCGAAGAAGAAGATAGACAGCATTCGTCAGGTCTATGAACGGAATGAATGTGGGCTGCAGCGACGAGCACAGCCGGCTCCTTTCTCTCGGGCCATTTGAGATCACGGCGAGGAGGGGCCCTCGGCCATCTCATCGCCCTGGTTCAGGGCGCTCTGTTGTTGATCAGCTTCTTCGGCGCTTCCACCTGACATCTTGATCTCCTCGATCCGCACGACGACATGGGACATGGTCGGACGGGCGTCTGGGACCTGGGCAACGCAGTCTATAGCGAGCTGTAGGAGCTGAATCATCTGTTCTTCGGAGCTCTGGTTCCTCAGCAGCTCCATGTCAAACACCTCCGCGGTCCACTCAGAGCGCACGACGGACTGCACCCACCTGGGCAGGTCGACGCCCTCGTCGTTAAGAGCTGCCTGGCTGGGGGCCTTGCCGGTGAGCAGCTCGAGCAAGAGAACACCAAAGCTGAACACATCAGCCTTCTGGGACACCCTCCTGGGATCGGTAACCTCTGGAGCACGGTATCCAGTGGCGCGAGAAGGTCCAGATGATGATGAACCAACAAGGGTGGCAAGGCCATTGTCTGAAACACGTGCTTGATACGTCTTCGACAGGAGGATATTGGAGGACTTGATATTGCCGTGCGAAGTCGAAGAGCTTGTAGAGTGGATGTACTCGATCCCACGGGCTGCAGCAAGGGCAATGCTTGATCTTATCGTCCAGTCAAGTGGGGTGCGACCAGAACCTCTGTTCCCTGCGTGACAAAAAATGATCACCATCGTGTGAGATTAGAGTTCAAGGTTCATCCGTTACATGGTCAAGTGACACAATGAAGATACAAGCACAATCAATGAAAAAACTACCGCTCCACCAACTACAACAGCTTCCCGACATTTTATTTCCTCTAATCAACACAAAGTATACAATGGACATAAAGTAAACAAACAAAGAATAGACTTAACCACAATTGAGGAAAGAATATGGGACTATAAAAAGCAATCAACAGTTCTATTCAACATTCTGAAAAATTGGAGCAGATGGGTAACCCCAAACCTGAAAGGGAGCAGTTCACTGCAATACAAGTATGCTGGCCATAAACATAGTATCAGACCACAAGGAATAGCAGCCAGAATAGTCAGAATATGATTTTAATAATAATACCCAATAAAGAACACTTAAAATCCAAATACTTTGTGGATATCAAGCAAATAAACAAGATCTGCATCAAAATTTGCTTGACGTGTCACCTTCGACAAGACACACGTAAACTAGAGATAATCAAGCCATGACAGATGTAGTAATAGCTATACTCTCTGTTTCTAAATATAAGATGTCCGGTTGGTTCAATTTAAACTGCCGAAACATCTTATATTTAGGAATGGATATAGTACAAGACAATCGCCCCTCAACAACTGCAATCCAATTCTCACACATTTACGAGAAAATCAAGTACCACTCTACCATCGCCACGGACGTAAAATGCGAAAATAAGATACTCACAAGCACGAGCACAGCATATATCAGAGTATGAGTACAGAAAACTGTAAAGGCACTGAGATGTGGAATTCTCACCGTGCAAGACTGCAGAAAGGCTCCCCATGGGCATGAAGTCGTACACAAGCAGCTTCTCATCTTTGCTGTAGTAGTAAGCACGGAGAGGCACGATGAACTCGTGCTGAAGCTCGCCAATGTCCGCAATGCGCTCACGGAACTCTGGCTCAGACATGGTGACATCCTTGAGCCGCTTCACCGCCACGGTAGCGCTGGATTCAAGCACAGCCTTGTAGGTCGTCCCGATGGCACCTTTGCCAAGGACCTCGGCCGACGCGCGCAGCAGGTCCTCCAAGTCGAACGGTTGGACGGCGGCCGCTGACCCGAAGAAGACCAGCTTCTTCCCTGAAGTCGACTGGCCCGCGGGGTGGCCCACGGTAGCCATAGGCGCCACGGCCGCGCCGCTGGGCAACTCCGGGGGTTTTCGGCCGCCGGGGATGACGGCGGGGGATGGAGACGGAGGCGGCATCTCCAGAGCCCGTGTCTTGGTGCGCCCCGACCTGCGGCAGAGGCAGATGAGAAGGAACAGGAGAAGCGCGGCGCCGACGACGGAGGCTATGGCGATTCCGGCAATGGCGCCGCCGGAGAGCTTGTTGCCCTTCTTGTCATTTCGTTCGTCGTTTCCGCTGTTCGGGTTGTTTGCCGCAGGTGTTGTCGGCGAGGGCGTCCTGCCCGCCGGAGCCGGAGAAGGGGGAGGGGCCTCGCCAGGGCAAGGGCCCAGGGGCCCGCCGCAGAGGGACGACATCCCGAGGAAGGCCGCGCGCGGCTTGGAGCGGAGCGAGGCGGGGATGGATCCGTTGAGCCGGTTGAAGGAGACGTTGAACTCCCGCAGCTGCGGCAGCGGGAGGTCGGGAATCTGGCCGACGAAGCGGTTCTCCTCGAGGAGCAGCGTCTTGAGTCGGGTGAGGTTGGCGAGGGCCGGCGGGATGGCGCCCTCGAGGCGGTTCCCGCCGAGGGAGAGGTGGACGAGGGCGGGGAGCGCGAGGAACGGCGCCGGGAAGTCGCCGGAGAGGCGGTTGCCGTTGAGGAAGACGCTGCGGAGCGCGGCCATGGAGGCGAGGTCGGACGGGAGGGCCCCGCGGAGCGCGTTGAGGCGGAGGCTGAGCGTGTGCAGCGCGGTGAGGTTCCCGAGCGAGCCCGCCGGGACGGGCCCCGCCAGCGCGGCCCCCGGGAGGCGCAGCGCCGCCACGCGGCCGCCCTCGCAGGTGACCCCCGTCCAGGCGCAGACGGTGGTGGGGTCGGCCACGTTCCAGGCCACGCGCTGGCCAACCGCGGCCCGGAAGGCGACGAGCGCCCGCGCGTCCGACGCGAGGTCGGCCGTCGCCGCGCCCCACGCCGCGAGGAGCGCGAGGAGGAAGAGCACGGCGCGGGTCGCCGCCGGCGGTGGCCGCCGCGACCGCATCGCGGCGGTGGGGGTGGGGCGGGGCGGGGCGGAGGGGCGGGGGAATGGGCGCTGGCGGTGTGGTGTGGCTGTTCCGGTTTGGGGGGTGGGCTGCTGAACAGCGAGCGAGGAATGGGGTGGGTCGGCGGGGGGGTGGGAGGGAGGGAAAAACCCTAGAAACTCCCGTGCGGATCTGGCGGCACGGCCTCTCGGCCGGGTTTTATTCCGCGGGGGTTCGGGTTCGGTGGGCGGCCGCACCCGCTGACGGAGACGGGGGTGGGAATGCGCGTTGGCTCGTCTGTTTGGCTCGCTCGGTTCCCCTCCCGGCGAGGGGGATTCCTAGATTCCGGTTGACGGGGACGGGACTGGGGGGGCGACGGGATCGCGACACCGGGCCGCCTCGGGGCCGGCGCCGAACAAATGCGTGCCGCTCCGCGTGCGCTGCGGGGGCGGGCAGGGATTGTTTCTGAGCTGGAGCAGGCGCGTCAGTTTCACTCTCTGCCTGATTTGCGGCATGGTTAATATTTATTTACTGCTCTTCCAGCGGTTTGCCTGTGGTGTTTCCGGCGGTCGGTCCAGCCCACCGGTCGGCCGCCGCCGATGAAAGGTCGCCTGGAAAGGTCAGAGCGGCCTCTCCGTGTTGACTGGTGGTGCTAGAGCGTTGGTCTGTCGTCACAACGGACGCTTGGATTGGATTGGACTGTCGTGCGGCGCTGGTGAACCGACCGGGCCGAGGTTCCGTCCCGGAGCAAGCAAGGAAGCGGATTCTGTGATGCCGCGCACCGGCATCGGCATCGGCACCGGCACGCGCCGTTCACGTGCCGGCCGGTGGATTACCGATCGATTCCGGGCGACTTTTTACACGATGATCGTCTCGTCATCGCGCCGTGCAGAGTGTTACAAAGCACCACTTTCGGTCGGCGTGGCTGGCTGGGCGGGTGAAACCACCGCCATCTGGCATACGCGCGTCACTGACGCCACGTGTCGCTCCGTATCGTCCTCCGCGTGACCGCAGGCTACGTGTTCGTCGCTCGATCCCGGCCTGCGTCCTATCCCCGTAGGGTAAAACCTTGCTTTGCTGGCGCTTTCATTCAGCAATCAGCAGCCGTTTTCTGTTTTGGTGTAACACGTCTGTCTATTGGAAATTACAGGACGTGTTTGCCATAGTCAGCGTTTGGCAGGGTTCGTTCATCAACTCTACTCCTGCGTCAACGCCTAAGAAACAAAAGAGGATGGGTCTAAATGGGCGCTTTGATGCGGTTTTATGGCGCGGCGGAGACGGCTTCTCCCTTCCGTCATCTCCCTTGGCGCGCTCGGGCGAACCACACGCGCGTGTTGCGCGGGGAAGGTGAAGCGTCGGGCGAGGCTACGGCCATTGCAAGCATGCGAATTCAATCGTATGGTTACGGGGGAGTGTGTGGGGGTATATAGCAATCTCAGCTAGGGGTAAGATCGTCTGACAAAATCGGTTGTTGCCCTCTCGTTCGCTCCTTAGTATCGACGCCCAAAGTTATGTGTTGCGTTAATGACGAGGAAACAAAGAGTATAGCGTCATCGGTGCTTGTTGACGTATATGGAGGGCATGTGACCTTTTCTTTCTCCCTTCCATCCTTCTTGGCGCGCTCGGGCTCACTACATGAGTGTGTTGCATGAGGAGAAGAAACACAAGGAAGGTGAAGCGTCGAGCGGGATTACGGCCATTGCATGCATGAGAATTATATCCTATGAGTACACGCGTGTGCGTGGCATGGCGAAATTAAGAGGGGTAAGATCGCCTAAGAAAATCTTTTGTTGACCCTCCAGTGTGCTCTTTGGTATAGGGGTCCGAAGTTATATGTGACCTAATTAGTTACAGTGGGAGTACATGATAGTTTTGAGTGTGTGTGCCTCCTGAAGTATGTGGTGGGCATAAAATCGTTTATTTCTTCCTTTCATCCGCCTTGGTGCGCTCAGGAGAACTATATGCGTATGTTGCATGAAGAGAATGAAACCTGGAAGGTGAAGCGTCGAGCAAGATTACGTCGATGGCATGCATTGAAACTAAATCCTATGGGTACACGCATGTGCGCCTTGTAGCGACCTTAAGTGGGGTAAGTTCGTCTAAAAATCGGACACCACCACTCTTGTTCGCTCCTTGGCATCGACATCTAAAGTTATGTGCGGCCTAATAGGAATGGTGGGAGTACTCCTACATTAATGACAAGGAAACAAAAGATAATAGTTACGTGTGCCTGCTGAAGTATATGGCGGGCCTAGGATCATTTATTTCTCCCTTTCGTCCGCTTTGGTGCGCACGGGCAACCTACATGCACGTGTTGCACGGAGAGAAGGAAAAAAAGGAAGGTGAAGCGTCGAGTAGGACTACACGTGCGTTGTGTAGTGACATGAAGAGGGGTAAGATCGTGTGACAAAATCACTTACCCTCTTGTTTGCTCCTTGGTGAGTTGGTGTCGACATTCAAAGTTATGCGTAACCTAATTAGGAACGTGTGTGGAGTACTCCTACATTAATGACGAGGAAACAAAGAGGGTACCATTATGGGTGCTTGTTGAAGTATATGGCGGGCCTAGATCCGTTTCTTTCTCCCTTCCATCTTTCTTGGTGCCCTCAGGCTCACTACGGGCGTGTGTTGCTTGAGGAGAAGGAAACAAGGAAGGTGCAGCGTTGATGGGGGATTACGACCATTCCATGCATGAGAATTAAATCCTATGGTTACATGTGTGTGCATGGTGGGGCAAACTGAAGAGGGGTAAGATCATATAAGAAAACTGTTTGTTGCCCCTCCAATTCGCTCTTTGATATAGGGACCCAAAGTTATATGCGGCCAAATTAGGAACGTTGGGAGTACAAGATAGTTTTAAATGAGTGCCTCGCGAAGTAGGCGACCATGTGATTCTTTATTTCTCCCTATCATTCGACTTGGCGCGCTCGGGAAAACTACATGCACGTGTTGCACGGAGAGAAGGAAACGAGGAAGGTGAAGCATCAAGTGAGATTACGTCGATGGCAAGCATTGGAATTAAATCATATGGGTACACACACATGTGTTGTGTAGCGACCTAAAGAGGGATAAGATCGTCTAGAAAACCTTCCACCACCCCTCTTGTTCGCTCATTAGTACCGACGTCCGAAGTTATGTGTGGTCTAATAGGAACAGTGGGAGTACTCCTACGCTAGTGACAAGGAAACAAAAGAGGACAATTTTAAACGTGTGCCTACTAAAGTATATGGCGGGCCTAGGGTTGTTTGTTTCTCCCTTTCGTCCGCCTTGGCGCGCTCGGGCAAACTACATGCACGTGTTGCACGGAGAAAAGGAAACGAGGAAGGTAAAGCCTCGAGCAGGATTACAGAGGCAGCATCCAGTGGGAAATAAATCCTATGGTTCGACATGCATGTGCGTCGTGTATTTGCTCGTTGGTATTGACATCCAAAGTTATGTGCGACCTAATTAGGGACGGTGGGAGTACTCCAACATTAATGATCACACGAAAACAAAAGAGGATAGTTTTAAACGTGTGCCTGCTGAAGTACAGGGCAGGACTAGGGTCATTTATTTCTTGGCACGCTCGGACAAACTACATGCACGTGTTGCACGAAGAGAAGGAAACAAGGAAAGTGAAGCGTCGAGCAAGATTACAGCTATGGCACGGATTGGAATTAAATCCATTGGGTACACACACGTGCCTGTGCAGTGACCTAGAAAGGGGTAAGATCGTCTAAAAAAATCATCCACCACTCTCTTGTTCACTCCTTAGTGTCGAGTTCTGAAGTTATGTGCGGCCTAATAGGAACGGTGGGAGTACTCTAATTAATGACAAGGAAACAAAAGAGGATAGTGTTAAAGTGTTCACCCCCTGGCACGCTCGAGTAAACTACATGGACGTTGAAAGGATCGATATGGACCTAGAGGGGTGAATAGGTACAATTGCAAATTTTATATTTTACTTTGCAATTTTAGGCAATAATGCGGAATATGTAAGTGAGCCTAACAATTGCTAAGGTGATTATAGTGCTAAGCAATAACAACAAGTAACAAGAAATGCAAGCACAATATAAGGTAAGTAAAGACTAAGAGACAAATAACCACAAGTAGGGAGTTAGGGTTAGCGATAACCGCAGCTTCGAGAGACGAGGATGTATGCCGATGTTCACTTCCTTGGAGTAGAAGCTAGCCATCGTTAGAGAGGTGGATGTTACTAGTAAGGCACACTAGTGCCACAAAAGGCTCGCCCTATTATCCCCTTGAGACAAAATCGTGAAGGCATTTATCAAACACTAGTGGTAGACCTTGAGGTGATCCCCAAACCTTCACAAACTTTTCAGAGGGCAATCACAATGCGTTATTCTTCATCGAAGAACTCCTACTGCCTAGGAGTCTCCAACCTCCAAGAGAAACAAGATCAAGGGGAAAAGCTCAACACTTGCTCAAATCACAAATTCCTTTGGTAAACAGAAGGAGAGGCAGTAGATCTATCACTCTATTGGAACAACTCTCAATAACTCATAAAAATGCTTCTGGGATCTAAGATTTGGTGTGAGTGAGTGAGAGTGAGCACTTTTATGGTTCTTAATACCTTTTGAGTGGAGTGGTCAACCCTCTCTCGTAATGGGAGAGGGGTATCTATACTGCACTCAGAAATGGCCGTTGGAGCCACTTGGGCTGTGTAAGTGTTGGACGTCCGGAGGGTTACCAGAATTTTGGTGGAAAAACAACCATCGGATGTCCGCTGGGTCACCGGACATCCGACAACTATAGCGAGCCAACGGATTGTTGGGGAACGTAGTAATTTCAAAATTTTCCTACGATCACGCAAGATCTATCTAGGAGATGCATAGCAACAAGAGGGGGAGTGTATCTTCATACCCTTGAAGATCGCAAAGCAGAAGCGTTTATCAACGTGGTTGATGTAGTCGTACACCTTCACGATCCATCCCGATCAAGTACCAAACGTACAGCACCTCTGTGTTCAGCACACGTTCAGCTCGATGACGTCCTCGCCTTCTTGATCCAGCAAGGTAGGCGAAGTAGTAGATGAGTTCCGGCAACACGGCGGCGTGGTGACGGTGTTGGTGAAGAACAATCTCCGCAGGGCTTCGCCTAAGCACTATGAAAACTATGATGGAGGATAAACTAGAGGGGACGGGGTTGCCGGCACACGGCTTGGTGTTTCTTGATGTGTCCTTAGTGCTAGCCCTGCCCCTCTATTTATATGTTGAGCCTTGGGGTCGAAACTTGGAGTAAAAGCCTCCACAAAGTCGGTTTCACCCAAAAGGCAAGAGTCCTTCTCGGACTCCAAGGCCAGACGCCAGGGTTCCCGGCGTCTACACCTAGACGCCAGGGACCCTGGCG
This sequence comes from Triticum dicoccoides, assembly GCF_002162155.2. Taxonomy (NCBI): domain Eukaryota; kingdom Viridiplantae; phylum Streptophyta; class Magnoliopsida; order Poales; family Poaceae; genus Triticum; species Triticum dicoccoides. Next base: position 33,382,057 of record NC_041387.1, read on the forward strand.
TCTGGCCCCTGGACTCTGCAAAACTTCCTTTTGTGCTTTCCAAAAACCTTGTGGGCTTTCCCTTTTGGCCCAAATAAAGTGTTCTCATACCAAAAAATTTCGGGAAACATCCGGAACCCCTTCCAATGAATTTCGGAACCCTTCCGGAGACTAAACACTATTATCCCATATATCAATCTTTATCTTCGGACCATTCCGGAATTGCTCGCCATGTCCGTGATCACATTCGGGACTCCGAACAACATTCGGTCACCAACATACATAACTCATATAATACTATATCGTCAATGAACGTTAAGTGTGCGGACCCTACGGGTTCGAGAACTATGTAGACATGACCGAGACACCTCTCTGGTCAATAACCAATAGCGGAACCTGGATTCCCATATTGGCTCCTACATATTCTACGAAGATCTTTATTGGTCAAACCGCATAACAACATACGTTGTTCCCTTTGTCATCGATATGTTACTTGCCCGAGATTCGATCGTCGGTATCATCATACCTAGTTCAATCTCGTTACCGATACACCCGGAACCCCTCCGGTGGTCCCGGTACAATACCGATACACCCTCGAATATTTCCGGTGACCGTATCATGACTTCCCATATATAAATCTTCACCTCCGGACCATTCGGGAACTCCTCGTGATGTTTGAGTTCTCATCTGGGACACCGAACAACATTCGGTAATCACATACAAATCTTCCTTATAACCCTAGCATCACCGAACCTTAAGTGTGTAGACCCTACGGGTTCGGGAATCATGCAGACATGACCGAGACAACTCTCCGACCAATAACCGACAACGGGATCTGGATACCCATGTTGGCTCCCACACGTTCAACGATGATCTCATCGGATGAACCATGATGTCGAAGATTCAAACAATCCGGTATACAATTCCCTTCGTCAATCGTTACGTTACTTGCCCGAGATTTGATCGTCGGCATCCCAATACCTTGTTCAATCTCGTTACCGGCAAGTCACATTACTCGTTATGTAATGCATGATCCCGTGACCAACTACTTAGTCACATTGAGCTCATTATGATGATGCATTACTGAGTGGGCCCAGAGATACCTCTCCGTCATACGAGTGACAAATCCCAGTCTCGATTCATGCCAACCCAACAGACACTTTCGGAGATACCTGTAGTGCACCTTTATAGCCACCCAGTTATGTTGTGATGTTTGGAACACCCAAAGCATTCCTACGGTATCCAGGAATTGCATGATCTCATGGTCTAAGGAAATGATACTTGACATTTAGAAAAGCTCTAGCAAACAAACTACACGATCTTGTGCTATGCTTAGGATTGGGTCTTGTCCATCACATCATTCTCCCAATGATGTGATCCCGTTATCAATGACATCCAATGTCCATAGTCAGGAAACCATGACCATCTGTTGATCAACGAGCTAGTCAACTAGAGGCTCACTAGGGACTTGTTGTGGTCTATGTATTCACACATGTATTACAGTTTCCGATCAATACAATTATAGCATGAACAATAGACAATTATCATGAACAAGGAAATATAATAATAACCATTTTATTATTGCATCTAGGGCATATTTCCAATAGTCTCCCATTTGCACTAGTGTCAATAATCTAGTTACATTGTGATGAACCGAACACCCATAGAGTTCTGGTGTTGATCATGTTTTGCTCGCGGAAGAGGTTTAGTCAATGGATCTGCGACATTCAGATCCGTATGCACTTTACAAATATCTATGTCTCCATCTTGAACATTTTCACTAATGGAGTTGAAGCGACGCTTGATCTGTCTGGTCTTCTTGTGAAACCTGGGCTCCTTGGCAAGGGCAATAGCTCCAGTGTTGTCACAGAAGAGAGTCATCGGGCCCGACACATTGGGAATAACTCCTAGGTCGGTAATGAACTCCTTCATCTAGATTGCTTCATGCGCTGCCTCTGAGGCTGCCATGTACTCCGCTTCACATGTAGATCCCGCCACGACGCTTTGCTTGCAACTGCACCAGCTTACTGCCCCACCATTCAAAATATACATGTATCCGGTTTGTGACTTGGAGTCATCCAGATCTATGTCGAAGCTGGCATTGACGTAACCCTTTACGACAAGCTCTTCATCACCTCCATAAACGAGAAACATATCCTTAGTCCTTTTTAGGTACTTTAGGATATTCTTGACCGTTGTCCAGTGTTCCATGCCGGGATTACGTTGGTACCTTCCTACCAAACTTACGGCAAGGTTTACATCAGTATGGTACACAGTATGGCATACATAATAGACCCTATGGCTGAGGCATAGGGGATGACACTCATCTTTTCTCTATCTTCTGTCGTGGTCGGGCTTTGAGCCGAGCTCAATTTCACACCTTGCAACACAGGCAAGAACCCCTTCTTGGACTGATACATATTGAACTTCTTCAATATCTTATCAAGGTATGTGCTTTGTGAAAGACCTATGAGGCGTCTCGATCTATCTCTATAGATCTTGATGCCTAATATGTAAGCAGCTTCTCCAAGGTCCTTCATTGAAAAACACTTATTCAAGTAGGCCTTTATGCTTTCTAAAAGTTCTATATCATTTCCCATCAATGGTATGTCATCCACATATAATATGAGAAATGCTACAGAGCTCCCACTCATTTTCTTGTAAACGCAGGCTTCTCCATAAGTCTGCATAAACCCAAACGCTTTGATCATTTCATCAAAGCGAATGTTCCAACTCCAAGATGCTTGCACCAGCCCATAGATGGAGCGTTGGAGCTTGCACACCTTGTTAGCATTCTTAGGATCGACAAAACCTTCCGGCTGCATCATATACAATTCTTCCTTAAGGTAGCGTTAAGGAATACCGTTTTGACGTCCATTTGCCATATTTCATAATCATAGAATGCGGCAATTGCTAACATGATTCGGACGGACTTCAGCTTCGCTACGGGTGAGAAGGTCTCATCATAGTCAACCCCTTGAACTTGTCGATAACCCTTAGCGACAAGTCGAGCTTTATAGATGGTAATATTACCATCCGCGTCCGTATTCTTCTTAAAGATCCATTTATTTTCTATCGCTCGCCGATCAGCGGGCAAGTCTGTCAAAGTCCATACTTTGTTTTCATAGATGGATCATATCTCAGATTGCATGGCTTCAAGCCATTTGTTGGAATCTGGGCCCGCCATCGCTTCTTCATAGTTCGAAGGTTCACCGTTGTCTAACAACATGATTTTTAGGACAGGGTTGCCATACCATTTTGGTGTGGAACGTGTCCTTGTGGACCTATGAAGTTCAGTAGCAACTTGATCTGAAGTACCTTGATCATCATCATTAACTTCATCTCTAGTCGGTGCAAGCACCACAGAAACATCTTCCTGAGCTGCGCTACTTTCCGCTTCAAGAGGTAGTACTTCATCAAGTTCTACTTTCCTCCCACTTACTTCTTTTGAGAGAAACTCTTTCTCCAGAAAGGACCCGTTCTTGGCAACGAAGATCTTGCCTTCGGATCTGAGGTAGAAGGTATACCCAATGGTTTCCTTAGGGTATCCTATGAAGACGCATTTTTCCGACTTGGGTTCGAGCTTTTCAGGTTGAAGTTTCTTGACATAAGCATCGCATCCCCAAACTTTTAGAAACGACAGCTTAGGTTTCTTCCCAAACCATAATTCATACGGTGTCGTCTCAACGGATTTTGACGGTGCCCTATTTAAAGTGAATGTAGTTGTCTCTACAGCGTATCCCCAAAATGATAGCGGTAAATCAGTAAGTGACATCATAGATCGCACCATATCCAATAGAGTGCGATTACGACATTCGGACACACCATTATGCTGAGGTGTTCTAGGCGGCGTGAGTTGTGAAACGATTCCACATTTACTTAAGTGTGTGCCAAATTCGTGACTCAAATATTCCCCTCCACGATCTGATTGTAAGAACTTTATTTTTCTGTCAAGTTGATTATCTACCCCATTCTGAAATTCCTTGAACTTTTCAAAGGTCTCAGACTTGTGTTTCATCAAGTAGACATACCCATATCTACTTAAGTCATCAGTGAGGGTGAGAACATAACGATAGCCACCGCGAGCCTCAACGCTCATTGGACCGCACACATCATTATGTATGATTTCCAATAAGTTGGTTGCTCGCTCCATTGTTCTGGAGAACGGAGTCTTGGTCATTTTGCCCATGAGGCATGGTTCGCACGTGTCAAATGATTCATAATCAAGAGACTCCAAAAGTCCATCTGCATGGAGCTTCTTCATGCGTTTGACACCAATGTGACCAAGGCGGCAGTGCCACAAGTATGTGGGACTATCATTATCAACCTTACATCTTTTGGTATTCACACGATGAATATGTCTAACATCACGTTCGAGATTCATTTAAGAATAAACCATTAACCAACGGGGCATGACCATAAAACATATCTCTCATATAAATAGAACAACCATTATTCTCGGATTTAAATGAGTAGCCATCTCATATTAAACAAGACCCAGATACAATGTTCATGCTCAAAGCTGGCACTAAATAACAATTATTGAGATTTAAAACTAATCCCGTAGGTAAATGTAGAGGTAGCATGCCGACGGTGATCACATCGACCTTGGAACCATTCCCGACGCGCATCGTCACCTCGTCCTTCGCCAATCTCCGCTTATTCCATAGCTCCTGTTTTGAGTTACATATATGAGCAACCGCATCGGTATCAAATACCCAGGAGCTACTATGAGTACTGGTAAGGTACACGTCAATAACATGTATATCACATATACCTTTGGTGTTGCCGGCCTTCTTGTCTGATAGTACTTGGGGCAGTTCCGCTTCCAGTGTCCGTTTCCCTTGCAATAAAAGCACTCAGTCTTAGGTTTGGATCCATGCTTTGGCTTCTTCCCGGCAACTGGCTTACCGGGCGCGGCAACTCCCTTGCCGTCCTTCTTGAAGTTCTTCTTGCCCTTGCCTTTCTTGAAACTAGTGGTTTTATTGACCATCAACACTTGATGTTCCTTTTTGATCTCCACCTCCGCTGATTTCAGCACTGAAAATACCTCAGGAATGGTTTTCACCATCCCCTGCATGTTGTAGTTCATCATAAAGCTCTTGTAGCTAGGTGGGAGCGACTGGAGGATTCTGTCAATGACCGCGTCATCCGGGAGATTAACTCCCAGCTGAGATAAGCGCTTGTGCAACCCAGGCATTTTGAGTATGTGCTCGCTCACAGAACCATTCTCCTCCATCATAAAACTGTAGAACTTGTCGGAGACTTCATATCTCTTGACCCGGGCATGAGCTTGGAAAACCATTTTCAGCTCTAGGAACATCTCATATGCTCTGTGCTGCTCAAAACGCTTTTGGAGCCCCGGTTCTAAGCTGTAAAGCATGCCGCACTGAACCAGGGAGTAATCATCACTACGCGACTGCCAGGCATTCATAACGTCTTGAGTTGCTGGGAAAACAGGTGCTTCACCTAGCGGTGCATCTAGGACATATGCTTTCTTGGCAGCTATGAGGATGATCCTCAAGTTCCGGACCCAGTCCGTATAGTTGTGGCCATCGTCTATCAGCTTGGTTTTCTCTAGGAACACGTTGAAGTTGAGGGCAACATTAGCGTGGGCCATTTGATCTACAAGACATATTGCAAAGATTTTAGACTAAGTTCATGATAATTAAGTTCATCTAATCAAATTATTTAATGAACTCCCACTCAGATAGACATCCCTCTAGTCATCTAAGTGATACATGATCCGAGACAACTAGGCCGTGTCCAATCATCACGTGAGACGGACTAGTCATCATCAGTGAACATCTTCATGTTGATCGTATCTTCTGTACGACTCATGTTCGACCTTTCGGTCTCTTGTGTTCCAAGGCCATGTCTGTACATGCTAGGCTCGTCAAGTCAACCTAAATCTGGCTTACACCCCTTGTATTCGAACGTTAGAATCTATCACACCCGATCATCATGTGGTGCTTCGAAACAACGATCCTTCGCAATGGTGCACAGTTAGGGGGAACACTTTCTTGAAATTTTATGAGGGATCATCTTATTTATGCTACCGTCGTTCTAAGCAAATAAGATGTAAAACATGATAAACATCACATGCAATCAAATAGTGACATGATATGGCCAATATCATTTTGCTCCTTTTGATCTCCATCTTCGGGGCGCCATGATCATCATCGTCACCGGCATGACACCATGATCTCCATCATCATGATCTCCATCATCGTGTCTTCATGAAGTTGTCTCGCCAACGATTACTTCTACTACCATGGCTAACGGTTTAGCAATAAAGTAAAGTAATTACATGGCATTATTCATTGACATGCAGGTCATACAATAAATTAAGACAACTCCTATGGCTCCTGCCGGTTGTCATACTCATCGACATGCAAGTCGTGATTCCTATTACAAGAACATGATCAATCTCATACATCACATATATATCATTCATCACATCCTTTTGGCCATATCACATCACACGGCATATGCTGCAAAAACAAGTTAGACGTCCTCTAATTGTTATTGCATGTTTTTACGTGGCTGTTATAGGTTTCTAGCAAGAACGTTTCTTACCTACGCCAAAACCACAACGTGATATGCCAATTGCTATTTACCCTTAATAAGGACCCTTTTCATCAAATCCGATCCGACTAAAGTGGGAGAGACAGACACCCGCTAGCCACCTTATGCAACTAGTGCATGTCAGTCTGTGGAACCTGTCTCACGTAAGCATACGTGTAAAGTCAGTCCGGGCCGCTTCATCCCACGATGCCGCCGAAACAAGATAAGACTAGTAGTGGCAAGTAAATTGACAAAATCGACGCCCACAACAAACTTGCGTTCTACTCGTGCATAGAAACTACTCATAGACCTAGCTCATGATGCCACTGTTGGGGATCATTGCAGAAATTAAAAAAATTCTACGCATCACCAAGATCAATCTATGGAGTAACTAGCAACGAGAGAGAGAGGAGTGCATCTTCATACCCTTGAAGATCGCAAGACGGAAGCGTTACAAGAACGCGGATGAAGGAGTCGTACTTGTAGCGATTCAGATCACGGCGGATTCCGATCTTAGCGCCGAATAACGGCACCTTCGCGTTCAACACACGTGCAGACCGGTGACGTCTCCTGCGCCTTGATCCAGCAAGGAGGAGGGAGAGGTTGAGGAAGAAGGCTCCAGCAGCAGCACGACGTCGTCGTGGTGATGGAGTGAAAGTTCTCCGCCAAGGCTTCGCCAAGCTCTTGCGGAGGAGGAGAGGTGTTGGGGAGGGGACGGGCTGCGCCTTGGATGTGGTGCTGCACCCCTCCCTCCACCCTTCTATTTATAGGAAGAAGGGGGAAGGGGGCCGGCCCCTCTAGATGAGATCTAGAGGGGGGCGGCGGCCAAGGGGGGAGGGGGCTTGCCCCCAAGCCAAGGGGGGCGCCCCCTTTAGGGTTCCCCCCAACCCTAGGCGCATGGGCCCTAGGGGGGTGGCGCCCAGCCCACTAGGGGCTGGTTTCCTTCCACCTAGAGCCCATAAAGCCCTCCGGGGCAGGTGGACCCATCCGGTGGACCCCCGAAACCCCTCCGGTGGTCCCGATACAATACCGGTATACCCTCGAATATTTCCAGTGACCGTATGATGACTTCCCATATATAAATATTCACCTCCGAACCATTCCGGAACTCCTCGTGACGTCAGGGATCTCATCCGGGACTCCAAACAACATTCGGTAATCACATACAAATCTTCCTTATAACCCTAGCATCACCGAACCTTAAGTGTGTAGACCCTATGGGTTCGGGAATCATGCAGACATGACCGAGACAGCTCTCCGGCCAATAACCGACAGCGGGATCTGGATACCCATGTTGGCTCCCACACGTTCCACGATGATCTCATCGGATGAACCACGATGTCGAGGATTCAAACAATCCCGTATACAATTCCCTTTGTCAATCGGTACGTTACTTGCCTGAGATTCGGTCGTCGGCATCCCAATACCTCGTTCAATCTCGTTACCGGCAAGTCACTTTACTCGTTCTGTAATGCATGATCCCGTGACCAACTACTTAGTCACATTGAGCTCATTATGATGATGCATTACCGAGTGGGCCTAGAGATACCTCTCCATCATACGGAGTGACAAATCCCACTCTCGATTCATGCCAACCTAACAGACACTTTCGGAGATACCTGTAGTGCACCTTTATAGCCACCCAGTTACGTTGTGACGTTTGGAACACCCAAAGCATTCCTACAGTATCCGGGAGTTGCACGATCTCATGGTCTAAGGAAATGATACTTGACATTTAGAAAAGCTCTATCAAACGAACTACACGATCTTGTGCTATGCTTAGGATTGGGTCTTGTCCATCACATCATTCTCCCAATGATGTGATCCCGTTATCAATGACATCCAATGTCCATAGTCAGGAAACCATGACCATCTACTGATCAACGAGCTAGTCAACTAGAGGCTCACTAGGGACTTGTTGTGGTCTATGTATTCACACATGTATTACGGTTTCCGATCAATACAATTATAGCATGAACAATAGACAATCATCATGAACAAGGAAATATAATAATAACCGTTTTATTATTGCCTCTAGGGCATATTTCCAACAATGTATAAGTCATGAAGAGAGCTGTAGCAATGAAACTGTAATGATCATAATGCTAAGCTAACGGATGGGTCATGTCCATCACATCATTCTCCTAATGATGTGATCCCGTTCATCAAATGACAACACATGTCTATGGTTAGGAAACATAACCATCTTTGATTAACGAACTAGTCAAGTAGAGGCATACTAGGGACACTATGTTTTGTCTATGTATTCACACATGTACTAAGTTTCCAGTTAATACAATTCTAGCATGAATAATAAAAATTTATCATGAATTAAGGAAATAAATAATAACTTTATTATTGCCTCTAGGGCATATTTCCTTAGGTCTCCCACTTGCACTAGAGTCAATAATCTAGTTCACATCACCATGTGATTTAACACCAATATTCACATCTGTATGTGATTAACACCCATAGTTCACATCATCATGTGACCAACACCCAAAGGGTTTACTAGAGTCAATAATCCAGTTCACATCTCTATGTGATTAACACCCAAAGAGTACTAAGGTGTGATCATGTTTTGCTCGTGAGAGAAGTTTAGTCAACGGGTCTGTCACATTCAGAGCCGTATGTATTTTGCAAATATTCTATGTCTACAATGCTCTGCATGGAGCTACTCTAGCTTATTGCTCCCACTTTCAATATGTGTCCAGATTGAGACTTAGAGCCATCTGGATCGATGTAAAAGCTTGCATCAACGTAACACTTTACAACGAGCTCTTTTATCACCTCCATAATCGAGAAATATTTCCTTAGTCCTCATTAAGGATAATTTTGACTGTTGTCCAGTGATCTACTTCTAGATCACTATTGTACCCCCTTGCCAAACTCATGGCAAGGTACACAATAGATCTGGTACACAACATAGCATACTTTATAGAACCTATGACTAAAGCATACGGAATGACTTTCATTCTCTTTCTATCTTCTGCCGTGGTCAGGCTTAGTCTTACTCAATTTTACACCTTGTAATACAGAGAAAAAACTCCTTCTTTGACTGGTCCATTTTGAACTCTTTCAAAAACTTGTCAAGGTATATACTCACTAAAAAATCTTATCAAGCGTCTTGATCTATCTTTATAGATCTTGATGCCCAATATGTAAGCAGCTTCACCGAGGTATTTCTTTGAAAAACTCTTATTCAAGTATCCCTTTATGCTATCCAGAAATTATATATCATTTCCAATCAACAATATGTCATCCACATATAATATTAGAAATGCTACAGAGCTCCCACTCACTTTCTTGTAAATACAAGCTTCTCCAAAAGTCTATATAAAACCATAATGCTTTGATCACACTATAAAAACATTTATTCCAACTCCGAGAGGCTTGCACTAGTCCATAAATGGGTCGCTGGAGCTTGCACACTTTGTTAGCACCCTTTGGATCGACAAAACCTTCTGGTTGTATCATATACAACTCTTCTTCCAAAAATCTATTCAGGAATGTAGTTTTGACATCCATTAGCCAAATTTCATAATCATAAAATGCAGCAATTGTTAACATGATTCGGATAGACTTAAGCATCGCTACGGGTGAGAAAGTCTCATCATAGTCAACTCCTTGAACTTGTCGAAAACCTTTCGCAACAAGTCGAGCTTTGTAGATAGTAACACTACTATCAGCGTCCGTCTTCCTCTTGAAGACCCATTTATATTCTATGGCTTGCCGGTCATTGGGCAACTCCACCAAAGTCCACACTTTGTTCTCATACATAGACCCCATCTCAGATTTCATGGCCTCAAGCCATTTCGCGGAATCTGGGCTCATCATCGCTTCCTCATAGTTTGTAGGTTCATCATGGTCTAGTAACATGACTTCCAAAATAGGATTACTGTACCACTCTGGTGTGGACTGTACTCTGGAAGACCTGCAAGGTTTTGTATTAACTTGATCTGAAGTTTCATGATCATCACCATTAGCTTCCTCACCAATTGGTGTAGGAATCACTCGAACTGATTTGTGTCACTACAAAAATATACACTTCCGTGATGATACGTGTTTGTCACTGTAGTGTCATGCATGTACATCCATGACAAATTTATGACAAAATCAAGATAGTCATACATGTGCTGTCGTAGAAGTGTTCCATGACATTACCAAAATTATCATCACGGAAGTGTCCACTTCCATGACGATAAATCGTGTGTCACAGAAGTGCTTTCGTCAAGGGTGACCGATACGTGGCATCCACCGTAACGGAATGCCGTTAAGCTATCGGGTCGGGTTTTGGATCCGATAACCCGTTAACAGCCCCGACCAATGGGGATTTTCCACGTGTAAAATCATCATTGGCTGGAGGAAACACGTGTCGGCTAACCGTTGGGACAGATGTCATCCACTCATTGGACGGAAGACGCCTATGATACGTCGACACGTGGCACGGCCCAACAGAGACCCATTCCTGTGAAAAGGCCGGCCCAGTAAAAATTAGCAGGCTAGCCCATATAAGGCCTACTTGTGTCAGGTCCATTTAAGCCCACGGCCCATACGAGATGAGCCAATTCGGCCCGTCAATGGCCCGTTAAAGATTTGACACCATTGCAGCTGTTAGTGCATCTAGTGCCCCTTAGTGATTTTGGTTTATTGAAGACTTATAGGTTAAGGGACTAATGCGTTTGTGAGTGTACACAGGTCTATAAGTCTATGAGGAGTTTGATATTTACAGAGAAAGTCGACCCCTAAAAATGAAGTTCTTCAACTGAAGACTTTGATATTCTGAAGACTTTCTGAAGACTTTGAAAGTGAAGAAATTGGTGTGACCTTGAAGACTTGGTATTCATTTGTGGAACATGAAGTGTGAAGACTATTGTTTTCGTAGTTTCATTTTCTCTTTCTTGAGTAATAGGAAACACCGTACTGTTAAAGGGGGTCGAGGAAATACTAAGGAAAAATTTCCATGTGATGCTCAACTCAAAATCCTACACCTACCAATCCCTTCGAGTGAAGCCTTTGGAAATCTCATATAGCTCAGTCACTTTCTTCAGTGACAGAGACGAAGTTCTTCTGGTCACTGATGAATTTGTTCTGACTGAGGAGTTAGGAATTCGTCAGTACGAATTACCTACACAGTGAGGAACATGATAGCCTTGAGGAATTTGAGAGTCAAATTTCCGACCGTTGCTGTGCTGCGCGCCAGCTGTCCCAAAATATCTTATCCACCTAACAGTCATATCATTGAGGGGCATTTATGTCTTATCATGTCGGGCTGCTCCCTAGGCTATAAATAGCCGCCCCCTACAACCACTAGCTGGTTGGCTGCTCCGAGAGAACTTGACACTTGTCATTTGAGAGCAACCCATCCTCCAAGGACTTTGAGCGAAAATCATCGAGTGAGGAAAACCCAAAACCAAACCCCTACAAACCCAAAGTGATTGAGCATCACTGAAGAAATTGATCCTGCATGGATCCGACGCTTGTTACCTTTGAAGACTGTGCTTCTTCCAGACGGTTAGGCGTCAAGGTCTAGAGCATCCAAGAGGAATTGTGGATCGCCGAGTGACCAAGTCTGTGAAGGTTTGGAAGTCGCCTGAAGACTTACCACGAGTGATTGGATGAGGTCTGCGTGACCTTAGTTCAAGGAGAATATGGTGAGGACTGGGTGTCCTGAGCTACGTGCTCAGCGACTGGGTGTCCGGTACTGTGTGTCCTCGAGTTTAAATACTCAGCCGCTCCAACCAGACGTACAACTGAGACAGCAGTTGGAACTGGTCTACCAAATCATTGTCTTCACCAACCTACTGGTTCTATTTCCTCAACCCTTTCATTTCCTCATTACTGTGTTGAGTGTTTGTTCATATCTGTGTTTGAAGACTTTGACTGAAGACTTTCTCAATTTCCTCAGTTCAATTTCTTCAGTCTGTTTGTCTTCATCTTGTGTTATCCTGTGATTACGCTTTCTGTACTCTATGCTAGTCTTCATTTCATCATGATGACCATGCTTGTATTCTGTTATGCTTACTTCTGAGTACTTATTCCACTGCTAATAGTTCTTCGCTAAGGAATTTCCTCACTGGCAAATTCCTTAGTGAAGAATTCATAAAAATCGCCTATTCACCCCCCCTCTAGTCGACATAACGCACTTTCAATTGGTATCAGAGCTAGGTACTCCCTTGTTCTGTGTGATTTTGGTTTAACCGCCTGGAGTTTTAGTTATGTCGACCGCAGGTATGATCAAGGTCTCGGCTGGGTGTCCTACCTTTGATGGGACGGACTACCCCTAGTGGAAAAACAAGATGCGAATGCATCTCGAGGCTATTGACAACGATCTCTGGTATGTTGTGGAAAATGGTGTTCCCTCTGTCTCACCCTCACTGAACGCTACCGATGTGAAGAGATTCAAGCAACTCGATTCTCAAGCGAAGAATATCATATGTGGCCATCTGAGTAAAGGACAATATGGAATAGTGAGTGCTTTGGAAACTGCTAAGCTTATCTGGGATAGGCTGTCCAAAGTGAATGAAGGAGTCTCAACTCAGCGTGACTCTCGAGTTGATGTTCTTCGGAATCTCTTCAACCACTTCAAAAGACTCGACAATGAAAATGTCCAACAAACCTTTGATCGCCTCACTGACATCTCAAATGAGCTTCAAGCCCTCGGTGCCACTGACATCACTGACCATGAGGTGGTGAAGAAACTGTTGAGATCACTTGATTCCTCATTTGATACTCTTGGTCTGATGATACAAGAACGGGCTGACTACAAGTCTCTTGATCCTGCCGATATCCTCAAAAGGCTAAATACTCACGAGTTCCAGCTTGCTGAAAAGAGAGATCTCTATGGTTCGAGCTATGGCAAACCACGTGCCCTGAAGGCCAAGGTTGTGTCTGAGTCTGAATGTGAGGACTCTGGTAGTAGCATTGGTGATCCTGAAGAATTGAGCCAGGAGCTAGCACTGCTCGTGAAGAAATTCCAGAAGTTCTCAAGACGTGGTCGCTTTGGAAAATCCTCAAGAAGCAGTGATTCCTCATCAAGTGACTATAAGAGAAGGCTGTGCCACAAATGCAAGAAACCTGGTCATTATATTCAAGATTGTCCTCAGTGGGAAAAGGAATTGAAGAAGAAGAAATACAAGGATTACAGTTCTGATGATGCGAAGAAGAAGAAGAAATCGTCAAAATCTTCGTCATCAAAATCCTCAAAGTCTTCATCTCACAAGAAGAGCAGCTCCAAGAAGGCTCGGGCATTCATTGGCAAGGAAATGGACTCTGAAGCTGAATCTGAGGAAAATGAGGAAGAGGAGGTGTCTGAAGAATCCGAATCTGGTGTGGCGAGTCTGGCCTTCGCTACTGCTTTCGTTAGCAAGTCCATCTTCAACACTGAAGAAACTGACCCCACCGACAAGCCTGATGAAGATAATGATGACTACTCTCCCACCTATTGCTTCATGGCAAAAGGTGCAAAGGTACTCAAATACACCTCCTCTGAATCTAGTGAAAATGAATCTGATGAGAATCTCAAGCCCAGCTACTCTAAACTTGCAAAGATTGCTGTAAAACAACAAAGGGCTTTTGAAAAGGTTCAAAACATGCTAGACAAAAGTGATGATATGTTGGGTGAAGAAATGGATTGCACTAAAGCCCTGACTGAAAATCTTCAGAGACTTCAGTCTAGGTTTGATAACCTTCAAAGTCATCATAACACTCTCTTATCTGATCATGAGAAACTTTCTTATGAATTTCTTCAAAGAAAGCAAGATCTTGAGAAGCTAAGAGTGAGTTATGAAGATCTTCAGAAGGAGCGCGATTCATTACTTGCTCAACAAATCAGCACTTCTCAGGAAGAATTTGTTCCTCCATGCTTAAAGTGCATTGAACGTGAATCTGCTAATTCTTCACCTGAATGTTCAAATGCTTCAACTGTTACAAATTCTTCACCTGCCTCTGCTATCACTAATTCCTCATCTGAGGACATTGCTAGTATCACTGACGATGCAGGGCTGAAGGAATTGTACATGACAGGCATGTACAAAAGCCTCAAAGGGCATCAGATTCTTTGTGATGTGCTCAAAAAGCAGATCCTCAACAGAAACCCTAGGAAAGAGGGTATTGCCTTTGAGAGGAAACTTAATGCTGATGGAACATATTGGAAGCCTGAGCAGTACCCCAAAACCTCATGGGTTGCTGCAAAGGGACCTCCAGTTGATCCATCCAAGTTATCTGGCTTTACATGTGAATCTCCTCATTCTTCTGATGAGTCATTTGACTCCAACTATAAACTGTTCAAAAATCGGAATGGTGAAGTATTTGCTAGATATGTTGGGACTAACTGCAGGAACGGTTCCCCTATGAAGAAAATCTGGGTTCCCAAAAGTTATGTTGAAGGTCTTCAGGTGAATGTCCTCATGACACCACCTGTGAAGAATAGGAACCCCAGAACAAACTCCTCATATGGACCAA
This sequence comes from Triticum dicoccoides, assembly GCF_002162155.2. Lineage (NCBI taxonomy): Eukaryota > Viridiplantae > Streptophyta > Magnoliopsida > Poales > Poaceae > Triticum > Triticum dicoccoides. The sequence continues at coordinate 33,397,066 of NC_041387.1, forward strand.
ATTCCTCACGTGGATCAAATTCCTCAAATGGATCAAAGTCCTCATATGATTATCATTGTGCTAACAACTTTGTTTTGCAGGGTAGAGCTAAGGGCTACGAATATGCACATTATTCTTCAAATCATTATGTTCATAAGTCCTCGAAGAATTTCTCTGCTTATTCATATGCTTACCCTAACCCCTCTTATGTGAAACGAAATGGTTTGGCTTCTATGCCACCATTCTCGTATGGTGATCGCAGAGTGATGGACTCTTTGCCACCCCTTCAGATGTGGGTGGTGAAGAAAAAGAACTAATCTCTTCTACAGGGTCAGGTCTCCAGACGTGCCTTAACGTCTGAAGAATTTGCTGGGGACCTGACAAAATTGCCTGAAAGGACGCAGGCTAACCATGATGAAATGAACTTTCATTTCACACGTCCTCATACTGCTATATCTGTTTACCACTTGATGAAATTCATCTAATGAACTTGATATCATATTCTTCACTGATGAAGCATATGAGATTGTAGGTTACACTAATTCATCTGCAGGATGATCAACCCAAAACCACTGAATGGGTCCTCGATAGTGGATGTACAAATCACATGACTGGTGACAAGAATCTTTTGATGGATGCTCCCTTATCACCGTCACATCTGAAGCATATCATCTTTGCTGACAAAGGCAAAAGTCAGGTATTGGGTCTTGGTAAGGTTGCGATCTCTAAGGATAAACACATGGACAAAGTCATGCTTGTTGAGTCCTTAGGATACAACCTCATGTCAGTCTCAATGCTTTGTGATCTTGATATGGTTGTTGTCTTTGGCAAGTATCGCTGTGTTGTGATTATGGAAGCTGACAATTCCAAAGTCTTCGAAGGCTTTAGGAGAGGAGATTTGTATATTGTTGATTTCTCTACAGGACCACAACTAGCCGTGTGTCTACTTGCAAAAGTTTCAGAAGGCTGGCTATGGCATCGACGACTTGGTCACGCAGGCATGAGGAATTTGCACACGCTTGCGAAGAAGAAGCATGTCATTGGCATTGAGAATGTCAAATTCCTCAAGGATCACTTATGCGGAGCCTGTGAAGCTGGAAAAATGACCAAGGCCAAGCATCCAGCGAAGACTATCATGACCACTACTCGTCCATTCGAATTGCTTCACATGGACCTCTTCGGACCTAATCATTACTCAGCAGTCTCTAATGCTGCATCTCTATATGGTTTTGTCATTGTTGATGATTACTCTCGATATACATGGGTACACATTGTTACTTACAAACATGAAGTGCAGGAAGTCTTCAAACGATTTTCCTCGAGGGCTTCAACCAACTTTGGTGTGAAGATCAAGCACATCAGAAGTGACAATGGAACTAAGTTCAAGAATTCCAGTCTTGATGACTATCTTGATGAACTTGGTATTACTCATGAGTTATCTGCTCCTTATACTCCTCAGCAAAATGGCGTCGTGGAGCGCAAGAACAGAACTCTTGTTGAGATGGCTCGCACTATGCTTGATGAATACAAAACGCCTCATCGTTTTTGGATCGATGCAATTGATACTGCGTGCCACATCATCAACAGAGTATATCTTCACAAATTCTTCAAGAAGACAGCCTATGAACTCCTCACTGACAAGAAACCCAATGTGAGTTATTTCAAAGTCTTCGGTGCTAAATGTTGGATTAGAGATCCTCACCACAATTCTAAATTTGCACCGAAAGCACATGAAGGTTTTATGCTTGGTTACGAAAAGGACTCGCACACCTACAGAGTCTTCAACATCTCTCTTCACAAGATTGTTGAATCTGTAGATGTGCGGTTCGATGAAACTAATGGCTTGCAAAGAGAGCACCTACCATCTGTGTTAGATGAACCAGCACCTGAGGATTCTATCAAGTTCAAGGCAACTGAGGATGTCATTCCTACTGAAGAATTTGCTGAAGAATTCATTCCAGTACGCGAAGAACGTCGAGCTGACGCACCTGAAGATAATGCTGAAGACAATGGTGCTGAGGAAAATGATCAAATACCTCGACGACAACCAGCTCATCCTCGCGTTGCAAAAGAAGTACAAGTTGACAAGATCATCGATGACATTGAAGCGCCAGGTCCTCTCACACGCTCAAAAGCTTCACATTTATCTAACTTTTGTGGGCACTATGCTTTTGTCTCTATCACAGAGCCCACTAAGGTAGATGAAGCATTTTTGGAGCCGGAGTGGATTCAGGCTATGCAAGAAGAATTACATCAGTTCGAGCTCAACAATGTCTAGGAACTGGTCAAACGTCCAAATCCTCACAAGCATAATATCATTGGCACAAAGTGGATCTACCGCAACAAGCAAGATGAAAATGGCCTTGTGGTAAGGAATAAGGCACGACTGGTAGCTCAAGGCTACACACAGGTTGAAGGAATTGATTTCGATGAAACTTCTGCACCTGTTGCTAGACTTGAGGCTATTCGCATATTACTTGCTTATGCTAATCATCATGATATCATATTATATCAAATGGATGTGAAAAGTGCATTCCTCAATGGTAAGCTTGAGGAAGAAGTATATGTTGCTCAACCCCCAGGTTTTGAAGATCCAAAGAATCCTGACAAAGTCTTCAGACTTAATAAGGCCCTCTATGGCCTCAAGCAAGCCCCTCGGGCGTGGTATGATACATTGAAGGAATTCTTCGTGAAGAATGGCTTCACACCCGGTTCACTCGACCCTACTCTCTTTACTAAATCTTATGATGGTGAACTGTTTGTGTGCCAAATATATGTTGATGATATTATCTTTGGCTGTACTGACCAACGTTATAGTGATGAATTGCCTATATGATGAGTGAAGAATATCAAATGTCTATGATGGGAGAGTTGAAATTCTTCTTAGGTCTTCAAATTCGTCAACAGCGCAATGACATATTCATATCTCAGGAGAAATACCTCAAAGATGTACTGAGGAAATTCGGCATGCAAGATTGCAAAGGCGTCAAAATTCCTATGCCCACAAAAGGCCATCTATGCACTGATGAAAATGGTATTGACTTCGATCACAAGGTATACCGCTCCATGATTGGTTCTTTATTGTACTTATGTGCATCTAGGCCAGATATAATGCTTAGTGTTTGCATGTGTGCCCGATTTCAAGCTGCACCGAAGGAATCACACCATAAGGCTGTGAAGCATATTCTTCGATATCTAGCTCACACACCAACACTAGGATTATGGTACCCAAGGGCTCTGCTTTTGATCTCATTGGATATTCTGACTCTGACTATGCTGGTGATCGTGTGGACCGCAAGTCAACTTCTGGCACTTGTCATTTCCTCGAACGATCTTTGGCCTGTTGGTCCTCGAAGAAACAGAACTGCGTATCACTGTCTACTGCGGAATCTGAATACATTGCTGCTGGCTCTTGCTGTGCTCAACTTCTTTGGATGAAGCAAACACTCAAGGACTATGGCGTCAACGTGAAGAATGTGCCTCTCCTCTGCGACAATGAGAGTGCCATCAAGATTGCTCACAACCCAGTTCAGCACTCGAAGACAAAGCACATTCAGATTCGTCATCATTTTCTTCGTGATCATGTGTTGAAGGGCGACATCTCCATCGAGCACGTGAAGACTGAAGAACAGCTAGCTGATATATTCACTAAGCCCTTGGATGAGAAGAGATTTAGCAAGTTGCGGTGTGATCTAAATATCTTAGAATCTTCGAATGTTCTTTGAAAAGGACACACATCCTAACACTTATGCAAAATTGATGACTTAGATGTGCAACACATGAAGAAACGTTTTTCTTCAATCAATGAAGAATAACACTCTAAGTGTGAAGAAATTAATGAAGAATTTGATTCTCAGAACCCTACGACAATTGTACGCAGTGTCTGAAATCATCATTCTTATACGGTGGGTCACGCCACCACAAAAAGTTGAAAATCTTCAATTTGAGTTTTTTCTCAGTTTTGAAATTCTTCAGTTTTTCAAATTCTTCAACTTTGCAAAATCTTCACTATTCCCTTCGTTTTTCTTCATTGGCTATATATATATATATGAGTTTATGTCCTCTATAGCATTCACTTATAGCTATTTCTTCAAGTTGTTTTTTCTGCTAAGTGAATGTGGTCGGACCCTTCCCCCTCTATGCTATACTCAACCCAATCTATTCACAAATTCTTCATATGCGTTCTATTTGAAACTCGTTCAAAATCTTCACTGTGTCCTTGTCAGCTGAAGAAATTGCGAACGAAACTTTAAAACAAATCTTATCCAAATTTTCGGTTTTGCCGCTCAAACTGTTCCGCATCCCATGATGCATTATTCTATTCACCCACGATCGTACATGATCTCCACTACACAGTACATGGGTGACACATGTCGCGTGAAGGAGAAAGGGCAGGGGCACGTTCGTCCCAAATCTTCGGGCGAACAGTTTTTCACCGTGTCTATAAATATCCCTCTCCCCTTTCTCACTTCATTTACTCTGCTCGATCGCTACTCTCTCACTCGAGCTCCTCAAACCCTAGCGCCGCCGCTACTCCATCGTCGCCGGTGAGGAAGAGCTTCGCTGCCTCGACCTCGTCGCCGTCGTACTCACGCCGACCGCGGAAATCTTCACTCCGCCGCCGCCGTAGCTGTCTTCCTCCGCCGAGTTAGGGCAAGGAAGATCTAACCTGACAAACTTCCCATCTGTTCTTCTCTGTTCGTCGTGTTCTTCACTTCGGGTAATTAAAAGTTACTTTTATTACTCGCTTTGATTCTCAAGCTTTCCTGAAAATCTTCAAAGGTGTTTATTCTTCAAATCTTCACACATATGAACACCACACACATCATATGATCTTGAACTGTTTCTCTAAGCAATCATTTTCTTCAAGATTCCCTAATTGTGTGGATCTTCGATCTGTACAACTCTGGAACCTAAGACAAGAACGCTTAGTGAAATTCCTCAAGGTTCATCTGGTCAAATTCCTCAAAACTTGTTCTTTTCGAAAAACCTTCTCAGAACGCACATGACCTCTCCGAATTCCTCGCACCTGTACTCTATTCACAGGTACTCATGTCTGCTGCTGAATCACTAGGTTCTCATCAACTTAACTCATTTGCAGCGTTCCTCGAAGAAAAACTGCATAGTTCTTCAGAGAACTCAATTGTTCAAATTCCTCAACTGAAGAATATGGCAGACGGTAAGAAGCCGCAGAAAGGAGGAAAGAAACCTGAGGTTATGATTGCGTTTGAAATCCCTGAGGAAATTTATGCTAACTACTACACACCTGATGAAGCAAAATTTGGCAAAGAAAACAAAAATCAGCGCAAGGTGCGCATTCAGAAGATTGAACGGAGATGGGCAAGGGAATGGAGGGAATACAGATATGTGACTCCAAAGTACATGAAGAAATTCGCCCTCAATCCTCCATTCCCAAGAGCTCCATTGGCACCTGGCCAAGTAGCTGATCCCACAAGCATCAAACGTGGTGAGGACTTTCCTGAAGAATGGGCTAAGCGCCAAGCTAAATTGGCAAGACAAGCCAAGGAGGCAGTGAAGAAATTCAATGAGGGTTCTGCCACTGCTACTGCTATTGAGGCCTCAGTCAAACCAAGGAAATCCATGCCAAATAATACTGCTCGTAAGCCAAGTGCTTCACCAACAGCGCCCTCACGGCCAAGTTCCTCAGCAGCGCCCCCACGGCAAATTCCTCACACTCCTACTGCTCCACCAAAGTCCTCAGCTCCTGTGCATCTGGCTACATGTCAAAGGACTGCTGGTTTCTCGATTGCCTCTGGTGTTTCAGCAAGTTCCTCAGCTGCACCAAAGTCATCATCTGGCCCGACTCTGCTGAAGACCAAAGCAACAGCTGGACGAGGTCCTCGGCCAAGTCCAAAGAAGAAACAGGTCACATTCCATGTGCCTTCTGATGATGAAGCTTCTGATGACGAACTTGCAGAAATCATCAGAGACAGACAGGTGAAGGCCGCTAGAGCCAAAGGCACATCTGTGCCACTGCTGTTGGATCCGAGGAAAATCCTCGATTATATTGATCTCTGGCAGAAGGATCCAAACACCCCAATGCCTGATTTTCATCTGACCCCTGGACAAAGTCATATGTTGACCCATTTCATCACTGAAGAGAAATGGAAGTTTGAAAAGGCAAGAGAGATTAAGAAAGCTCAATACAGAAAGGAGAAGCTCCTGAAGAAAAACGTTGTCAGAATGACACCTGAGGAACTTCTCCAGGCTCAGTCTGAAATTCAAGCCCTCAACAATGACTTTGATGCCTACTATGCTGATTGGCAAGGAGCCAAAGTCAGATTCGTCAACCTGACGAAGAAATTCACCAATGTTGCTGCCCCAACGCAACAAAATTCCTCAGGCTGGAGTCTCAGCTCAGCCGACTGAAGAACATGCCAGCACCGTTGATGAAGTTCAGGCTGCTGATGAAAATGCTAGTTCCAGGGATGATGGTCCCATTCCAGCCGTTGAAGAAATTGCCAGGGCATCCACTAGTGGTGCGCCTGAAGAAACTGAAGAAGTCAGGGCAACTGCATCAGTTGCGCCTGAAGAAAATCAACCAGATTCCTCAGCTCCATTTGCACCTACACCAACTCCAATTCTTCCATGTGCATTCGATGTGAAGAAGACCAAGGCTGCAGAGCGAGCTGCAGTGAAGAAAAGGATGGCATCAGCTGCGTCAAACTCTTCGACTGCGAAGAAAATGAAGGCAACGACCAGCTCACTCGAAAATCCAATTGATGCTGTTCCGATTTCCTCCATGCCATCAAAGGACCTTGTTCCTTTTGGAGAAGACTGTGAGATCCCAAGCGGATCTGATGAAGAAAATCATTCTGCTGCTTCGTCAGAGCAGATTGATGAAGAAATTGAAGTGGAAGCAATCCCTTCAACCCCAATCATTTACTCGCCTATGCCTCAGTTCACAGCTAAAGAGGCCCGTGTTGAGGAACTTGAAGAAGATGTGGATATTGGAAGCACAACGCCAGTGATGAACGATGACTTTTGGGAAAGTCAACATCCAAATTCTCCACTCTTCACCCCACTCCAACAGATACCTCAGTCCCCTGCACCAACTGTTCAAATGGGCTCTGAAGAAACTCATCCCACTTCATCTGTCCATGAACATGCTGCTGCTGATCCTCAGACTGCACCTGTTGAGGAACAAGAAATTCCTCAGCCTGAAGAACCTGAGCTCGCGATTCCTGAGGTGGTGATGCAACTCACTGACACCCCTCTGCCAAAGCAAAAGAATCCGTTCTCAAGAAAACAGAAGTTCAAGGCTGAAGATTTCTTTGCCGAGCATGTATTCTTCACTGATTATAATCCATATGATTCTGCTTGCATAAGGAAGAGGCGGTTCTGGACTGCCAGCCAAGCCAATTTCTATTCCTCAGTGCTCTTCAACAAAGACAAAGTCTTCGATCATGCACATATTCGTCATGTCGACATGGAGTCTCTGCCCGGCTTTGAGCCAGTCCTCAGTGTTCTTCACGACGCAGGACTTCTGAATTTCTGCATTGATATCTGTGACTGGAATGAAGAACTCATTATTCAATTCTATGCAACTCTGCACATCACCGGAGACGCTGAAGACGTGAACTCATGGGTATTAGACTGGATGTCTGAAAATACTCACTACAAGGCACCAGCAACTGAATTGCTTCGTGCTCTACCACTCAGTCCTCCACTTGATGGTGCTCGTTGTATCTACAACGAACCAGAACTTTCAAATCACTATATGCAAGTGCTGATGAAGCCTTTGAAGCCAAGGCAGGCCCCACGAACCAAATTCCTCGTCTAGGAATTACTGTATGTGCCTCGAACTGTCTATCAAATTCTGACGAAGACAATGAGTCCCATCAAAGGCCACGACTCAAATGATGAAGAAGTCGTTGGCATCATGAAGAATATGCTTTTCAACATCATTCATGGCGTTCCCGTCAACTTCCATGATTTCTTCATGAGGACTCTGGCCAATATTGCTATGTCACCATTCGAGCTGAAGCCCTATGCTCCTTGGATTATGAGATTCATCAGGGCAAGATCTTCACTGAATTACAAAGCTGACACTCTGAACCATGGTAGCTACTTGCCTCCCTTTGAAGTCCTCAAATGGACAGTTTCATCAGCTGATGATAAAGGCAAGGCCGCTGCTGTGATCGATGAAGGCATTCGTCCATTGGATGGTCAATTTTGCAAGGCTGCCTCTTACTCTACCAATGACGATTCTGCCACACATGACTCTGCCGCAAATACCTCAGCCAAGCAAAATCCTCAAGCCACAGCACCCAGGGTGATGACTGCCCGTGAGTTACTCCTCAGTCTTCATCAGAAGGTTGATCGCAATCACAAATGGGTCAAGCGTCAGTTTGGTTCAATTCTTCACAACATGACCTCAACACACAATGCAGTGAAGAAAAACCAATACTACCTCCATGAAACCTTCAACCGTACCTGGGCTGTTCTCTCTCATGTCTACAGCGCTGCGGATCTGAAGAATATGGGTCTCAAGGAAGAATTTGACTGGTCTGCACCTCCACCGAAGAAATTCAAGAAGGTCAAAGTTCCTTCCTTGGTGGCCAGCTCTTATTCTTCATCGCGTGACACTGATGAGTATGAAGATTTGGACGACACTGCGGCAGGCCCTGCTACAACAAACAACCCTGACAACGCTGGCGCTCCTCCATCGACTTGAAATTCTTCAGGGGCGTTAGTCATCAGTTTCAATCCTTTTGGTCATTTGATGACAAAGGGGGAGAAATCTGAGTTAGTCTTCAAGCGGGTCTATATTAAGGGCATTTTTTTAATTTACAACTCTCGTTCTTCTGAAACTTTTAATTGGATCGAGTTGTAATCTTAAACCCAATGGTGCGCTGATACTTTTGTTGCATTATGCTTTGCATGCTTATTCCTCGTTAATGACATTTCACGCATGCTAAATCACATCAGGCACCATATTTCATCATGCATTTCAAATTCTTCATATTATATATCAAATGCGTGTATGAATTACAAGATATAGGGGGAGATCTCCATGATTCAACTCTTCAAATGTGCATTGCCTCAAAAGCAAATTCCTCACTATGCACATCTTCAGGGGGAGTTCTACTATATCTTGTAATCAAATTCCTCAATATCAGTGTATACACTTCATATGTTTATCCCCGTTGAAAACTTAACCTATGTTGTCATCAATCACCAAAAAGGGGGAGATTGTAAGTGCATCTAGTGCCCCTTAGTGATTTTGGTGTATTTAAGACTTATAGGTTAAGAGACTAATGCGTTTGTGAGTGTACACAGGTCTATAAGTCTATGAGGAGTTTGATATTTACAGAGAAAGTCAACCCCTAAAAATGAAGTTCTTTAACTGAAGACTTTGATATTCTGAAGACTTTTTGAAGACTTTGAAAGTGAAGAAATTGGTGTGACCTTGAAGACTTGGTATTCATTTGTGGAACATGAAGTGTGAAGACTATTGTTTTCGTAGTTTCATTTTCTCTTTCTTGAGTCATAGGAAACACCGTACTGTTAAAGGGGGTCAAGGAAATACTAAGGAAAAATTTCCATGTGATGCTCAACTCAAAATCCTACACCTACCAATCCCTTCGAGTGAAGCCTTTGGAAATCTCATACAGTTCAGTCACTTTCTTCAGTGACAGAGACGAAGTTCTTCTGGTCACTGATGAATTTGTTCTGACTGAGGAGTTAGGAATTCGTCAGTACGAATTACCTACACAGTGAGGAACATGATAGCCTTGAGGAATTTGAGAGTCAAATTTCCGACCGTTGCTGTGCTGCGCGTTAGCTGTCCCAAAATATCTTATCCACCTAACGGTCATATCATTGAGGGGCATTTATGTCTTATCATGTCGGGCTGCTCCCTAGGCTATAAATAGCCGCCCCCTACAACCACTAGCTGGTTGGCTGCTCCGAGAGAACTTGACACTTGTCATTTGAGAGCAACCCATCCTCCGAGGACTATGAGCGAAAATCATCGAGTGAGGAAAACCCAAAACCAAACCCCTTCAAACCCAAAGTGATTGAGCATCACTGAAGAAATTTATCCTGCATGGATCCGACGCTTGTTACCTTTGAAGACTGTGCTTCTTCCAGACGGTTAGGCGTCAAGGTCTAGAGCATCCAAGAGAAATTGTGGATCGCCGAGTGACCAAGTCTGTGAAGGTTTGGAAGTCGCTTGAAGACTTACCACGAGTGATTGGACGAGGTCTGCGTGACCTTAGTTCAAGGAGAATACAGTGAGGACTGGGTGTCCTGAGCTGCGTGCTCAGCGACTGGGTGTCCTCGAGTTTAAATACTCAGCCGCTCCAACCAGACGTACAACTGAGACAGCAGTTGGAACTGGTCTACCAAATCATTGTCTTCACCAACCTACTGGTTCTATTTCCTCAACCCTTTCATTTCCTCATTGCTGTGTTGAGTGTTTGTTCATATCTGTGTTTGAAGACTTTGACTGAAGACTTTCTCAATTTCCTCAGTTCAATTTCTTCAGTCTGTTTGTCTTCATCTTGTGTTATCCTGTGATTACGCTTTCTGTACTCTGTGCTAGTCTTCATTTCATCATGATGACCATGCTTGTATTCTGTTATGCTTACTTCTGAGTACTTATTCCGCTGCTAATAGTTCTTCGCTAAGGAATTTCCTCACCGGCAAATTCCTCAGTGAAGAATTCATAAAAATCGCCTATTCACCCCCCTCTAGTCGACATAACGCACTTTCAGCAGCCCATCGTCAGTTCGAGCCCGTTAACAGCCCGCTATATATCTGGGCTCAATATCGGCCCGATGAGATTTCGGCCTGTTAACGACCCGTTTAATGGATGGGCCAATTTTCAGGACGTACATCTTTCGGCCTTCTAGCGACCCATTTAAATGTTGGGCTAGTTTCCGGCCCGGTGTGTCTTTCAGCCTGTTGACGGCCCATAAATCTGATGGGCCATTTGTTGTCGGACCCGAGTTTCGGCGTTTTAGCGGCCCATTTAAGTGTTGGGCCAATTTTCTGGCCCGGTGTCACTTTCAGCCTATTGACGGCCCATAAATCAGTTGGGTCATTTTTAGTCGGACCTGAGTTTTGGCCTTTTAGCGACCCATTTAAGTGTTGGGCCAATTCCCGGCCCTGTGTGACTTTCGGCCTGTTAACGGACCATAAATGAGTTGGGCCATTTGTAGTCGGACCTTAGTTTTGGACCTTTAACGGCCCATGCCCTTCATGGTCCAATACCAGCCCGGTTTCTCTTTCGGCCTGCTAAAGGCCCACAACACAGTTGGGCCATTTACAATACGACCTGACTTTCGGCCTCTTAGCGGCCCATGGTCTTCATGGTACAATACAAGCCCGCTGTCTTTTTCGGCCTGCTAAAGGCCTACAGTATAGTTGGGCCATATGTAGCCCAAACTTAGTAACGGCCTGTTAACGACCCGTGAAATAGACTGGGGCCACCTATTGCCCGCTTCGATGTCGTCCTGTTAACGACCCAGGAGGTAAGAGGGCCAACCATTAACTTTTGGCCTAGTAACGGCCCATTAACTTAATGGGCCCACTAAAGTTCGTACATGTCTTTAGGCCAAATTAGATAATTTGAGCCCATTACGACGAGCAATTATGCACATGACCAAAACCGATCACACAAAGGTACGACATACAGGGAATAACGTTGCACATCCAGCATATATTACAGGAAATTACATCCACTGGGTAATCAAAGATTGATGCCAGTGCAAATAAATGAGCATAACCTAACCATCTACAACGTCACAATCTGCAACCTCAGCACAGATGACGCCCATAAGCATGTGGGCAAGTTCTTTCTGCTTTGCTACACTGTCTTTGAAAACATTGATCAGTTGTTATGTCGCACGACTCTGCACCTCTGATTCATCCACCATTTCCATCATTGCTTCAGCCATTAATTGGTTCACAAACATACATTTATTCCGTTGCATTCGAGACAGAGGATACTGAACAGATTCAAATGGCAATTTTGGCAGGCTTGTATTATTGATTGTGGAGAGTGTCTCGACCACTGCATCATAACATAAATTAGGACGGGAACCAAACAGATTAATCATGAGTTATTGTCATATTACCTGGCCTAGATTTACTGGAAAGAAACAATGGGGTTGCCTTGCTGTTTTCAGAGTTTGTCTTCTTATCTTCAGCAACCTGCACAAAATTAACACACTAGCATTGCTATCATTGGACAAGTCAGATAATAGGAAAGCAACATTGACACAACGAACGTTTGGGCAAGTAGCCCACACCAAATTAACACAATATGGCACACCTATCATCAGCCAGGTAAGGTAGTACGAAAGCAACATTGACACAATGAATGAACGGCAACCAGAGAAGCACTACAATCCAGTAATGTCCGTGATATGAGATAGTACATTCATGCAGCTCAGTATGCAAAACTACCAGGCAGTTTTCCTTACAAAAATCAACATTGGCGCCTTTAACATTTTGCTACAACTAATTTTAGATCAGATAAAGGTTAGATTCACGCCGATTAACAAAATACATGTTGATGTAAAAATATAGTGATATACAACAGGTACTTACATCAGCATTGGAGCACAGAGAATTCCCGCAAGATATTTTCCTCGAATACGATCCCAATGGAGGAAGTCTTCTATCGTTTAACCTTATTTTCTAAAAGAGAGATGGGTAATAAACATGTAGAAAATATGATCAGAATGCTATAAAATTTCATGATGCAAGGATACGCACACGCTTCTTAGAATGGAGTTGACATTCTTTTGCTGGACTGGAGCGGACTAGTTCTTTGGCCACTGAAATCTGCTTATTATCAGTGGGAGTTGGGTTTCTCTGTGCTGGAGTAGTATCTATGAAAAATGGAGTTGGTTTATTATCTCCTGGCATTTGGATCTTTTGCAAAGACCTGGTTTGTAACCCTCCAGATTCTAACAGAGCTGTCTTCCCCTTGCATGCCTTATATAGAAGAATGGTGATTCAGTTATAAAACACGCTACAACAGAGATGGAATAGGTACTGAAGAATAGAAGGCATGACATATTGACATGTATTCCCTCCATCCGGAAATAAATGGACGGGTCTAGGCGTATTTCAGTTCTAGATACATCCAGTTTTATCCATTTCTGCGACATTTAATCCGGACGGAGGGAGTATGATGTAAGAGCTAGGGATACAACAGGACAACACAGTAAAAAAAACACTGAAAAACCCACTACAGAACCAAAGTATTCAAACCCACTGATATGAGATAGTACACTCATGCAGCTCAAGATGCAAAACTACCAGGCAATTTTCCTTACAAAAATCAACATTGTGGCCTTTAATCATACATTTTGCTACAACTAAATTTAGATCAGATAAAGGTTGGATTCACGCTGATTAACAAAATACATGCTGATGTAAAAATATAGTGATATACAACAGGTACTTACATCTACATTGGAGCACAGAGAATTCCTGCAAGAATCTTTCCTCACAAACGATACCATTGCAGAAATTCTTCTATCTATTAAGCTTATTTTCTAAAAGAGAGATGGGTAAGAAACATGTAGAAAATATGATCAGCATGCTATAAAATTTCATGGTGCAAGGATACGCACATGCTTCTTAGAATTGAGTTGACATATTTTTGTTCGACTGGAGCGGACTAGTTCTTTGGCCACTGGAATCTGCTTATTATCAGTAGGAGTTGGGTTTCTCTGTGCTGGAGCAGTATCTATAAAAACTGGTGTTGGTTTATTATTTCCTGGCGTTTGGATCTTTTGCAAAGTCCTTGTTTGTAACCCTTCAGATTCTAACATAGTCGTCTTCCCCTTGCATGCCTTGTATAGAAGAATGGTGCTTTAATTATAAAACATGTGACAACAGAGAGATGGAATAGGTACTGAAGAATAGAAAGGCATGACATATTGACATGTATTCCCTCCATCCGGAAAAAAATGGATGGGTCTAGGCGTATTTCAGTTCTAGATACATCCTTTTTTATCCATTTCGGCAACATATAATCCAGACGGAGGGAGTATGGTGTAAGAGCTAGGGATACGACAAGACAACACAGCAAAAAAAACTAGTTGAATGTAAAACTATATGCTAGCGGAATACATACAGAAATAACCAAGGCAACATACACGTGCATGATTGGGAAAATAAGATGGCATTGCAACAGAGCACTAGAACAACACTTCAATGTAAAAAAAACATGGTATGGCAGACAGATGAAGTACATACTGATGAATAACAATGCATAAGATATTCAGAAGCATGATGTCCAAATTAAGCAGATGGCATTGCGATAGAGTAGAATGACAGTACCTGAATTTGAAAACATGTTATCATGAATGGAATAGGTACTGAAAAACAGGAAGGCATGACATATTTACATGCATGATCAACATGCTAATCACATGGCATTGCAACAGAGTAGATACACTCCAGGACATTATATGCATGTTGTACCCATATCACAGGCCAAGCTAGAGCAAGGACCTTGTGGGGTGAAGAGGATTCATCATCTTTCTGCAAGTCTTCTGAAGAACTGCCTTTACATGTTCCATCATATTGGGTATCATCGACATCAAGTTTATTGGCCTTTACATTGCTCCGTGAGGTTCTTGTGGATATATCAATGTGTGCAATTATATCTGACATGCATGGAAGATAACTAGTAGTTAGATTTATGTAAATGAGTGCCTGTAGGAGACGACATAAATAGTAGGACTGGGGTTAACTAGCAGCAACAGGTCTCATAAACTAAAGGGAGAACACAGATGAAAGCTACAGAATATGTATCGTTTGTACTCGAGATTAACTAGATGGCACACAAAAGTATTAAAGAACAACATAGGTAATACCAGAAGTGGTATAATACTATAATCACCAGCCTGTGGGATAGCATTGGCTGATGGATGATAACTATGGAACAACGTTACCTAAAGAACAAGTATCTTAGCTGAACTATGGAACATCGTGAACTCCTGAACAAGACCCGTAAGAGATCAGCATGAATATACAGTGAAATGTGATGATCTATTTTCTGTGCTTAGATGAATAACAAAGCCATAAATGTTGCACACAAGTAAGATGAGGGTACAACCTATCTGGCTGCCATCCATAGGAGTGAGCATCATGTGCTGACTTGTCAATGGCCTTGTAGTTGTTGTGGCTGTCCATGTCGGGCACGCGCATTCGATGCAGGGAACTGTTGAGTGGGGACTGTAGCTCCCTTCTGGTGTATGCTTCCCTTGTTGGAGCAGCTGCGGTGAGTCAGAAGACGGTGCGTCTGAAGATGCAGATAACGCATAAAGTTAAGAATGACATATCTCTTTGATCCGAAGAAATACACTAAGAGATCAACAGCAAGGTACAAGAGTGCTCACGCGTCTGTTGACTGAAGACTAAATTGGGGTCACACGATTTTATTTTATTTTGGTACTATCCGATCTACGCCGGATGGCTTGATGGCCGTCTTGTGCCTCCCGGCTAACACCGTTTGGAATCTTCCCCGAAGAGCCAGCGACCAACAGCAGAGCAGCCTGCCTCCGCCGTCCGTGGCCCCGTCCAAAACCCCATTCCCCGCCCCACCGCACTACCGTGGTTGCATCGCCCCCGGGCCAATCCACAAAGAGTCCCTGTCATCTAGATCCGGCGGCGGCAGTACCTTCGACCCACACAACTCTAAAAGATAGCCATCTAAGCGCTGCTTCTGCAGTGAACTTGCGGCCCCGCACCCTTACGTTAGACACCAGCCAACCAGTAGCCTAGGAGCTCCGCTGCCTCGAGGGGTACTGCTTCCCATTGGGAATCGATTGGCCCAGAATAAAAATTCAGACAACTGACGCCTAAATAAAGTGATTTCAGATGAGGGTGCGACCTATCTGGCGGCATGGTGAAGTAGGCAGGTCCAGCTGCCGAGTCGGTGAGGCCGGCGCGGTTGCGGTGGTGACCGGCGGCAGGGAAAGAGCGATGTCGTGACAGTCGACGGCTACGCGGAAGCAGCGCCAGGACTCTGGACGGATCTGAAGTTGGAGCCGCTCCGGCGCCGTGAACAATGGTAGGGGTGAATCGGCTCCGGTACGGTTCACGCGTCCGTCGTCGAGGCAGCACCAGCAGCATGGAGTAAGAGGCACATGGCCCAATGCACGATGGCAATTGGACAGCGTCTTCGGCATTAGGGAGGAGGGCGACTGTGAAATTGGTGCGGTGGGGGCGCCATGGAGGTGGGACTGAGGTTTCGCGGCTTGGGAGAAGGGAGCTTCCCGGGGAGAAGGTGATTTGGCGCCCACGAGGTATGAATGGGGGCGGGCGGGGGGGAATTAGGAGGGGAGTGGAACCATGTCTTACGGACGCATTTGTCTGAAATGTGAGGGGGAGTTACAGTTCTACCCTTGCCTATAGGCTTCTCGGCTTGGGTCTGTGTACTGAGGGTCGGGGATAGTAGAGTAACTTTGCTTCTCCCCAAATAGTAGGCGGGAGAGATTTCAGGCGAGGAGGGCGTGTTTTGAACAATAGTGGGCGCGAGCAAAGTCAGGCGAGGAGAGCGTGTTTTGAAATAGTGGGCGCGAGCTATTTCGGGCTAGGAGATCGTGTTTTGCCGACCATGGTTTATGAATTATTCGGCACATGTCATTTCGGCCGAGGAGAAGGCGCGCTTGGATGAAGTTACTAACCTACCCTCGATGTACAAAGGGCCAATTGATGCGTGTCCCACATAGGACGGTAATTTCGCGTCTCCCATTTATTTGCTCGGGCGAATTACACCGAGCAGAGAGGATGTTTAACGGTTCGTTCAAATTTTGGGAGAACGAGCATCCACGTCTACCTTACCAAGTCGATTCGAATCAAATTTTGAAATATTAGCTTGCCACTTCTTTTTTAGATGGAGAGATGATGCTCGGGAGTAATGTGTTTTTACATGCTCGTTGCTAGCGATTTACTATATGACAAATAGTTGACCTACTCAAAAACGCGAATCAAACCCAAAATGAAATATCTCGATTCAATGAACTAGCTCGTTCAGTTGGTCAAAATAGTGAACTAAATCCAAAATTGAACACCTCAATCGAGTAGCATGTTGTACAGTATTATAGTACTCCATGAACATGTTGAAAGTCAAATTAATGAACTTGTTTGATATACGCATATACCCGTTCATGTGTGGATTGCAGACAACATGGTCTCCAATTTAAATATTTGAATGCAAGTTTATATCAGTCTTTGATGCATAAAAAGCGACCTCCCCCTCTCCCGGACTCATGTTCTCTCTCTCTCTCTCACTCTCTCGCCGACAATCTTCAATTCTGTCGCACGCATCCGACACAAAAACCTTGTTGGTCCCTCTCCCTTTCTCTCTCTCTCTGTCTCTGTGTGTGTGTGAGGGGGGGGGTCTTTCTAGTCCGCATTCATATATACACCATCTATAGGTCTCTCTCGCACACTATGTATGATACTCTAGATAGTCCAAGCTAGATATCTTGGGTGCACTCATCGTACACACACAAATTCCTTGGCTCTTTGCCCGTAACTCTCTCACGCACCACTATGTCGTCTCGGAGCTCTTCCCCCCTCTCTCAAACTCTCCATCCACCTGGGTCACACATACACATGCATATCTCACTCGCACTTGATAGGCCCATCTAAAACTCTATCTCTCTCCATCATTCTCTCTCCATCTCACACGCACACACACACACACACAATCTCATGCCCAGCTAGCCAAGTATGATGGTCTCTCACTCAATTGTAGGCACACGTAGTCCCCCATATATGTATATGACTAGCTAATCTTAGTCTCCATCACAAACATGTGCATGGTCTATCTCGATTTCTCTCGGGGCATCTTTCTATCGCGCACGCACTCCCTCGATCTCCCACCCATATAGTCCCCTCACGATCTCGAGGGGATCTCTCTATCACAAACACACCCTCTCTCCCTCCCCATGCGTCCATGCCATCCATGTGTCCCTCTCGACCTTTTTTCCTTGTTGGCCAGACCTCTATTGGACATGTGCTACAGGGGTGTCTCTCTCCGTTGCAAACAATCACACACTAGCTATCTTCGTGTATCTCCTCGCCTCGCTTTTCCATCTCGGAGATGCATGCGTGATATGTTCGCATAAGAAACAAAAAAACACACACTCTCTCTAATTTATGGTTTGTTGTCACTTTCTCTTTCACACACATACTCTTTTTGCACACTTACTCATTCTTCTTCACATGCACTTGATCTGTCTCGACTGAGGCACTCACCTCCGTCCATAGCACATAGATTTATTTAAAAGTCAAACATCACAAAGTTTGACCATGTACGTGGAGAAAAAGAATTACATCTAGTACGTCAAACATATACCATTAGATTCACCATGAGATGTAGTTTTGTATGATGCATCTTTGGTGTTGTAGATATAAATAACATTTGCGTAAACTTGATCAAAGTTTCCAAAGTTTGACTTCTAAAAAATTTACATGCACTGCATTATCGAGCGGATGGAATATCTCTTTCCCCCTCTCAGCTATCTGACGCACCACTCAGCCTTATCGGGGCTCCTCAATCTCTCTCAAACTTTATTGTTCAGTTTGGTTTATGACCTGACCCTCATGCCTTGATGGTTGGTACTGCCTGGTGTGGACGTGAGATGTAAAATATTTCTGCCTGGCCAGGCTTGTGTGGTGCTGAAGTGTTTGGTTCATGCCTGGGCCAGGCAAAGCATCAACGTCCCATCAATCAATCCATGCATCAATTATTTAATGCTAATATCCATCCATGTTGCTGTTAGCCTCGTGGCCGCACCGACCAGGCACGGCCAGGCGTTCGAAATCGGTCGCTTGGGCTAGGCTACTTGCAGTGTCTGGAGTTCAGCCAGGCTAATTAAAGTGCAAGGGAACCCAGCCCAGCCGGGCTTTCTTTTTCACAGGGTAGCAACCAAACAAGCGTGCATGAAATCCAGCCACAACCCCAGGCCATGCAAAAGATGCTCACGACGCAAGCCAAACGGGCCTTATATCTCCGCGGTTCACACACACACACACATGTCTCGCTCGCGCTATACATATAGACCCATCCAACACTCTCCGCCCTTGTTCTCTCTCCATGTGACACGCACCCCCTAAGTACCATAATCCCTCACTCCATCATAGGTTCTGTTTGGATCCATGGGTTAGAGTTAGTTTGGGTTAGTTTGGAGTCAACTAACCCAAAAAGATCCAAACAGGAGGGTTAGTTTAGGTTAGATGCATCTAACCCATCCAAAAAAACTAACCCATCCAAGAGGTGCTTATTTGGGTTAGTTCTTCTCGGGACCACTAATAAACACTTTTTTCTCTTGCTCTCCCCACAGCAGATCCCTCCCCACTTCCTCGAAGCTTCTCGTCCTCTCCCTCCCTCCCTCTCGCACCGCTCGTGAAGGCGCCTCGCCGTATCCGCGCTCCATCTAACCCTGCCATCCAAACACCTCTTTACTTAGAGTTAGTTCAGGGTTAGAATCTAACTCTAACCTCTAACTGAGTTAGAGTATCCAAACATGGCCATAGGCGCAAGCACTCCCCCCCTCCTAAGTATGATTATCTCTTACTAGCCATCAGGAACACACGTATTGTCTCCTTCCATCCATACGTCTATCTCGATATCTCTCGGGACATCTTCTATCGCGCACACACCTTGTCACTCGATCTCCCACCCATGTAGTCCCATCACGATCTCCAGGGGATCTCTCTATGACAAACATACACTCTCTCCTCCCCATGTCTGCATTTTCTCCGTACGTCTCCCTCGACCTCTCTCCCTTGTTTGTCAGACCCCTCTTGGCCACGTGCTAGGGGTCTTCCTCTCTCGGTTCCAAACAACCACACACTATCTCCTCACCTTGCCTCCATTGTCGAAGATGCATGTGTGATATGTTTGCATAAGACACACACGCTTTTTCTCCACTTTTATCGTGTGTTGTCCATGTCTCTTTCACACACGCACACACACTTTTTTCACTCTCTCTCTCTCTCTCTCTCTCTCTCTCGTCAGGGACTCTGTCACGTCCATAAGCATATGGATGTTTTGAAAAGTCAAACCTCAGAAAAGTTTGACTAGGTATATGTGGAGAAAAACATTTACATCTGGAACAATATTAGATTCATCACAACATGTACTTACTTCATACTATCATTTATCTTTGGTATTGCCGATATAAGTAATTTCTTTATAAACTTGGTCAAAGTTTCAAAAGTTTGACTTTAAAAAAAATGTTGTAACTACATTATCGAACGGAGGGAGTAGCTCTTTCTCTCTCTATCTGCTATCTCTCACGGGCCTCCCCTCTCACTCGAACTCTCTATACCGACGGATTATACGCTCATTGTGTCAGCATATAGCTCTGTATATTGTTTAGTTGTCCGGTCAACCAATCCACATGCTGTGTTGTCAGCTCGTGTTCTGTATCTTGGTCTGCTGGCCCATGTGGCAGTGGGTGAAAATAAGTAAACTAGAGGCCCATCTGACACGCGGTGAAGGAAACAAAGTTGAAACCACTCGGGGTAGCACCCCACACGCTAGTAAATTGAGGGCGCATTGAGGACAAACTTCTTGCACGCGAAGGAAGCACTCGCGCACAATTCACCACTGCGCGGCGGCATGCACAGAAGGACGCACTCGTGCACACCCAGCACACAACACACACCAGCACACGTGTACACCGGCGTCGCCGCCGGTTGAGATGGATGGCGAGGCAGCCAACAAGCGGAGGCCGCTCGAGCCAAAACCGCATCCGGCGAGCCTGGACTTCATCAGCAGCCTCCCCGACGACATGCTGCTCGTCATCATCGGCCTCCTCCCCACCAAATCTGCCGTGCAGACCGCCCTGCTCTCCCGGTGGTGGCGCCCCCTCTGGCGCTGCGTCCCCCTCAACCTCACCGTTGACAGCTGCCTCTGCGACGGGGATTGCAAACGCATGGCCGCAGTCTCCAAGATCCTTTCATCACACCCTGGGCCAGCCAGACACCTTGACATCCGCATGTTTAGTACCAACTGCAAGGTCCAACCCAAGTTCGATGAGTGGTTCTTATCCCCTGCCCTAGATCAGCTCGAGGAGCTCAGCTTTGAAGTTGGACGATGTCGCTCTCTGCCGTCGTCCGCGCTCCGCCTCATGCCAACGCTGCGCCGCGCTAGCTTCAGCTCCTGCTATCTTCCCCAGATTAATGCCGCGCCCGCCCTTCTTCTCCCTCAACTCAAGCAGCTCGACCTCTTCAACATTGTCATCTCGAGGAAGGCTATGGAGCACCTGCTCCGTAGCTGTACTGCGCTCGAGTACCTTTGTCTTGAGCAGATCCACGGGTTCATTAGCCTCCACATCGCCTCGACGAATCTTCGATGGATTTATGTGTCTTGCTGGCCCCGCAACAAGACATCAATTGGGAAGAGATCACTCCAGCTGTTCCATGTTATGGTCATTGAGAATGCGCCTTTCCTTGAGAGATTGCTTGTATCGGATCTAGAAGGTCCAACAAAAATCAGGGTCATTGACGCGCCAAAATTGACAGCGTTGGTGTACTCATCTGCCAAATTCTCCGAACTCTTTATTGGATTCGTAATCGTTCAGGTACATCACTCATCTTCTTCTCCGTCTTCTTGAAATTCACATTTTTAAATTTCTTCTTGATGTATTTATGACCGTCTTCCAGAAAATGATTCCCACAAGCTTGACCCAGTCCATGCACACAGTGAAGATCTTAGCACTAAAATCTATCGGCCCCAATCTGGATCAAGTTGTTGGATTCCTTACATGCTTTCCATGCACGGAGAAGCTGCTCATCGAGGTGAAACTTCTTTCCTATTAGTAAAGGGTAATCACAACGTAGCTCAATTTTTTCGTAATTTTCCCAAATTACGATGACAAGTGTAGTGTTCAAAACTACATCTACGCACTTCACCGAAATAAATGTTTTTAGTATTTTTTCTTACGTGATCACCTGCATCATTTTTATGCTGTACTACTATAGTAGCCTAGGCTAGTCATAGTGGAAAGTAACTTAGACTACTCCAGTAACTCTATGGTTACCCTAAGGGCAAGTACTACCTCCGTCCTGGTTTACTCTTCCAATTTTGTAGTACCAAAATTTGACCATAGATTTAACTGACAAAATGTTAATGCATGTCACTAAGAACTATATCGTTGGATTCGTATTTGAACATAATTTCAAATGGTGTAATTTTTAGTGACATGCATTGGCATTTTCTTAGGTAAATCTATGGTCAAAATTTTATACTAAATACGAGGTAGTATTCCCTCCGTCCCAAAATTCTTGTCTTACATTTGTTTAGATATGGATGTATCTAACGCTAAAATGTAACTAGATACATCCGTATTTAGACAGATTTAAGACAAGAATTTTGGGATGGAGGGAGTACAAAAGTGGGCTATGTAGGCCAAAACATGTGCCAAATTCACTTGTGATGCATTTGGCATCGATGCCCCTCCATTGCTCACCTGGTGCCCCAATCTGGAGCACGTACTTTGCTCTGGTGCCAAATTAACTCACGCAATGAAAAAACACTGCGTGGGAGAGAGAGAGAGGACTGAGGCAATAAAAAAACACTTGTTTGGGAGAGTGAGAGGCTGGTGTAGTTGGTTTGATTGATTTGTTTATACATGTGGGTCTGTGTGCACAGCGGTGCCAACTCTCTCACATCGCGAGAGCGGTGCCAAAATCTTTTGATTTGACATCGATGCGTATTATGTGGCATACTTTTGCGAAATATGGCATCGGCCACATAGTGGAAGGCAACAAATGCCCTAGCTCTTCACGTGCTTCTAGTTAAATGAGAGGAAACAGAAACAGAGAGAGAGAGGGAGAGAGAGGGAGAGAGAGAGAGAGAGAGAGTGAAAAAATATCACTAGCCAGCCAACCCTATCGTATGAGCGAATGATATTGGTACCTCTTGATGACACGACAATCTTATGCAGCCAGCTGCTCTAATATGTGTTCTTCTTTTGCAGATAAAAAAGACCCGAAAGTGAAAAATGTGTTGCACTATAACAATCTCATCGAATGCCTTGATCTCCATCTTATAGAAATTGATTTGATCGACTACCGAGGCAGCACATCTGAGATTAAATTGGCCAGGTTCTTTGTTCTGGAGGCAAGTGTGCTCAAGGTAATGAGGTTTGGCGTTCTCTGGCGCAACAATGAATGGCATGCTGATCACCGCAAGCGTCTAAGCCTAAATGACAAAGTCTCCGCAGAAGCTGAATTTGTTTTTGAAACATCAAATGGCCAGAGACTCAAAAACTTATTTGCCCATTAGTGACTTGTCAGGGCGGTGGATTTTAGTTTGTACGATAACGCTGCATCCACCTAAAGTAACGAAAGTTCTTACGTGAACTTCCTAGTAATTCCCTCTTCCTAGGTGCATCATTACTCCTAACATTTGTAATATCAGTTTGAAACTTGTAATATTGCTGTGTCCTATTCCTGCGTTTTCAAAATCCTGCGAATCAAACAGGTCATGAGTTGGTGATAATGTTGTGCCTCCCATCTTTCACCAGTAGCCGTTGCATCTAGATTTGACGCATACAAACCAAGCTTCTCCATTTTTGCAAAAAGATGCCCGCACTTGTTCCCTATTTACAAACAACTCCTTGTCTCTCACAATCAGCCTTATCTCCTCCCCACCACATCTAGAAGGCCGTGGAAAAATCTGGCGCGATGGCCGCTGCCGGAGCAGTCCACCCCCAATCTTGGTGTCCCGTGCAATGCACGGGCATCTACGCACGGGAAATTATGTCGAACAGGGATAGTTGTAAGCAGGCTAGCTCTACAGCCATGATGATAGTGACTGCAGACGGTGAGGCTGACTATGGTATGCCAAACACGGCGCCTATACTCAGGTGTCATCTCCGGCGCAGGGTCTTGTCACTTCACTGTGAGGAGCAACACATAACAATTTGACCAACGGGTAGTACAGTGCTAGTACTCCTAGGAGTACTACATTGGTAGTACTACTACTAGTACTAGTAGCACCACCGTCTGGATTTAGGAGTACTACCACGCCCATCTGGATTTTAGTATTTGACTAGCAATATCTAGTAATGCATGTCACAAAAAATGTACTACTCCCTCTGTAAATAAATACATGGTGTTTTATTCCTATCGGCGAGAGAACTTAATGTTTTCTTGCTAACTAGAGTCTTAATAGGATTACATGCAATGAACTAAACACTGCATGTCATGTTTGGTAGTATCAAGTCATTGAAAGCATGCATGGCCCACATCTCTCATTGGTTGATATGTCACGAAATAAGAAACAAGGAGGGAGTTAATGCATCGTGCCTAAGTGTTTTGGGATTATTTGGTTTTCGTAATGTGACTTACACAACATTTTTGTTTACATGCATTAACATTTTATTAGTTAAATCAAAGGTCAAAACTTGGCACAAAATGCAAAGGGGACCAATAAACTAGTAAACATCAAACTTCCCTCGTTTGGCCCCAACTAGAGGTCCTGTGAGATGACTATACTGCACCGGCATGGAGGGGGCGCAGCTTCATTGACTTACGACAACTGCCTTTGGGTGAATGACACGTGGGCCTAGGGGGTGGCTGGCCCACCTATCATACAACCAAAGGCAGGTGCAGTAGAGGGCCGAGGAGTAGTACGAAATCCTACGCACCTACGCACGCTAACCAAGGGCAAGAGTGATCACTCAAATCGCAAGATCAGTTGACTAGTAGAAGCTAAGCTAGACCCATGGAGGTGATGAGCGCGAGCATCAGCCGGCTGTGCCAGATGGTCCACGACACCGGCCTGCGGCCCGACAATGAGGAACGTCTCCAGGTAGTATTGCTTGAGGCTGGCAGGGCGAGGGGCCGCTTGGACGACAGCTTCGTCTCCTTGTTCGACGAGGTCCTCGTCGGTTTCCTCGACAAGTTCACCATCGTCAAGAAGCTCGCGGACGACTTTGACATAAGCCTTCAGCCGACGCGCCCAGGCTCTGCGATGCCCGCCACCCTCAACGGCCACTATGGTGACAACCTCTTCGACGCACTGGTGGCCTTGCGACTGCCCGCCGTCGCGCTGGAGAATGTCCACCTTGAGGTCGCGCTCGTCGTGCAGCGCCTGGCGCAGCAAGACACCATGGTCATAATCACCCACGTCTACGCGCATGCAAGAGGAGGACGATAGGACGCTGGCCTTCTTGGACTGCAGGGCAACCTTGGACGCACTGTTCAGAAGCACGTTGAGCTCGCCGCCAACGCCGCTGCTCCTCACACGTCGGTTGGTGACCCGGCGCACTAGGGCGTGAGGATGTCATTGATGGATCCATATGTATTTTTATCTTTCCGTCAAATCCATGTAGTAGTATATGATACTACAATAATTATCTTACCTTTCGCATCAACTTCATAATTTTCGTACGTACTCCATGCATGAACGGCGCCAGAACCAAACTTCTCATTACTCTAGGAAAAATCGTTATTTTCTATCTATCGATCGCGCCATGGAGCATAACCAAATTTTACAAGTTACGAGTTCAAAAGGAAAAGCCTGCCGTGTTCGCGTCGCACCCCCACACGGTTGGTCCGGCACGCCGCTCAAGCGGGAAAGCATGCGGTGTTGCACTTTCACTTACAAGTGGGACCGTAGTTGAGCAAACCGACTATCAGCAAACCCCCGCCCCGCCCACCGCGCGATGGCTGAGAAAACAGGAGGGAGAAGAGATGGTTGTAGCACGGACTCCAAGAAAATTGGTGTCGGATGGGACTCGTGTGGGTGGCGTGTGCCGTAGTGCTAGACGTGAATGCTAGTTATGGCCCATGCCATCCCACTATATCAAGCCTATATCGAGGTACAGTACGTAGAACAAATTTCCTGCAGTCCGTGCTCAGCACTCCTCTATCTCTCTTCTCAGCCAGCCAGCGGACGCGCGGAGCCCATCGTCTGTTTGCTCACATGCGGTCCCACATGTCAGTGAAAACGCAAGCGGACCCACTGAACCTGCACATCTTTCACCTTGACGTGCTGGTGATGAAAAACAAATCCAAGAAAGATCTTTGGTGGCCGCTTTTGGAGTTACTCAAGAGTAGTAAGATTCTATTTATAGTTTAACCCAAGATGCACATCTCGTGGCTTCAACTTATCAACTACCACTCTATGTTCTTTCATGACACGACCTGGATGCTGGATGTCCCATGTGTCGGCAAAAGGAGGAAGAACCCGACCAAATCTTCGGTTGTGCTCTCGGATTAGACTAGTTGTGCTAACTTAAATTTTATTGTGTACTCCCTCCGTTCCAAAATACTTGACTTCCATTTGTCCAAAAATGGATGTGCCTATATACTAAAACATGTCTAGATACATATATATTTTGACAAATAGAAGGCATGTATTGTGCAACGGAGGGAGTAGAATGGATGCAAGTTTTTGTATTGGGAAGAAGAGTACA
The DNA here is from genome assembly GCF_002162155.2 of Triticum dicoccoides. Classification (NCBI taxonomy): domain Eukaryota; kingdom Viridiplantae; phylum Streptophyta; class Magnoliopsida; order Poales; family Poaceae; genus Triticum; species Triticum dicoccoides. The sequence goes on from NC_041387.1 coordinate 33,423,486, forward strand.
TCCATATATTGATAGAGCACAATTTAGTAGATGTTCTATCACTTTTAGCTAGCACAGAGGCTATAGATGAGATTAGTGCACTTGTTGATACTCCTACTTGGTATGCATGTTGCTGCTTAGGCGCAGAGAAAAACGGACCGGTGGGAGTACTAGAATAGAGGCTAGACATGAGACTAGATGCGAGGAAGCAACGTCTACTTCTTTACACTCGAAGAAGAAAGAAGCACGCAAGATCGAGCCTCCGCAGATCAACAATGAATGCATCGAGAAGGCACTAATCCAACTTACAAGAGTAGTAAAATGTATTCTTGTGGTTCTTGTTTTCTTTGGTCTTGCTTTTCTTGTCAAAATTATCGTTGGAGTTCGTGCAAAAGGAGGTCCATTTGGGGTCGTGCGTTGCAGTTGGCCTAACAAGTGGGACCGCAGTTAAGGAAACCGACTATCGTCAAACCACCACCTCGCCCGCTGCGTGATGGCTGAGTTAGAGAAACGATGAGGTTGAAGAGATTGCTCTAGCACGGACTCCAAGAAATATGATGTCAGATGGAAGTCGTGCTGGTGGCGTGTGCCATACTCTTGGACGTGAATGCTTGTTCTGGCCCATGCCACCCTACTACTCCTACTAGTTAGTACTATATAGTACTACTAGTATCGAGGATTCGAGGTGTTGGTTACGTAGTACAGTATGGCTACAGTAAAAACACCCGCACGACGCGCAAAGCATGTGAAGCTAGTACAAATAGTGTACTACTATTGTTGATTGGCCCCATCCGCTAACCTGTTGCAATGCACGTACAATTATGTATTGGGAAAATATTTTTTTTGCCTCGTCGCACCACTCACTCACAGAAGCAACTCGAAAGCCATTCATAAATTTAGTAAGTTTATCACAGGCATATCATTTTATTACATACAACAGGTCATCAACCCACATCGACAACGAGGATACATTATAAGTACTAAAGTTTTCACCACACAACAAATAACAAGCAATGCAATGAACTTCAACTCAACCATTTCTCGGCGTTGGAAACGCTTGCTTTGAACCACAAGTGATTCTCTGGGACGGGCCATCCATTGTCGATCTGGAGACCAATGCAGGACTGATCAACCAGGCTGAAGCGACCTACTATATCAGTACCAGGGTAGGGAACCACCCAAATGTCCGAGGTATAGACACAGTTGCTTCTCATAAATGGTAGTAACTTTGTGTCAACAGCAGTTGGATCGCCTTTCACCATCATGGGATAGTTTTGTCCAAGGAAGAGCGAGTTTTCTCCAAGACTATCAATTTTGTACCAGGGAGAAGGAGTTGGCGCTAGCACACTAGTATCCATCCCGAATACCATGCAACGGGTGTTGGAATAGGTCCAGAGAGTGCGACCATGGGAGACTACACCTGCTTCCTTAGCAGTAACATCATCAGTGGGCTGTATACACACGAGAAGAGGTGATCCATCGGAATTAGTTGCCAGGCACCAAATAGTATATGGGCGCTGCTCGTCCTCATGCTCGTGATCATCACCATCATCATCTCCCCCTTGGTTATAAAACTCTTCAAGTATAGGCGGTGGAATGTTCACAGGACCATGGAAACACAAGAAGAAGGTTAATTAGTAAGGCTGGCCATAGTGGGGGTAACATAAGTAGTATCATGCACTTGGGACTCGCAAACATGCTTATGTGGCAGGCAATTAAGGAAGAGAGAGATGGTTATAGTAACATAGGTAGATACCGTAACATAATAAATGTGATGTTACTATGTGTCATGCATGGCAATAAATGAGACCACCTATGATACTAATCTAAGATACTATGCACTATAGAGGTAGTAACATAAACTAGTAACATATGCATGTTACTAGTCTAAGTTACTCCCCACTATGACCAGCCTTGCTAACCCGCATGCATGTGGATGAAACAAATATAATTACAGTGGAAGACAAACGTACCGAAACAACAAGGATGCCATGCAAAAACAGTGCCACGAGTGGTGGCAGCAAACACAAGGCCCTCGTATTGAATTGCATCACAGTACTCATCCGTGTACAGAAACTGATTTTTGAGCAATATCCATCCAGTCAAACCACTGACAACGACAACAAGCTTGTCGAAGATAGCAACAACTTCATAGTTGTTGTCATTCCAAGAGTGGTTGGGGACTCGAGAAATTGCTATCTTCTGTAGAATACAGTCACCATGATTGTATTTGAACGTGCGTACAATACCGGTGTGCTCAACCTCTAGGTAGTCTGCTGAGATTTTTGGAAGTGGAACCCGGTCACGAGTGTACACATTCACAAGTTCCCACTCGCAGTTGGACCCAATGTAAACAACACAATCTCCATTTGCGCCTGCCCAAGCCTTTCCCTCAAGCGATGGCATCTTAACATCATACGTATCATTATCAAGCGGCATCAACCTGCACAGGGCGAGGCCTCCGTCGTGACAGTGCCAGTCATCAGGGTCACAACGAAGAAGATAGGGGAGATCAAACCGCTCCTTGACTCTTGGGTTCCTTGTAATGATGTTAGTAGTTGAGTCGAGAATGGGCTTGAACGAACCTGCCATGCTAGCCGAGGTGATGACGTCGCACCGATCACTGAGTTCCTCCACCACGTCATCTTTCAGATCGGGGTAAGAATAACGGGGTCGTTGCCGTCCTGTTCCCTCCATGGAGAAGATGATCGAACAATGGCAGAAGAAAGGGTGAAGGGCTGAAGGAAAATGGAGGAGGGAGAGGAAGAGCGTGCGACAACAGTTCGAAATCGAGAGGGAAAGGCGAAGAGTCGGTGGACGGTTGCCAGTTTGCCATGGTTCACAAAGGGGCGCCCCGGCCTACACGTCGGTTCGGAAATACTCCTACTACTCGTTGTCGTCTCATTGATATGTGGAACGGGACCAAATGTCAACGAGACATGGTGTGTAATTTCTCGTGCAAAATGCGATCTGGCCGCGTTGGCCCGAGGTGCCGCATTAGTTATCGGCCTTTATTTTTTTAATGGCGCGCCGTTCAGTTTTGAAGCACGACTAACTGGTACTGTACACAGAGAAAATATAAACTACTCTACCACTACTCCACCTCCAGTACTAGTAGTATAAAGAAGATATATAGGCTGGAGCTTCAGCGCTTTCTTGCCAAGGGCTGCCCACTTGCTTCTCACACTACCACCCTCTCTCCAGATCTAAAAAAGACGGCCCCTCTCTCTCTCCTCACCGGTGGCCACAGATCCACCGGGGGAAGAAAAGGACGTGCAACATTGATGCACTCGTCATTGGCGAGCGAGGTCACGCACTAACGACAAGGCCGTCCTCTCAGACCTAGCGCCCGCGCGGGATCGCTGCCGTAGTGTGTGCGGAGGACGACGACCATGAGCGAAGCCACTTCCCGCTGACCCTCAGGTATGCTACCTCTTTTCGAACCATACCCTTGTTCTATTGCCCCGTCTGGCACGTCGTTGCATGTGGATCTTTTTCCACTCCACCATCTTCCCAGTTTGCTATCCTCTGCTCTGCTGGCCACGCAGACGAAAACCATAATTTGCACTATTAAAGGAAACCCTACTTCATGCAGACTAATGCATGTCTGGGTTGAATAAGGAAAGGAAGGGAGACTGTACTGTCCAAGAGAGTAGGCATCGAACCCGCATCTAGGTTGAAAAGGGGAAAATCAGTAGCTAAGGAACGAGTCTTGTGTCTCTTGGTTGAAGAAGGGTAGAAAGGCATGACAACGCAATAGAGAATGACCAGGTCGATCGGTTTGTTGTCCTCACATAGGAAAAAGGTGGCTAAAGAGAACAAAAATGGGACATAATCCACATATGCTGCCTGGATATTTGTTGCTCTGGGCAACCACACCTCCCTCACCACTCTGCGTCCATGGAGGTACATCGTACTGGTGCGCCCACTATACGAATGGGCCTCCCATGCTCTTATTGCCATTTTTTTTGCTGTTAGTACAACGCCAGCAGTCAAGTCAAGCAATGCTACTGCTAAAGTGATGCCACATTTAACTAATGCCGCTCTCAGTCTAATGCCACAGATAATTTAAGCAGTGCCATTTAATGTCACTGGATCATTTCAGGGTTAGCTGTTGATTGTGGATGTATTTGTTGACGCCTGATTTTGGCAAGATACAGAGTGCAAGGGTTTTTCAGCATGAAAAGTTTCACATCACCGAGTGGAACAACTTTGATGTTTAGGTTATCATCGTCCGACTCCATCTTATGGGCCGAAATTATATTCCGAGTGGTAGAATTCAATATTCCGAGTGGTTTTCAGCCGATCATGCCTTCAAGACGACCTCGGATGAAGGAGTACTCTAAAGGAATTGTCTTTGTCTCGTCGAAGCAATCAATTTTGATATATAAATCATCTCAATCCGAGTTTGTATGCAAAAGTTACAATCAATACAGACCAGCCCTACCAAAGACCAAAATATTACGCTCGACACCAGACACATGTTAATGAGTGTCTGATACAATGCGTGAGCAATTCGGCCTTCTGGATGGCCTTGAATGGAAAAACCTTCAACATAAAAAAGTTTCGCCTCGTCGAGCCGATTGATTATCATATACAATTTGTTTTAATCCGAGGTCATATGCAACCTGGAGAGGCAAATCAAGATCAGGCTGTCTTTTCAGTCGGGAAATCCGAGTGAAATTTTTTACCATCCGAGTGAAAACTTACCGATCGAGTAAAAGGTCGAGTGAAAACCTACCGATCGAGTGAAAGGTCGAGTGAAAACCTACCGATCGAGTAAAAGGTCGAGTGAAAACCTATCGATCGAGTGAAAGGTCGAGTGAAAACCTAATGATCGTGTAAAAGGTCGAGTGAAAACCTACCGATCGAATAAAAGGTTGAGTGAAAACCTAATGATCGAGTAAAAGGTCGAGTGAAAACTTATCGATTGAGTAAAAGTTTGTCTTTCGAGTGAGGATATAGTCATCCGAGTGAAAGATTGTTTTCCAAGTGAAAAGGTCGAGTCGGATGGTCCGAGTGAAAGTCTCTAATATCCGAGTGGATGAGCTCGAATCCGAGTGAAACTGAACATGTGCCCGAAAGTTTATCAAGATGACCTCGGATGAAGAAGTGTTCAATACAGAAGTTATGCATATCATCAAGACGGTAAACTTTGGTTTTGGAGTCATCATCATCAAAGATAGTATATGGCCTACAAGTTCAATACGAGACTCGGATAATCCAGTGTACTACAAGACCGAGTCCGACTGGAAGGTAAAGATGACCTCGAAGAGTATCCGAGATGGCCTTATTTGAAAAAGTAATCAACATGAGAGTTGTTCGTATCATCAAGGTGCACAAGTTTGATATTTGGGCCGTCTTGATTGGAGATCATATGCAAGCTCGGCGGCCCGCGCAAGGAGGAAGACAGAGTTTGGGCCAGATTCAGACTGAATCCGAGTTGGAATAGAACTAAGACTCTAGGACGCGAATTGATGTAATTTTTCTTGTAAGGAAAGCCTAGATGAATCCTTTACTTGTACGGGAAGTCCAGCCGCCTCTTATATATGTTGGGGGTGACGGCCGATTGATATATACACAATCGAACAAATCAATATACTACTTTTTCATCTATGTTTTATCTCTCCACCGTTTTTCTCTCTCGTTCTTCGCTGTTCTTCGTGTTTGAGAGCTGTGAATCTCGAGGCTCTAGGGGCGAGCGAATTGACCTAGGGCAGCCCATAGCCGCCGCACTCCCTGACGGGGTCCCTCCCGGGGGTGTGGGGTTTTTGGGTCTACAAAAGCGCCCGTCGACTGTCTTGCGTATCGCGCTGTCGGTCGGGTCTCCTTCGACATGAGCTGCGGTGCATCACCCCCGGCGTCGAGGGTACACGTGACGTGTTCGTGTGTCAACACACTTTTTGGCGACTCCGCTGGGGCCAGAAGATCAATCATCATCATCCACCATGTCCGATCTTCCCAAGCCATCCGAGGTAGACGCTGATAACATCATTAAGCCCAGTCTTGATGAGATATCGGCTGATCATCGCCAAGTCTATGAGGAGTACAAGAAGGGCGCGAGGAGAAGGATTTGCAGGAGTTCATTGCAAAGTTCAAGAAGGATCGCCAAGGCAACATCACTCCGATTGAAGAAATCAAGTTCCCTCCTCTTCAAGCCGAGCAGGTTAAACCCTCTGTGAGTACTACCTTTTCTCCTGAGCAGTGGGCTGATATTGAGAGTCGTATTGCTGATGGTAACAATCTAGTCTATCAAACTTTCATAGAAAATACTAATGCTCAGAAGAATACATCTCAATCGACTAGTGGTAATGATGGTGTAGCTGCTAGTGTGCAAAACCCTAATCTGGCTTTACCTATTGCATCGGCGCCTCCCGTGCCGATGGCTTATTATCCTACCCAAACAAATCAGATTGTGGCTGCACCCATTAATCCTATTATGAGCATGCTAGGTTCGGTGGCAACGCCGAACCCAACCTTACCTACAGCTACAACCACTCGACCACTAGCAAATTATGGGTCGACATACATGCCACAGTTCCTACCTACAACTAGTAGTCCTACTCCTCCTATGCCACTGCCACCATTTTTATCGTCCACTATGTATGATGGTCTAGCTAATCTTAGAGAGGAGATGGCTAAGATGCTTCGAGAGAATTTTGGGGTTGAGTTACCTCGGAATCGGATTTACCAAAAGCCGTACCCCGAGTACTTTGATGCCATCCAGTGCCCTCCAGGATATAAAATTCCAGATTTTGTTAAGTTCAATGGAGAGGGCACAAAAACCACATGGGAGCATGTTAGTCAATACTTGGCACAATTAGGTGAAGCAGGTTCATTAAATGAGTTGAAAGTGTGTTTATTTCCTTTATCATTAACTGGTACCGCATTTTCATGGTTTTCTTCTTTACCACATGGTTCCATTCGAGTTTGGTCGCAGCTAGAGCAGAAATTTCATGATCACTTTTACAGCAGCGACAATGAACTCAAGTTGTCACATCTAACATCGGTTAAACAGAAGCATGATGAATCGGTCTCCGATTACGTCAAGAGATTCAGAGAAACGAAAAACCGGTGTTTTAGTTTGGTGATAACCGAGAGAGACTTGGCAGACCTAGTGTTGAGTGGTTTGAGAACTCCCATTAGAGAAAAGCTAGAAGGCTATGAGTTCTTAAATATTAACCAAGTCTTACAAAGGGCTTTAGCTCAGGAAAGCCGAAGCAAGGATCTCAAAGAAGTGCATAGGTACAAAGCCGATCGTCCAAAGATGAATATGGTGGAATATGATAGTGATCACTCGGACGATGAGGGTGATGTTTTTGCTACTGAATTTGTTTGGCCATCTAAGGCCAAACCCTTTACTTGCAATGATCTGAAACCGATTCATAAGAATCGTGATGAAGATATGAAGTTTACTTTTAACATTGCTAAGTGTGATAGAATATTTGATGCTTTGCTGCAGGCTAAGATTATTAGAATATCTCATACTTTACCGCCGTTTGAAGAGCTGAAACGGCGTGCTTATTGCAAGTATCATAATTCTTTTTCTCATGCTACTAACGATTGCAATGTTTTTCGACGATAGATACAATCGGCCATTAATGACGGACGATTGAACTTTTCTGAGATGCAAGTTGATAAACAGCCCTTTCCAATGAACACCATGGATTTAGAAGGGAAGAAGCTGCTCATTCGGCCGGAGGTAGCCGAATCTGCTAATAAAGCTAATGTCATTGTTGGTGAGCCCAGGAAAGACAAGGAGGGCGACAAGGTTTTGGGGAGACATGTTGTGCTTGATAAGCAACCCGATGGCAAGGAAGTGATCAAGATCACCATCAAGAATCCTACACTCGGGGGGCAAACACAAGTGCAGCAGGACACTCGAGTTAAATTTGTCAAGCCCAAGAGTCCAGAAGTTGGCAAATGGAAGAGGAATGAAGCTAAAGTGCAACGCAAGAGGATCAGGCCAACTTTTGATATGTTGCTGTCCAAATATGCTAATTAGTCGGCTGGTTCCAGCTCTGATCGGCCATCATACTTGAAACGACCAAGGTCACCATCAGATGATATATTCAGTCAGTATGTGAAACCGAGTGGACCAAGGGCGCAGTTTTCAGAAGAGCAGAGGCAATCTGTGTGGAATCGACTTGATTACTCATATAATGGCCGACTGAACATTGGTGACTATCAGTCGGCTGGTCAACATATGCGACCGAGTGGAAACTATCCTAGTGTAAGAATGCACCCAGTTGGAAGCTATCCAAGTGAAAAAATGTGGCCAAGTAGATTCCGTCCGACTGAGTTCCATCCGAGTGGATTCCATCAGAGTGACGTCCATCCGAGTGGATTCCATCCGAGTGGATTCCATCCGAGTAAAAAGGTGCGCCCGAGTGGAAATTTCATGCATCTGGAAAGTCGAAAAGAATGGCGTGTTAAATCACCAAGTGTTGCAGCAGTTGAGTCAGAAAAAGGCAAGGAGAAAATGGATGTCGACTCACTTATCTTGGGCATCGAAACATTCCCCATACAGCAGCCGACTGTGCATAACCACTCGACTGAGTCGATACTTGCTATCGCGCCAAAGCACTCGGCTAATGACCATGAAGCAAGCACCAGCCAAGTAAAGGTGAGAGATGCTAAATACACTCGACCAAAGTGGTGTCCTCCAGGGCTAACAAAGACACAGAAGAGGAAACTACAGAGGTTAAGGAGTCAAGAGATGGCAGAGCAGGAGGCCGAGAAGCAAAGGGACAAGTTGTTCAATGACACTCGGCCCATAGTTCCAGCAAAACAAGTGTGGAGGCCTAAACAAATACAAGATACATCAGCTTCTACATCTATCACAGAAGTGCCTACACCACCCAAGGAGGACGATGCAACAGCTATTACATCGTCTGCAACAGTTCTTACTTCTCCTTCACTCGACCAGATTTCAGAATCGGTCGATCCACTTGAAGAAGAGGCTGATATGTTGGACTATGAGTCTACACCAGTCCATGAAGGTATGGATATCAATATGGTATATTACTTACCTGTTGAGTTTCATGCTGTAGATGAGGAAGGGGAAGTGGCTCAACTAGATTTTGGCCCTAAAAACGCAATATTCGAGAAGCCAAAAGAACCAGTAACACATTTGAAACCATTGTATCTCAGAGGTCATATCAATGGATCGCCACTTAGTCGAATGCTTGTTGATGGTGGTGCTGTGGTAAATCTTATGCCCTATTCGGTCTTCAGGAAATTGGGTTTGCCTGGTGAACAATTGATCAAGACCAATATGGTGCTCAACGGGTTTGAAGGCAAAGAGAGAACTGAAGCCAAAGGTGTGATGTATGTGGAGCTTACAGTCGGAAGCAAAACTTTGGCTACTGCATTCTTTGTCGCTGAGGTGCAAGGTAACTACAACGTTATACTAGGCCGTGATTGGGTTCATGCAAACCAGTGCCTGCCATCCACTATGCACCAGTTTTTGATTCAGTGGGTTGATGATGAAGTAGAAGTCATTCATGCGGATAACTCGGCCTGTGTTGCTTTGGCCGATGCATCAGTGGATTGGCAACATCCCAATGCTACTTGCTTGACGGGACGTGACTTATCAGAGTTTGATTTTCTCAGCGCGACCAAGAATGGTTTTGTGCCCGTGTCTTTAAAGCCGACTGAATGCAATCGGCTCCAAGGTATGATGTGTTTAAATGGATCCTAATTCCGAGTGGTTACAAAAACGTCTTGTAAAATATCGGTCCAGTGAGGACGATATGTATGAGTCTATAGAGGAGTTGGATGACATGGATAAACTTGGACAAGGTTTTACGTCGGCTGATCCATTAGAAGAGATAGATATTGGAGATGGTTCAGTCACTCGACCGACATTTATAAACAAAATTTTGAAAGCCAATTGTAAGGCTAAATTAATCGAGCTATTGAAAGAATATGTTTGTTGCTTTGCATGGGAATATCATGAGATGCCAGGGTTGAGCCGAGAGTTAGTGGAGCATCGGTTGCCGATAAAGGCTGGTTTTAGACCTTATAAACAGTCGGCCAGAATGTTCAATCTGAAAACATATGACCGGATGAAGGAAGAGATCGGTCGACTACTTGAAGCTAATTTCATTCGACCTTGCAGGTATGCCGAGTGGATTTCTAACATTGTCCCAGTGGAGAAGAAGGGATCCGACAAGTTGAGGGTGTGCATTGACTTCAGAGATTTGAATAGGGCTACACCCAAAGATGAGTATCCCATGCCAATAGCCGATATGCTTATTAATGATGCTTCTGGACATAAGGTTATTAGCTTTCTAGATGGTAATGCCGGATACAATCAAATTTTTATGGCTGAAGAGGACATGTACAAATCAACTTTCCGATGTCCTGGTTTCCTTGGTTTATTCGAGTGGACAGTGATGACATTTGGATTAAAAAATGCTGGAGCCACATATCAAAGGGCTATGAATTTGATTTTTCATGATTTACTCGGTATCATACTTGAAGTTTATATTGATGATATTGTTGTCAAATCGGATGCTTTTGAATCTCACTTGGCCGATTTGCGTTTAGCTTTTGAAAGAATGAAAAAGTATGGACTGAAGATGAATCCTTTGAAGTGTGTATTCGGCGTGTCAGCTGGCAAGTTTTTGGGTTTCATTATTCATGAAGATGGCATCAAAATTGATCCCAAAAAGATAGAGGCCATACAGAAAGTGGAGGCTCCAACATGCAAGAGAGATATGCAAAAGTTCCTTGGCAAGGTCAATTATTTGAGAAGGTTCATAGCTAATCTATCAGGGAAAGTTGATGCATTTACTCCTATCCTTCGGTTAAAGAATGATGTTGATTTCACTTGGGGGGCAAAACAGCAAGAAGCCTTTGATATGATCAAGAATTATTTGTGCACTCCTCCGGTGATGAAAGCACCCAAGCATAGAGAGCCTTTTAAGCTTTATATCGCAGCAGAGGAAGGTGTTATTGGTGCTGTTTTGACTCAAGATACCGAAGGAAAAGAGCATGCCATTACTTATTTGAGCAGACACTTATTGGACGCCGAGACAAGGTATACATTTATTGAAAAACTATGTCTATGCTTATATTATGCTTGCACAAAATTGAGACATTACCTAGTGCCGAGTGTTTGTGTAGTAGCTTGTCAAACCGATGTCATTAAGTACATGTTGCATAGGCCAATTCTTAGTGGTAGAATTGGCAAGTGGGCTTATGCTTTGATTGAATATGATTTGGCTTATGAATCTCTAAAATCCATGAAAGGCCAAATTGTTGCTAATTTCATTGTTGAACATCGGATTAATGACAAGCATGATGTTGATATGAACCTTGTTTCATTAGTTCTATGGAGATTATACTTTGATGGTTCAGTTTGTAACAATGGCCAAGGTGTTGGTATTGTTTATATATCTCCTCATGGTGCTGTTTTTGAAGCATCATGCCGCTTAGAATATATTTGCACAAACAATCAAGCCGAATATGAAGCATTGTTATTCGGCCTAGAGATGTTGCTTGCTATAGGTGTTACACATATTGAGGCTTATGGTGATTCGTTACTAGTGGTGCAGCAAGTATCCAAAGTCTTTCAGTGTTTGGACGAATCACTTAATTGATGAATATCTAGATATGATTTCTACTTTGGATTGTTTTAGCATTGCTCATATATCTAGGCATGACAATTGGAAAGCAAATGATCTGGCACAACAAGCATCTGGATATCATGTTGATCATGGCATGTTTCATATCTCTCAAAGACCGATGTCTTGTCTTGCCAATATGGGAGAGGCTGAACCTGAACTCACTGATTCGGCCATTAACAAAAAATCTAGTGCAGGTGATAATTCTGACTGGAGAAAGCCCATTGTTGATTACTTGTGCAATCTGAGTGAAAGGGTGGACAGGGATGTTCGGCGTATGGCTTTCAAGTATACAATGAGAGATGATGGTCTTTATCGCCGAACAGTCGATGATGTTCTTCTAAAGTGTTTGGATGAGGACCAGGCAAGAGTTGCTATGGGAGAAGTACATGAAGGTATTTGTGGCACTCACCAGTCGGCTCCCAAGATGAAATGGTTATTGCGACATGCTGGGTTTTATTGGTCGACTATGATTAATGATTGCTTCAAATATTATAAAGGATGTGAAGCTTGTCAAAAGTATGGTGATATTCAATTGGCTCCTGCTGCTATGTTACATCCTATTATCAAACCGTGGCCTTTCAGAGGTTGGGGTTTAGATTTCATTGGACAAATCCACCCGTCTTCTTCAAAAGGGCATCGGTTCGTGTTGGTGGCAACTGATTACTTTAATAAATGGTCTGAAGCAGTACCTCTCAAGAACATGACACATACAGAGGTAATTCAATTCATAACCGAGCACATTATTCATAGATTCGGTGTTCCTCAAACGTTAACTACAGATCAAGGTTCATCTTTCATGTCACACCAAGTCAGAGAGTTTGCCGAATCTTATAACATAAAGTTGCTCAATTCCTCTCCGTATTATGCCCAAGCTAATGGACAAGCCGAGTCTAGCAATAAAATTTTAATCAAGCTCATCAAGAAGAAGATTGAGGATAATCCGAGGAGATGGCATGAGTTGTTGTCCGAAGCTTTATGGGCACATAGAATTTCAAGGCATGGTGCTACGAGGGTAACTCCATATGAGCTAGTATATGGTCAAGAGGCCGTTTTACCAGTGGAAGTAAATTTGAATGCTTTGAGAATAGCCAAACAAAATGATTTATCGGCAGTAGACTTTTATAACTTGATGATGGACAATATTGATGAAGTCGCCGATAAACGTTTGGTTGCTTTGAAGTCCATAGAGAGAGACAAATTGAGGGTTGCAAGAGCTTACAATAAGAAGGTTAAGTTGAAGAATTTTCAAGTTGGTGATCTTGTCTGGAAAGTGATTCTGCCGATTGGTTCAAGAGATAGAAAATTCGGGAAGTGGTCTCCAAGTTGGGAAGGTCCTTTTAGGATTATAAGAATTGTTCCTGGAAATTCATATTTGGTGGAATCTGTACAAGGGACGGTGTTACCTAGAGCTCTCAATGGCAAATACTTGAAGAAATACCAACCGAGTATGTGGCAAGAAGCCTAAGTAGGCGATGGCCGATATATGATTATCGCCCTTAGCACAAACATGGCCGATACATAATTATCGCCCTAAGAAAATAAATGGCCGATGGAGTGTTGACACCGTCCTTAGAACAAATACCGTGCATATTATTTTTCGGCGTGCAAGCTTTGCCGAAAAACAGGGGGGCATGTGTTGACGCCTGATTTTGGCAAGATACAGAGTGCAAGGGTTTTTCAGCATGAAAGGTTTCACATCACCGAGTGGAACAACTTTGATGTTTAGGTTATCATCGTCCGACTCCATCTTAGGGGCCGAAATTATATTCCGAGTGGTAGAATTCAATATTCCGAGTGGTTTTCGGCCGATCATGCCTTCAAGACGACCTCGGATGAAGGAGTACTCTAAAGGAATTGTCTTTGTCTCGTCGAAGCAATCAATTTTGATATATAAATCATCTCAATCCGAGTTTGTATGCAAAAGTTACAATCAATACAGACCAGCCCTACCAAAGACCAAAATATTACGCTCGACACCAGACACATGTTAATGAGTGTCTGATACAATGCGTGAGCAATTCGGCCTTCTGGATGGCCTTTAATGGAAAAACCTTCAACATGAAAAAGTTTCGCCTCATCGAGCCGATTGATTTTCATATACAATTTGTCTTAATCCGAGATCATATGAAACCTGGAGAGGCAAATCAAGATCAGGCTGTCTTTTCAGTCGGGAAATCCGAGTGGAAATTTTTACCATCCGAGTGAAAACTTACCGATCGAGTAAAAGGTCGAGTGAAAACCTACCGATCGAGTGAAAGGTCCCGATCGAGTAAAAGGTCGAGTGAAAACCTACCGATCGAGTGAAAGGTCGAGTGAAAACCTAACGATCGAGTAAAAGGTCGAGTGAAAACCTACCGATCGAATAAAAGGTTGAGTGAAAACCTAATGATCGAGTAAAAGGTCGAGTGAAAACTTATTGATTGAGTAAAAGTTTGTCTTCCGAGTGAGAATATAGTCATCCTAGTGAAAGATTGTTTTCCGAGTGAAAAGGTCGAGTCGGATGGTCCGAGTGAAAGTCTCTAATATCCGAGTGGATGAGCTCGAATCCGAGTGAAACTGAACATGTGCCCGAAAGTTTATCAAGATGACCTCGGATGAAGAAGTGTTCAATACAGAAGTTATGCATATCATCAAGACGGTAAACTTTGGTTTTGGAGTCATCATCATCAAAGATAGTATATGGCCTACAAGTTCAATACGAGACTCGGATAATCCAGTCTACTGCAAGACCGAGTCCGACTGGAAGGTAAAGATGACCTCGAAGAGTATTCGAGATGGCCTTATTTGAAAAAGTAATCAACATGAGAGTTGTTCGTATCATCAAGGCGCACAAGTTTGATATTTGGGCCGTCTTGATTGGAGATCATATGCAAGCTCGGCGGCCCGCGCAAGGAGGAAGACAGAGTTTGGGCCAGATTCAGACTGAATCCGAGTTGGAATAGAACTAAGACTCTAGGGCGCGAATTGATGTAATTTTTCTTGTAAGGAAAGCCTAGATGAATCCTTTACTTGTACGGGAAGTCCAGCCGCCTCTTATATATGTTGGGGGTGACGCCGATTGATATATACACAATCAAACAAATCAATATACTACTTTTTCATCTACGTTTTATCTCTCCACCGTTTTTCTCTCTCGTTCTTCGCTGTTCTTCGTGTTTGAGAGCTGCGAATCTCGAGGCTCTAGGGGCGAGCGAATCGACCTAGGGCAGCCCATAGCCGCCGCACTCCCTGACGGGGTCCCTCCCGGGGGTGTGGGGTTTTCGGGTCTACAAAAGCGCCCGTCGACTGTCTTGCGTATCGCGCTGTCGGTCGGGTCTCCTTCGACGTGAGCTGCGGTGCATCACCCCCGGCGTCGAGGGTACACGTGACGTGTTCGTGTGTCAATAGTATTAAAGATTTTTCAGCTAAGGCATTCTAATACTGTTGCACAGCCAATATACCAACGATGAAACTTGTTACTACCTTCAGATTTTTGCACTTTTAATGCTTATAGATTACATACCTCACTTTGGAGATAAGTTAATTTTTTTGTACAGCGTCACCAAAATGCCAAGGCGCTGATGTCATTTTATTTTGGTTAAACTGCACAGACAATTATGAAGACAAGAGGAAAGGTCAAGAGTGGGCTCCTCCTCCTCTGGCTGTTCTCTTGATTATCAAGAGGAAAGATCAAGTTTTTATGTTTGATCGATTATCAAGATTGGGATAGCAATTTTTAAGGCCCCCCCCCAAGTTTGAAATGATATTTACCTTGGAGGTACATTGTTTGCAATTTTTATATACTGTCATTAGTTAATAATGCTAGTTACCTTCAAATTTTTGTATTTGGTTTAATGCTCATGCACAGCTAGTATACCAATGCTGAAACTTGTTACCTTTACATTTTGTATTGTTAATTCTTATAGAAACCTTCCAGTGCTAGAGTTTATTGAAATTTGTTCAGTAAAACCATTGTACTGTACCCTGTAATAAACTAACTACTCTATTGTTGCACTAGCCACTGGATTTGTGTATATTTGTAGTATTCGAATGGTGTTGCATTAGCGTATGGACATAAATAAAGTGTGGCAAGCTTTCCAGATATGTGCTCAAGAAAACTACTACCTATTTTTCTAAATACTAGACGTTTGGGTACTTTAAATTGAACCGCGAAAACGTCTTATATTAAGGAACAGAGGGTGTAGAGTTCACTCAAATTATCCCGGTAAAGCTAGTCACACCTTTGTTAAAATTAATGTTCATTATGTTATCGGAGGAGGTCTGTATGTTTGTCTCTAATGCCTGTCTACTACATACCCGACATCATGATGTAATGTTAAGTCATTTCCTTTTGTACAGTGTAACTAAATTGTCAAGGCGGTGATGGCATTTTATTTTAGTAGAACTGCACAAAATTTGCTTAAAAGAAGAGGAAAGGTCAGGAATGGCTCAGTTTTTTAGAAAAAAACTATGTATGCCTTCCTGACATCAGCCATTGTTGCTTTATTTATTCCTTCAAACAGGTGGTTAGAAACAGTCTTGCTACCTTTTCCCATTAAGAAATTGGAATGCTTATATTTGTGAGTCTATGCTTCAACTAGTGCCACTTCTATAGTAATCACACTTTCAATATCTATGCAAACAGGGATGCTCGATTTTAGTGGAGCTGCACAAAAAGTCCAACTGGTTCAACATTAGGAGCATGTTTTTTTCCAAACCTTTATATCCAATTGGTGGCACTATGAGCTGTTCATTACGAAGGTACATGGTTTGCTACTATCTTGCTACTCTTTTTGTACTGTCATTAGATAGTAATACTAGTGGTTTGCATGTGAATTTATTGGCAGGGTGGACCTACATTGGAGGTGCAGGACATGATTCAATGATTGGATGCTCAATTTCGGTTGTATCGATTTCACCTCTTCCATCACTGCGAACATGGTGTGGTATATGTTTACTAGCTGCTTGATATTTGTGTAGACAGAGATGTCTGCCCGTTGCTATTTGGCAAACAAACAAAGTGTCTGCAATTTTGGTTGAACTGCACAAGAGAATAGTATAGTCACCACATGCAGTGCCATTTGAAAATAGACACAAAGATTGGATAGTCACTTCATGGACTGCAGAAAAGTAGTACTGTACTATTTACTGGCCAACAGTTGGTGCTTCATTGCTTTGGTCTGATTATACAATGGGCATCATTTTCCCTAAGTTAAAGTTTGTATTCCGAAAATAGTCTCACGGTGTGATCGAGAGAAGACCAAATCATATTGCAGTGGATGTTCCTCCATCATGTGTGGTTCATTCTCATGGTTCCAGCTGTTGGTGAAACCACTTACGTTTGCAAGAGGAATTGTAGACTTCACAAACAAATTTGTCTTTCAGTCTGTACTGAATGTTGGCCAAGAGAAGCATCCATGTTAGTAGGAAGAACATATGTTTTTTCTAGATCTTTGCTTTTGGAGCTACATATTTGTATATGATCTGTGAATCATTGAGATGCATTAACATGTTGATCTTATGTATGGGAATTGTACTAGTTAGTTTTAGTTGCGACGCAAGATCCGAAGTGGCTGATCTTTGCTTTTGGAGCTACATATTTGTATATGATCTGTGAATCATTGAGATGCATTAACAGTTACTTATTTCTGTTCGCTCAGTGTTTACAAGTTACTGATCGATCACTAGCTAGCCTACAAATGCGCACCTCGCAGTTTTATTTGCAACGCGAAATGCGAAGTGGCAGTTTTTTGAATAAAAATGCCTACCTCTGAAGAAACTGACAAGCTACACTATCGATCCTACATGGATAAAAATGCCTACCTCTGAAGAAACTGACAAGCTACACTATCGATCCTACACGGATAAATAGCATATCACGCACGTACTACCTCCTTTCCGGTTTGCAGGGCTCAATTTAAGAAACGACCTACTCGATCCTACACGAATAAATAGCGGATCACGCACGTACCAGTACCTCCTTTCCGGTTTGCACGGCTTAATTCAAACCTCTCACCAACCAAGGTACTCCCTCCGTCTGGGTTTATTAGTCCCGTGAGCAAAGCAGCAAGACCAAGGCATGGCAATAATTAACGGCATGCAGAAGTTTAAGCCTAATTAATTCCAGCGATTTAAGTGGCTGCATGTGTGCCCTCGGCTGCGACTCATTGCATGCTGCTTTGTGTACTGCATGCGAGCGATTCTGAGTGCCTACATGCAGTCGGCCGTAATTAAGGCAGCTAACTGATGCAAAAAAAGATACGCTTTAATTGTTGCAGGCTTTTTAAATCTGTGAAATCATTATTGACAAGGAGGGAGATGATTCGAGTGCACTCGTTTGACCGCCATGCCGGCGTGCGACCCAGACGGGACGGGACGACACAGTCATAATTTCAGTTTCCCTAGTTTTCCATGGCAAGCTGGCGCGCTAAGCCATTATGCATTGAATTCCGATGACCGTCGCGCTACCTTCCCCCTATAAGTACTGTTTCCCGGCATTCTCCAGTGCCACCGTGACCCAACTCGCCATATCCTCATAAGACCCCACCAGCCCGACGTCGCTCGCCACGTCTGCCATGCCCCCGCCCGTCCGCGGTAGGCGACGCCGGAGGCGGTCACCGCCGGAACTAGTGTTCGGTTTTTCACCGGAAGGCAGATGGAGGGAGGAGGCATTCTATCTGTCTTTATATGGCAATGCGCAGATCGAGGAGTTGTTGGAGCGCGATCGCATGGTGGAGGAGCAGGAGTTGTTGGAGCGCGACCGCCTGGCGGAGGAGCAGCGTAACACCAATTTGCGCCGCCAGCGGGACATGGAGCAGCAGCACACCGACGCTCTGAGTCGCGAGCAGAGCGCCCGCAACTGGGCTGACTACATGGAGGCCGGCGCCCGGCAAATAGCCCTGGAGGCTGTCGAGCACGCACGCGTTCGCGACGCCGATTTTTACTACCAGCTCGTCAAGTGGGTTTCCCGCTTGGAAGCCGAAGCTTCGGTGGACCACGCCGGCATGGAAAGGGCCAACGCGCGCGAGCAACGCGCCCTATCGCACCTCTGGCAAGTCCGAGGCGAGGAGCAGGACGCCGGTGCCGGTGTTTAGCATGTAGCGCCGGCATCGTCTAGTTAACTAAGAGTAAGTTAGTACTTGTCTAGTGGGAGTAGATAGTTAACTTGGCTATGATGGTTGTCAACGTGGAAGCTCAGTACTCTATATGTGGATCAGACTTTCTTTGAATGTTGAACTTTCCGTTTGAACGTATGGAATGGGATGTTATTTTTTAAATGGGTTGTATTTGTCCTCCACAGGTTTAGAGGGTGACTTGTGGGCCTAGCAAGTTGACACGTACACAATCAGGAGATGATTGTACGTGGAGAGGATGACAGCAGGGACCCGCCAAGGTCATGGCAGTACGCAAGAAAGTCCCTCCTTATTTCAAGCCAATAAAGAAAATGGCTCCTCCTAGTGGATTTCTGACATCTGGGTCCCATGCCATTGTCAACGTAGTCAATAAATGAGAGAATTGCACAACGAGCGGCTGACATCAGGGACCCAGCAGCTCGCCCAGTTATTTTTGTTTTGGGTTAATTTGATAAATGCCTCTGAGAAATGCCACTGCAATTTCCAAACTTTGAAAAATGCCATTTCATGCCATTTCTAGTGGCATTTTTTGAAGTTTGGAGTGGCGTTTTTCAAAGTTTGCAAACTGCAGTGGCATTTTTCAAAGTTTGCAAAAATTGTAGTGGCATTTTTCAAAGTTTGGAAATTGCAGTGGCATTTCTATGAATCGCCATAATTGGAGTGGCATTTATCTAATATTTTTTTGAGACGGAAGCAGGGTGTCAACTGGGCTGTGCGGGACACTCTGGCCTGTCTAGACAGCCTTTTCTTTTATGTTTACCACATACCAGCCCAGTAGTTTTTTTTCTTTTTGAAAATGGCTAGCCCAGTTTTTTTGTGATTTGTCAAGTAAGTCACTTTATCAGGCCTGTTGGGCTAGACGAGGAGAGCTTCATTCGGCTGGTCGAGAAAATGGCCTATCAGTAATGAGAAATGGGCTGTACATTTTTAAAACACATCAAACCGGCAATTAGTTTCAAATATCTTTTTTTTTCATTTTGAGATTTTAAATTGCATTGATTTTTATGCGTGGACAATTTATTGGATTTTATATTGATATACATTTATTTTTAAAATCAGTCTGAATGTGACTCGAAATTTCGGGATTAAAAACAGTTCAGACCGCACCGACATATGCAAAATTTCGTATAATTTTTTAACCGTGGCCACAATATGGGCTGTAATGCTAACAAAAAGAATATGGGCTCCAAACAAACCCATAAGAATTAGCAAATGGGATGTAAACTTTTGAAATAATGGCAGATGGGCTGTATGTTGTTTTTCACAGATTTGAGGCTTTCCATAGATGGCCTGTATACTGTTGGATGTCCATCCAACGACCGTCATGCTTCTTCAATCTCTGCTCTTCCTACTCCTGCCGCTCAAACAAGCGCCGGCGGGACTGCCTGCTCCCTCCTTCCCGCGGACGGCTGTGCTGCCACGCAGGCCTCACCGCCCCACCGTACTCCCATCGCTGGCCTAGCTATCCCTCTACTCACCCTCAGTCCCACACATGCTGTTATTCTCCGGCGACGGCAGACGAACCAGTAAACCCTCGTACTCCTCCGCGTGGGAAATAACTGCCGAGTATTCCCTGGCTCCGTGTCGTTCCCTCCTTAGGCCTCGCCGTCGTCCACTGCCCTGGTGCTCTCGGCGCGGCCTGGTCAACGTGGTCAATGAACGACATCCATCGGAAGTGGACTGTATGTGGAGAGGCTGACAGCTGGGTCCACGACCGCACGCAAGGAAATGCCTCCTTATTACGCGCAAAATAATGATTCCTCCACCTGACATCTGGGACCCACCAAAAGGGCCTCTGTATTTCATGAAAAAAATGTAACCGCCACTGACAGCTCAGACCCACCAGCTATATCTTCGCACGCAAGGAAGTGCCTCCTTATTACGCCCAAAAAAGAATACTCCCCCTGCTAGCTGGGACCCAGTATAGTGGGCCTACTAAGTTGACGGGGACGAAGGGCTTTGTCAACTTAGTCAATATGCACGATTCTAGCTCGACTGACCGTACGATGTCCATCCAACGGCCGTAGTGCTTATTCAACCTCTGGTCTTCTTGCTCCAGCCGCCCAAAGCAGCGCCGGTTGTGCCACCTGCTCCTACCTCCCGTGGACGGCTGTGCTGCCGCGGAGGCCTCATCGCCCCCATACTACTCCCACCGCTGGCCAGGCCATCCCTACACTCCACTCACCCACACCCCCTGTTATTCTGCGGCGACGGCAGCACAGCCGAACCAGTGAACCCTCATACTCCTCTCCGCGTGGGCATCCACTGTCGCGTCTTCCCGGCTCCGTGCCGTCCCCTTCCTAGGCCTTGCCGTCGTCCACCGCCATGGTGCTCTCGGCGCGGCATGGTCAATGTGGTCAACGACCGAATTCCATCGGAAGAATACTGTACGTGGAGAGGCTGACAGCTGGGTCCACGGCAGCCGCAAGGAAGTGCCTCCTTATTACGCGGAAAATAATTATTCCTCCACCTGACAGCAGGGACCCCCCGGACGGGCAACCTGTATTTCGCGAAAAAACGTTTGCCCCTGACTGCTGGGACCCACCCGACGGGCCATCGTATTTCGCGAAAAAATGTTCCCCCTGCTGTCAGCTCGGACCCACCGGAAGTGCCTCCTTATTACGCACAAAAAAATGAATACCCCCAGCTAGCTGGGACCCACCTTGGTGGGAGGCTGACTTGTGGGCCTACTAAGTTGACTGGGACGGAGGGCTTTGTCAACTTAGTCAATATAAACGATTCTAGCTCCAGTGACCGTACGATGTCCATCCAACGGCCGTAGTGCTTCTTCAACCTCTGGTCTTCTTGCTCCAGCCGCCCAAAGCAGCGCTGGTCGTGTTGCATGCTCCTGCCTCTCGTGGCTGGATGTGCTGCCGCGGAGGTCTCACAGCCCCTACTATTCCCACCGCTGACCAGGCCCTGCGGCGACGGCAGCCTCACACCGCAGCCGAACCAGTGAACCCTCGTACTCCTCTCGGCGCGGGCTTCCACTGTCGCGTCTTCCCCGGCTCCCCGTCGTCCCCTTTCTAGGCCTCGCCGTTGTCCACCGCCCTGGTGCTCTCGGCGCGGCGTGGTCAACATGGTCAAGGAACGATTTCCATCGGACGTGGACTGTATATGGAGAGGCTGAGAGCTGGGTCCACGGCCGCAGCAAGGAAGTGCCTCCTTATTACGCGGAAAATAATTATTCCTCCACCTGATAGCGGGGACCCACTGGATGGGCCACCGTATTTCGCGAAAAAAACGTTTCCCCCCTGACTGCTGGGACCCACCAGCTACACCTTTGCACGCAAGGAAGTGCGTTCGGGCAAAAAAAAGATTCGCCCCTCTGACTGCTGGGACCCACCAGCTACATTTTCGCACGCAAGGAAGTGCCTGACAGTCGGGACCCACCTGTTCGAAGCGTACGTAGCGTTGTCATTCTGGTCGCGAACGTGTACGTACATACTGGTCGTTGTAGAGGCGTGCACATGTCGTAGTAGAGGCGCGCACGTAGCATGTACACGTACGTACAGCGGCCATGGTGCAAGAAAGAAAATACGGCCATGTATGTGTACATACGGGCGAGGTCTCGAACGCCTAGTCGCGCATACGTACGGCGAGAGCTTGTGTTCATGGGGAGGGAACGGAATGCGTCGTGTTCATGGGGAGGCAACGGAATGCGTCGTGTTCATCGGGAGGCAACGGAATGTGTCATGTTCATGGGGATGCAACGAAACGCGTCGAGTTCATCGGGAGGCAACGGAACGCGTGGGAGCCAACCGGCTTGGACGGAACAGGCGATGGAAACGAGGTCTGGCATACCGCACAACGGAGGAAACGGACCTCCTACGGTCGAAACGGGGGTCCTGTTGATCGGGAGGGGTGTGGCGTACCGCAAAACGGAGGAAACGGACCTCCTACGGTCGGAACAGGGGTCCTGTTGATCGGGAGGGGTGTGGCGTACCACAAAACAGACGAAACAGACTTGTGTTGGAGCGCTACAGTCGAAACGGGGGTCCTGTTCATCGGGAGGGGTGTGGCGTACCGCAAAACGGACGAAACGGACTTGTGTTGGAGCGCTACGGTCGAAACGGGGGGGAGTGGCATACCGCAAAACGGGACTCCACGGGATACTGTTCATCTCCACCGTCGACCTCCTCTAGCCTCCACGGGCTACCATCGACCTCCTCCAGCCTCCACGGGCTCCTGTTCATCCAGCCTCCACCACGCGCTACTCCACCGACTACTGTTCAACCATCCCTCCACGGGCACCCCCTCCACCGTCTACTGTTCATCCAGCCCTCCACACCATGGGGTCCTGTTCAACCACCCGTCCACGGCCACCCCTCCACCGTCTACTGTTCATCCAGCCCTCCACACCACAGGTTCCTGTTCATCCAGAGGCAACGCCACCGCTCACTGTTCATCTACCCCCCCCCCCGCAACACTCACTGTTCATCCCAGAGGCAGCATTGATCGGCTTCAGTTAGCAGCAGTAGCGAAGGAATCGCTCCATCGGGTTCAGTTAACAGCCATCGATCGATCGCTCGGGTTCAGTAACGCGTAGCCTGCAGTGCAATCGCTCCGGTTCAGTTAGAGCACAACGCCTCGCTCCGGTTCAGTTAGAGCCAACGCCTCGCACACATGCGCGTACCTGTACGAGAGAAACATGCATCGCTCTCCCAGCATAACCGGCAACTCCCCGACATTTTCCTTCCCCTTGCTTCTACCATGGTTTTTTCCGTCATGGACGGCCCAAAGAATGTCATGCAGCTGCGTCTTCGGCCCGCCCAGGATGAAAAGCCCATTTTCTGTCATGATTTTTTGTCATAGAAGTAGGAGCCCACCACATCTATGATGATACCGGGTTTTGTCACAATTATCGTCATAGAAGTGTCATATGTATGACAGAAAAAAATTTCGTTCGGCCCAAAATGTCACGGATGTGTCTTTTTTTGTAGTGTGTGATGAACTACTTTCCAATTTAGGAGAAGGTACAATTACCTCATCAAGTTCCACTTTCCTCCCACTCACTTCTTTTGAGAGAAACTCCTCCTCTAGAAAGGATCCATTCTTAGCAATGAATATCTTGACTTCGGATCTGTGATAGAAGGTCTACCCAACAGTTTCCTTTGGGTATCCTATGAAGACGCACTTCTCTGATTTGGGTTCGAGCTTATCAGGTTGAAGCTTTTTCACATAAGCATCGCAGCCCCAAACTTTAAGAAACGACGACTTTGGTTTCTTGCCAAACCACAGTTCATAAGGCATCGTCTCAACGGATTTTAATGGTGCCTTTTTTACGGTGAATGCAGCTGTCTTTAATGCATAACCCCAAAACGATAGTGGTAAATCGGTAAGAGACATCATAGATTGCACCATATCCAATAAAGTGCTTTTACGATGTTCGGACACACCATTATGCTGTGCTGTTCCAGGTGGCATGAGCTGTGGAACTATTCCACATTGTTTTAAATGAAGGCCAAACTCGTAACTCAAATATTTTCCTCCACGATCAGATCATAGAAACTTTTATTTTCGTGTTACGATGATTCTTCACTTCACTCAGAAATTCTTTGAACTTTCCAAATGTTTCAGACTTGTGTTTCATTAAATAGATATACCCATATCTGCTCAAATCATCTGTGAAGGTCAGAACATAACGATACCCGCCACGAGCATCAACACTCATTGGACCGCATACATAAGTATGTATTATTTCCAAAAGTCAGTAGCTCGTTCCATTGTTCCGGGGAACGGAGTTTTAGTCATCTTACCCATGAGGCACGGTTCGCAAGCACCAAGTGATTCCAAAAGTCCATATTTATGGAGCTTCTTCATGCGCTTTACACCGATATGACCCAAACGACAGTGCCACAAATAAGTTGCACTATCATTACTAACTTTGTATCTTTTGGCATCAATATTATGAATATGTGTATTACCACGATCGAGATTCAATAAACCATCAAAATGGGGTGTAGGACCATGGAAGGTTTTATTCATGTAAACAGAATAACAATTATTCTCTGTCTTAAATGAATAACTGTATTGCAATAAACATGATCTAATCATATTCACGCTCAACGCAAACATCAATTAACATTTATTTAGGTTCAACACTAATCCCGAAAGTATAGGGGGTGTGCGATGATGATCATATCAATCTTGGAACCACTTCCAACATACATCGTCACTTCATCCTTAACTAGTCTCTATTTATTCTGTAACTCCTGTTTCGAGTTTCTAATCTTAGCAACTGAACAAGTATCGAATACCCAGGGGCTACTATGAACACTAGCAAGGTACACATTAATAACATGTATATCAAATATACCTTTGTTCACTTTGTCATCCCTCTTTTCCACCAAATATTTGGGGTAGTTCCGCTTCTAGTGACCATTTCCTTTGAAGTAGAAGCACTCTGTTTCAGGCTTAGGTCCAGCTTTGGGCTTGTTCACGAGAGTGGCAACTTGCTTGACATTCTATTTGAAGTTCCCTTTCTTTCCCTTTGCCCTTTTCTTGAAACTAGTGGTCTTGTCTAATCATCAACACTTGATGATTTTGCTTGATTTCTACCTTCGTCGATTTCAGCATCACGAAGAGCTCGGGAATCGTTTTCGTCATCCCTTGCATACTATAGTTCATCACGAAGTTCCAGTAACTTGGTGGTGACTAGAGAACTCTATCAATCACTATCTTATCTGGAAGATTAACTCCCACTTGATTCAAGTGATTGTAGTACCCAGACATTCTGAGCACATGCTCACTAGTTGAGCAATTCTCCTCCATCTTTTAGGCAAAGTACTTGTCAGAGGTCTCATACCTCTTGACACGGGCATAAGTCTGAAATACCAATTCCAACTCTTGGAACATCTCATATGCTCCGTGACGTTTCAAAAACGTTTTTGAAGTCCCAATTCTAAGCCGTAAAGCATGGTGCACTAAACTATCAAGTAGTCATCATATTGAGCTAGCCAAACGTTCATAACGTCTACATCTGCTCCTGCAATAGGTCTGTCACCTAGCGGTGCATCAAGGACATAATTTTTCTGTGCAACAATGAGGATACACTTCAGATTACGGATCCAGTACGCATCATTTCTACTATCATCTTTCAACTTAGTTTTCTCTATGAACATATAAAAAACATAGGGAAGCTATAAAGCGAGATATTGATCTACAACATAATTTGCAAAATACTATTAGGACTAAGTTCATGATAAATTAAAGTTCAATTAATCATATTACTTAAGAACTCCCACTTAGATAGACACCCCTCTAGTCCCCTAAATGATCACGTGATCCATATCAACTAAACCATGTCCGATCATCACATGAGATGGAGTAGTTTTAAATGGTGGACATCTCTATGTTAATCATATCTACTATATGATTCACGCTCGACCTTTCGGTCTCCAGTGTTCCGAAGCCATATCTGCGTATGCTAGGCTCGTCAAGTTTAACCCGAGTATTCTGCATGTGCAAAATTGGCTTGCATCCATTGTATGTGAACGTAGAGCTTATCACACCCGATCATTACGTGGTGTCTCAGCAAGAAGAACTGTAGCAACGGTGCATACTCAGGGAGAACACTTATACCTTGAAATTTAGTAAGGGATCATCTTATAATGCTACCGCCGTACTAAGCAAAATAAGATGCATAAAAGATAAACATCACATGCAATCAAAATATGTGACATGATATGGCCATCATCATCTTGTGCTCATGATCTCCATCACCGAAGCATTATCATGATCTCCATCGTCACCGGTGTGGCACCTTGATCTCCATCGTAGCATCGTTGTTGTCTCACCAACTATTGCTTCTACGACTATCGCTACCGCTTAGTGATAAAGTAAAGCAATTACATGGCGATTACATTTCATACAATAAAGCGACAACCATATGGCTCCTGCTAGTTGCTGATAACTTTTACAAAACATGATCATCTCATACAATAATTTATATATCATCACGTCTTGACCAAATCACATCACATCAAGCCCTGCAAAAACAAGTTAGACGTCCTCTACTTTGTTGTTGCAAGTTTTACGTGGCTACTACGGGCTTCTAGCAAGAACCGTTCTTACCTACGCATCAAAACCACAACGATTTTTCGTCAAGTGTGTTGTTTTAACCTTCAACAAGGACCGGGCGTAGCCACACTCAATTCAACTAAAGTTGGAGAAACAGACACTCACCAGCCACCTATGTGCAAAGCACATCGGTAGAACTAGTCTCGCGTAAGCGTACGCATAATGTCGGTCTGAGCCGCTTCATCCAACAATACCGCCGAATCAAAGTATGACATGCCGGTAAGCAGTATGACTATTATCGCCCATAACTCTTTGTGTTCTACTCGTGCATATAATATCTACGCATAAACCTGGCTCTAATACCACTATTGGGGAACGTAGTAATTTCAAAATTTTCCTACGATCATGCAAGATTTATCTAGGAGATGCATAGCAACAAGACGGGGGGTGTATCTTCATACCCTTGAAGATCGCAAAGCGGAAGTGTTTATCAACGCGGTTGATGTAGTCGTACAGCTTCATGATCCGTCCCGATCAAGTACCGAATGTATGACACCTCCACGTTCAGCACACGTTCATCTCGATGACGTCCTCACCTTCTTGATCCAGCAACACATGCGAAGTAGTAGATGAGTTTCTGCAGCACGATGGCGTGGTGACGGTGTTTGTGAAGAACAATCTCCGCAGGCCTTCGCCTAAGCACTACAGAAACTATGACGGAGGATAAACTAGGGGGGGACGGGGTTGCCAGCACACGGCTTGGTGTTTCTTGATGTGTCCTTGGTGCTAGCCCTGCCCCTCTATTTATCTGTTGAGCCTTGGGGTCAAAACTTGGAGTAAAAGCCTCCACAAAGTTGGTTTCACCCGAAAGGCAAGAGTCCTTCTCGGACTCCAGGGCCAGACGTCAGGGTTCCCGACGTCTGGACCCAGACGCCAGGGACCCTAGTGTCTGGCCCCTGGACTCCGCAAAACTTACTTTTGCGCTTTCCAAAAACCTTGTGGGCTTTCCCTTTTGGCCCAAATAAAGTGTTCTCGTACCCAAACATTTCGAGAAACATCCGGAACCCCTTCTGGTGAATTCCGGAACCCTTCCGGAGACTAAACACTATTATCCCATATATCAATCTTTATCTTCAGACCATTCCGGAATTCCTCGTCATGTCCGTGATCACATCAAGAACTCCGAACAACATTCGGTCACCAACATACATAACTCACATAATACTATATCATCAACGAAACTTAAGCGTGTGGACTCTATGGGTTTGAGAACTATGTAGACATGACTGAGACACCTCTCTGGTAAATAACCAATAGCAGAACATGGATGCCCATATTGGCTCCTACATATTCTATGAAGATCTTTATCGGTCGAACCACATAACAACATACGTTGTTCCCTTTGTCATCGGCAAGCCTAGGATCGTTTATTTATCCCTTTTGTCCGCCTTGGCGCGCACGGGTAAACTACACGCATGTGTTGCATGGGCAGAAGAAAAAAAAGAAAGGTGAAGCGTCGAGTAGGATTACGATGGTGCATGCATTGGAATTAAATCCTATGGGTGCATGCACGTGCGCTGTGCAGCGACCTAAAGAGGGGTAAGATCGTGTGACAAAATCACTTGATACCCTCTTGTTTGCTCCTTGGTATCGACATTCAAAGTTATGCGTAACCTAATTAGGACTGTGTGAGGAGTACTCCTGCATTAATGATGAGGAAACGAAGAGGATACCATTATGGGTGCTTCCTGAAGTATATGGTGGGCCTAGATCTGTTTCTTTCTCCCTTCCATCTTTCTTGGTGCCCTCGAGCTAACTATAGGTGTGTGTTTCTTGAGGAGAAGGAGACAAGGAAGGTCAAGTGTTGAGGGGGATTATGGCCATTCCGTGCATGAGAGTTAAATCCTACGGTTACATGTGTGTGCATGGTGTGGCAAACTAAACAGGGGTAAGATCATATAAGGAAATTGTCTACTACCCCTCCAATTCGCTCTTTGATATAGGGGCCCAAAGTTATATGCGGCCAGATTAGAAACAGTGGGAGTACATGATAGTTTTAAATGGGTGCCTAGTGAAGTATACGGTGACCATAGGATTCTTTATTTCTCCCTACCACCCGACTTGGCGCGCTCGGGAAAACTACATGCACGTGTTGCACGGAGAGAAGGAAATGAGGAAGGTGAAGTGCCGAGCAAGATTACGTCGATGGCAAGCATTGGAATTAAATCATATGGGTACACACACATGTGTCGTGTAGCGACCTAAAGAAGGGTAAGATCGTCTAAAAAAACTTTCCACCACCCTTCTTGTTTGCTCCTTAGTATCGACATCTGAAGTTATGTGCGGCCTAATAGGAACGGTGGGAGTACTCCTACATTAGTGATAACGAAACAAAAGAGGACAATTTTAAATCGTGTGTCTGCTAAAGTATATGGCAGACCTAGGACCGTTTGCTTTCCCTTTCATCCGCATTGGCGCGCTTGGGCAAACTACAAGCACGTGTTGCACGGAGAAAAGGAAACGAGGAAGGTGAAGCCTCGAGCGGGATTACGGAGGCGACATGCATGGGAAATAAATCCTATGGTTCCACGCGCACATGCGTCGTGTAGCGACCTCGAGAGAGGTAAGATCATCTAAAAAATAGGTCAATGCCCCTCTTGTTTACTCATTGGTATTGACATCCATAGTTATGTGCGGCCTAATTAGGGACGGTGGGAGTAATCCAACATTAATGACAAGGAAACAAAAGAGGATAGTTTGAAACGTGTGCCTGCTGAAGTATATGTCGGGCCTAGGATCATTTATTTCTCCCTTTCGTCCACCTTGGAACGCTCGGACAAACTACATGCACGTGTTGCACGAAGAGAAGGAAATAAGGAAAGTGAAGCGTCGAGCAAGATTATGGCTATGGCACGAATTGGAATTAAATCCTATGGGCACACACACGTGCACTGTGGAGTGACCTAGAAAGGGGTAAGATCGTCTAAAAAAAATCATCCACCACCCTCTTGTTCACTCCCTAGTGTCGAGTTCTAAATTTATGTGCGGCCTAATAGGAACGGTGGGTGTACTCTACATTAATGACAAGGAAACAAAAGAGGATAGTGTTAAAGTGTGCATGCTAAAGTATATGGTTGGCCTAAGATCATCTATTTCTCCCCTTCATCCCTGGCACGCTCGAACAAACTACATGCACGTTGAAAGGATCGATATGGACCTAGAGGGGGTGAATAGGTGATAACCCACAAGTATAGGGGATCAATTGCAGCCTCTTTCGATAAGTAAGAGTGTCGAACCCAGCGAGGAGCTAAAGGTAGAACAAATATTCCCTCAAGTTCTATCAACCACCGATACAACTCTACGCACGCTTAACGTTTGCTTTACCTAGAACAAGTATGAAACTAGAAGTACTTTGCAGGTGTGATAGGATAGGTTTGCAAGATAGTAAAGAGCACGTAAATAAAAAGTAGGGGCTGTTTAGATGAAGACACAACTAAGTTAGTTTTAGTAGAGAGCTTTTTGTCACGAGAAAGTTATTTGTCCCTAGGCAATCGATAACTAGACCGGTAATCACTATTGCAATTTTATTTGAGGGAGAGGCATAAGCTAACATACTTTCTCTTCTTGGATCATATGCACTTATGATTGGAACTCTAGCAAGCATCCACAACTACTAAAGATCATTAAGGTAAAACCCAATCATAGCATTAAAGTATCAAGTCATCTTTATTCCCATACGCCATGACCCATTGATCCGTATTTGTGCTTCAGTCACTCACGCAATGCAGACATAAGCAAACCATGAACATATTACAAACCCTACAGCGGGGATCCCTCCCGCTTGCGCGGAACGGAGAGCACCATAGGACAACACCAATAATAAAACATGCAACTCAAACCAATCACGATCATCAATTAACCCATAGGACAAAACGGATCTACTCAAACATCATAGGATAGCCATACATCATTGAGAAATAATATATAGTGTTGAGCACCATGTTTAAGTAGAGATTACAGTGGGTAAAAGATGGGTTACACCGCTGCATAGAGGAGGGAAGAGTTGGTGATGAGGGCGGTGAAGTTGTTGGTGTAGATTGCATTGATGATGATGGCCCCGACGGTGTTCTGGCGCCACCGGAAGCAAAGGGAGAGAGCCCCCCTCCTTCTTATTCTTCCTTGGCCTTCTCCCTAGGTGGGAGAAGGGTTTTCCCTTTGGTACTTGGTCTCAATGGCATGGAAGGGGCGAGAGCCCCTCCGAGATTGGATATGTCTCTCTGTCTCTCTATGTTTCTGCGTCTGGGATTCTAGCCTTTCACCGTTTCTTATATTCCTGGAGATCCGTAACTCCGATTGGGTTGAAATTTGGACACGATCTCTATCCGGATATTAGCTTTCTTGCGGCGAAAGAAGGGCACCAACCGCCTTATGGGGTGTCCATGAGGGTCAGGGGGGCGCCCCTGCCTCGTGGGCCCCTCGAGCATCATCTCGCGTTGATTCTTCCCCAAATCATAAATATTCCAAAAAAAATCTCTGTAAATTTTTATCCCATTTGGACTCTGTTTGATATGGGTTTTCTGTGAAACAAAAAACATGCAACAAACAGGAACTGGCACTGGGCACTGGATCAATATGTTAGTCCCAAAAATAGTATAAAAAGTTGCCAAAACTATATGAAAGTTGTATAATATTGACATGGAACAATCAAAAATTATAGATACGACGGAGACGTATCAACACGCCCAAGCTTAATTCCTACTCGTCCTCGAGTAGGTAAATGATAAAAAAGAGAATTTTTGATGTGGAATGCTACCTAGCATAATCTTGATCATGTAATCTAATCATGGCATGAATATTAAGATACGAGTGATTCAAGGCAATAGTCTATCATTCGACATAAAGACAATAATACTTCAAGCATACTAATAAAGCAATCATGTCAAAATAACATGGCCAAAGAAAGTTATCCCTACAAATTCATATGGTCTGGCTATGCTCCATCTTCACCACACAAAGTATTTAAATCATGCACAACCCTGGGTTTAGCCAAGCAATTGTTTCATACTTAAGTATTCTCAAACTTTTTCAACTTTCACACAATAAATGAGTGTGAGCCATGATTATAGCACTATAGGTGGAATAGAATATGATGGTGGAGGTTGTGTGGAGAAAAGAAAAAGGAGAAAGTCTCGCATCGACACGGCTAATCAACGGGCTATGGAGATGCCCATCAATTGATGTCAATGTGAGGAGTAGGGATTGCCATGCAACGGATGCACTAAGAGCTATAAGTGTATGAAATCTCAAACTAGAAACTAAGTGGGTGTGCATCCAACCTGCTTGCTCATGAAGACCTCGGGCATTTGAGGAAGCCCATCATCGTAATATACAAGCCAAGTTCTATAATAAAAAATTCCCAGTAGTATATGAAAGTGAAAGCATAGGAGGCTCTCTCTATGAAGAACATGGTGCTCTTTGAAGCACAAGTGTGGTAAAAGGATAGTAGCATTGCCCCTTCTCTCTTTTTCTCTCATTTTTTTATTTTCTCCTTTTTTATTTTTTTATTTTTTTGGTGGGCTTCTTTGGCCTGTTTTTTTATTTGGGCTTCTTTGTCCTCTTTTATTTATTTGGGCTTCTTTGGCCTCTTTTATTTTTCATAAAGTCCAGAGACTCATCCCAACTTGTGAGGGAATCATAGCTTCCATCATCCTTTCCTCACATGGGACAATGCTCTAATAATGATGATCATCACACTTTATTTACTTACAACTCAATATTACAACTCGATATCTAGAACAAAGATATGACTCTATATGAATGCCTCCGGCAGTACACTGGGATGTGCAATGATGTAGCGTAGCAATGGCATCAAAAAAGGACAAGCCATAAAAATATCACGCTAGCTATCTTATGATCATGCAAAGCAATATGACAATGAATGCTCAAGTCATGTATATGATGATGATGGAAGTTGCATGGCAATATATCTCGGAATGGATATGGAAATGCCATGATAGGTAGGTATGGTGGCTGTTTTGAGGAAGATATAAGGAGGCTTATGTGTGATAGAGTGTATCATATCACGTGGTTTGGATGCACCGACGAACTTTGCACCAACTCTCGAAGTGAGAAAGGGCAATGCACGGTACCGAAGAGGCTAGCAATGATGGAAGGGTGAGAGTGCGTATAATCCATGGACTCAACATTAATCATAAAGAACTCACATACTTATTGCAAAAA
Organism: Triticum dicoccoides; assembly: GCF_002162155.2. Taxonomy (NCBI): domain Eukaryota; kingdom Viridiplantae; phylum Streptophyta; class Magnoliopsida; order Poales; family Poaceae; genus Triticum; species Triticum dicoccoides. The sequence goes on from NC_041387.1 coordinate 33,456,475, forward strand.
TTTATTAGCCATCAAAACAAAGTACTACACGCATGATCCTAGGGGAAGGGTCGGTAGGAGTTAACCATCGCGCGATCCCGACCTCCACACAAAGGATGACAATCAAAAAATAAATCATGCTCCGACTTCATCACATAACGGTTCACCATACGTGCATGCTTCGGAAATCACAAACCTCAACACAAGTATTTCTACTAATACAAAATTACTCACTAGCATGACTCTAATATCACCACCTTTATCTCACAAAACTATTGCAAGGAATCAAACATATCACATTCAGTGATTTACAAGTTTATGTAGGATTTTATGACTAACCATGTGAATGACCAATTCCTGTCAACTCTCTAAGTAGATATAAGTTAAGCAAGAGAGTTTAATTCTTTCTACAAAATATATGCCCACGCTATAAAAAATATAAGAGAAGCAAAAGAGCATTCTACGAAATGGCGGTTTTCTATGTGATGAGAAACAGGCGATCCAAACTTCAAATGATATAAGTGAAGTACATGAAGCATTCTATAAAGCCATACTCAAAAGATTTAAGTGAGGTGCACTGAGCATTCTATAAATCAACCATGGACTATCTCATACCAGCATGGTGCATAAAAGAAAAGTGAAAACTAAATGCAAAAGAACCTCCAAGATTTGCACATATCGCATGAACGAAACGAATCCGAAAACATACCGATACTTGTTGAAGAAAGATGGGATGCCTTCCGGGGCATCCCCAAGCTTAGACACTTGAGTCTCCTTGAATATTCACTTGGGGTGCCTTGGGCATTCCCAAGATTGAGCTCTTGCCTCTCCTCCTTTTCCTCATATCGAGACCTCCTCGATCTTCGAACACTTCATCACACAAAACTCAACAGAAAACTCGGTAAGATCCGTTAGTATAATAAAGCAAATCACTACTCTAAGTACTGTTGAAAACCAACTAATATTTTGTTTTTGCATTGTAGCTACTGTAATATAAATTTTCCATGGCTTAATCCACTGATAGAAATTGATAGTTTCATCAAAACAAGCAAACTATGCATAAAAACAGAATCTGTCTTAAACAGGGCAGTCTGTAGTAATCTTAACATTCACCATACTTATGGTACCCCAACAATTATGCCAAAATTAGGAAAAATAAACAATTTGTATAGAAAGACAGTGCAAAAAGTTTCAGAACTGTTTGACGTTCCAGTAAAAAATGTAAAATCGTGCACTACAGCCAAAGTTTCTGTCTTGCACCGCACAAACCAACAAGCAATCTAAACATCCTAAAGGCAAACCTTGGCACATTATTTTTATAATACAATGGAATTGTACAAGGGGATAATTATTTTTGTTGAAAAGATTCTGTAGTTAATATTCACAAAGTTTCCGTGAGCATGAACAAATTTCAAGGAGCTCCCCCACTTCAACAATGCTTGTCTCTCTCACTTTCACTTTCCTTTTTGAATTTTTTTGGGTTCTCCTCTTTTTTTAACTTTATAAAAGCACTCAACAGAAATAAATGACTCTCTAAGACTTTCGGGTTGTCTCCCTGGCAGCGCTTTCTTTAAAGCCATTAAGCTAGGCATATAGTGCTCAAGTAATGGATCCACCCGGATCACAAGGTATATCAAAGCCAATTTTAATTAACAACGATTTGTAATTTAGTAGTGAGCACAAAGTAACATATATCAAGAAATGAAGAAGTCTAACTCTCTTCCTATGCATCAGCATGTCATAAAAGAACAATTCATGCACACACAGTAAAGGCCAATGCATAGTATAAACAGTTTCTTGCAATTTTATCATGTGGGGAACATAGAGAGGTGGAGATATAGTTCCTCTCTCATAATAATTGCAAGTAGGAGCATCAAGAACATGCATATTATATCTATCAAAATCATCATGTGCAACGGTAAAATGCAACCCATCAACATAATCCTTAATAAGCACAAACTTCTCCGATATAGTGTAGTCGGGAGAATTCAAAAAGATAATAGGACTATCATGCGTGGGTTCAATAGCAACAATTTCATGTTTAACATAAGGAACTATAGCAAGTTCATCTCCATAAGCATAATTCATATTGGCATCTTGGCCACAAGCATAGCAAGCATCATCAAAAAGGGATATTTCAAAAGAATTAACAGGATCATAACAATCATCCTTCGGTAAGCACGAAGGGAATTTAAAAAATGTATGAGTTGAAGAGTTACTCTCATTAGAAGGTGGGCACGGGTAGCTAATCCGCCCTTCCTCCTTTTGTTCTTCGCTCTCCTCATCATCTTTTTCATCCAATGAGCTCACAGTTTCAACAATTCCTTCTTCCATAGACTCCTACAAAATATTAGTCTCTTCTTGGACAGCGGAGGAGTCCTCAATATATGGTTTAACATAGGCATTAGAAGCATAATTATCATAACAATATTTAAGTATGGCAAAATTTTCTGATTTGTAAAGAGTAGTATCATACTTTCCAATCAAAGAAGCAATTTCATAAGCACCCTTAAAAGCAACAAATTATTCAATTTGTTGAACATCATAGTAATTATAAACACCCTTAGCATACAAAGATATGATTCCATTATCACTAAACTCACATTGGTAGGGAAGGTGTTTCTTAGGGTCTTCAGAACAACAAGTAAAATCATATATTTCCCGTAAATTCCAAGCATAGCATTGCAAACGATGAATTTGATCCAGTAAAAGTTTCCCCTTTTGAGATATGCGGTGTCGCACATAATGATGTCTACTACGCAACCTTCTCCTTGTAGACGTTGTTGGGCCTCCAAGTGGAGAGGTTTGTAGGACAGTACCAAATTTCCCTCAACTGGATGACCTAAGGTTTATCAATCCGTGGGAGGCGTAAGATGAAGATAGTCTCTCTCAAGCAACCCTGCAACCAAATAACAAAGAGTCTCAACACACCCAGTACAATGGTGAATTGTAAAGGTGCACTAGTTCGGCGAAGAGATGGTGATACAAGTGCAATATGGATGGTAGATATAGGTTTTTGTAATCTGAAAATATAAAAACAGCAAGGTAGCAAGTGGTAAAAGTGAGCGTAAACGGTATTGTAATGCTAGGAAACAAGGCCTAAGGTTCATACTTTCACTAGTGCAAGTTCTCTCAACAATAATAACATAACTGGATCATATAATTATCCCTCAACATGCAACAAAGAGTCACTCCAAAGTCACTAATAGCGGAGAACAAACGAAGAGATTATTGTAGGGTACGAAATCACCTCAAAGTTATCCTTTCTGATCGATCTATTCAAGAGTCCGTAGTAAAATAACACGAAGCTATTCTTTCCGTTTGATCTATCATAGATTTCGTACTAGAATAACACCTTAAGACACAAATCAACCAAAACCCTAATGTCACCTAGATACTCCAATGTCACCTCAAGTATCTGTGGGCATGATTATACGATATGAATCACACAATCTCAGATTCATCTATTCAACCAACACAAAGTACTTCAAAGAGTGCCCCAAAGTTTCTACCGAAGAGTCAAGACAAAAACATGTGCCAACCCCTATGCATAAGTTCACAAGGTCACTGAACCCGCAAGTTGATCACCAAAACATACATCAAGTAGATCACATGAATATCCCATTGTCACCATAGATAAGCATGACAAGACATACATTAAGTGTTCTCAAATCCTTAAAGACTCAATTCGACAAGATAACTTCAAGGGGAAAACTCAATTCATCACAAGAGAGTAGAGGGGGAGAAACATCATACGATCCAACTATAATAGCAAAGCTCATGATACATCAAGATCGTATCACCTCAAGAACACGAGAGAGAGAGATCAAACACATAGATACTGGTACATACCCTCAGCCCTGAGGGTGAACTACTCCCTCCCCGTCATGGAGAGCGCCGAGATGATGAAGATGGTCACCGGTGAGGGATCCCCCCTCCGGCAGGGTGCCGGAACAGGGCCCCGATTGGTTTTTGGTGGCTACACAGGCTTGCGGCAGCGGAACTCCTGATCTTGGATGTTTTCGGGGTATATGGATATTTATATATAGGCGAAAGAAGTCGGCCAGGGGAGCCACGAGGGACCCACGAGGGTGGGGGGCGCGCCCAGGGGGTAGGGCGCGCCTCCCTGCCTCGTGGCTTCCTTAAAGCTTCCCTGACGTCTACTCCAAGTCTCCTGGATTGCTTCAGTTCCAAAAATAACTCTCCCGAAGGTTTCATTCCGTTTGGACTCCGTTTGATATTCCTTTTCTGTGAAACACTGAAATAGGCAAAAAACAACAATTTGGGCTGGGCCTCCGGTAATAGGTTAGTCCCAAAAATGATATAAAAGTGTATAGTAAAGCCCATAAACATCCAAAACAGATAATATAATAGCATGGAACAATCAAAAATTATAGATACATTGGAGACGTATCAAGCATGCCCAAGCTTAATTCCTACTCGTTCTCGAGTAGGTAAATGATAAAAACAGAATTTTTGATGTGGAATGCTACCTAGCATATTTCTCAATGTAATTTTCTTTATTTTGGCATGAATGTTCAGATCCAGATGATTCAAGATAAAAGTTTAATACTGACATAAGAATAGTAATACTTCAAGCATACTAACAAGTAATCATGTCTTATCAAAATAACATAGCCAAAGAAAGCTTATCTCTACAAAATCATATAGTTAGGCTATGTTTCATTTTCGTCACACAAAATACTCCCATCATGCACAACCCTGGTTTCAGCCAAGCAATTGGTTCATACTTTTTAACGCGCTTCAGCTTTTTCCAACTCTCAGCAATACATGAGCGTAAGCCATGGATATAGCACTATGGGTGGAATAGAATATGATGATGGAGGTTGTGTGGAGAAGACAAAAAAGGAGAAAGTCTCACATTGATGAGGCTAATCAACAGGCTATGGAGATGCCCATCAATTGATGTCAACATGAGGAGTAGGGATTGCCAGCAACGGATGCACTAGAGCTATAAATGTATGAAAGCTCAACAAAAGAAACTAAATGGGTGTGCATCCAACTTGCTTACTCATGAAGACCTAGGGCATTTTGAGGAAGCCCATCATTGGAATATACAAGCCAAGTTCTATAATGAAAAATTCCCACTAGTATATGGAAGTGACAAAATAAGAGACTCTCTATCATGAAGGTCATGGTGCTACTTTGAAGCACAAGTGTGGAAAAGGATAGTAACTGAAAGTTCTAGTATTCGACTAGAGGGGGGGTGAATAGGTGATTTTTATGAAAGTCTTCAAAACATGGATGTTTCAAAGACAAACGATAGAAATGACCCTGTTAATATGCAGCGGAAGGTATTCTACACTAGACAAGCCATAGTCAAGTAAGCAATGAAGTGAAAGCACGAAGACTATTACCAGCTAGGTAGATTGGATCAGGATGGAAGATAGTATGAAGCCAAACAGATAGCAGTCTTCACACAGTGAAGTCAAACAGATCAAGCAAGTAGGCAAAGACTTCACGAGACAAACTGTAAGTAAGGTGAGAGAGGTAGGATAGAACCAGTTGCTCGGAGAGGACAAGGGGTTTGTTGGACTAGTTCCAGTTGCTGTGACAACTATACGTCTGGTTAGGAAGGCTGAGATTCAACTCAGAAGACCGTGTCTTCAGCTTATTCCCCTTGAGCTAAGAATACTTAGTCCTCGCCCAATCACTCTGGTAAGTCTTCAAGGGAGACTTCCAAACCTTCACAGACTTCGTTCACCGGCAATCCACAATGACTCTTGGATGCTCAGAACGTGACACCTAACCGTCTGGAGGATTCACAGTCCTCAAGTGTAATAAGTCTTCAGATCACGCGGGCAGAAAGACTTCAGTGATGCCTAACAATCTTTGGCTCTGGGTGTTTTGGGATTTGTCCTTGCAAGGATTCTCTCTCAAAAGGCTTCGGAGGTGGGTTGCTCTCAAACGAGAAAAGCCATGCACTAACTCTAAGCAGCCACCAATTTATGGTGTAGGGGGTGGGCTGTTTATAGCCAGGAGGCAACCCGACCTGATTGTCCAAAATGACCCTGGGTCACTAAGGAACTGACACGTGTCCAATAGTCAGATTTCAAACACACGCGACAGCTTAGCTTGGGCTACAAGCCAAGCTGACTCATCCAGCTCTGTATAAGATTTACTCTCATTGTCTTCGCTCGAAGACATAGGTTTTGGTTGAGCATCACATCAGTCACTCTGACTTTGTTCACTTGGACCCCACTTAACAGTACGATGGTTCCTATGACTCAACAAAGAAGAAAAGGAAACTACGAAACAACTATGTCTTCGCACTTCATAGTCTTCACGCGTTGTCTTCTCCTGTCATAGTATTCAATGTGAATGTCTTCACAGACCACCATTGTATTCAATGTCTTCACACATTTTTAGGGGTCATCTCTGGTAGGTAAACCGAATCAATATGGGACTACTACCTGTGTTATCCTGCAATTCTCACAAACACATTAGTCCCTCAACCAAGTTTGTCGTCAATACTCCAAAACCAACTAGGGGTGGCACTAGATGCACTTACAGTAACATTGTCCCCCCTTTTTATTTTCTTTTTTTTTGGGCTTTCCTTTTTTATTTGGCCTTTCTCTTCTTTTTTTATTTGGCCTTTCCTTTTTTTGGCCTTTCTTTTCAAGGGACAATGCTCTAATAATGATGATCATCACACTTCTATTTACTTACAACTCATGGATTACAACTAGATACTAGAACAAAAAATGACTCTATATGAATGCCTCCGGCGGTGTACCGGGATATGCAATGAATCAAGAGCGACATGTATGAAAGAATTATGAAGGTGGCTTTGCCACAAATACGATGTCAACTACATGATCATGCAAAAGCAATATCATAATGATGGAACGTGTCATAATGAACGGAACGGTGGAAAGTTGCATGGCAATATATCTCGGAATGGCTATGGAAATGCCATAATAGGTAGGTACGGTGGCTGTTTTGAGGAAGATATAAGGAGGTTTATGTGTGATAGAGCATATCGTATCACGGGGTTTGGATGCACCGGCGAAGTTTGCACCAACTCTCAAGGTGAGAAAGGGCAATGCGCGATACCATAGAGGCTAGTAATGATGGAAGGGTAAGAGTGCATATAATCCATGGACTCACATTAGTCATAAAGAACTCATATACTTATTGCAAAAGTTTATTAGCCCTCGAAGGAAAGTACTACTACGCATGCTCCTAGGGGAAGGGTTGGTAGGAGTTAACCATCGCGCGATCCCGACCTCCACTCATAAGGAAGGCAATCAAAAGAGCATCCCATGCTACAAATTTGTTACACAACTTTTACCATACGTGCATGCTACGGGACTTGCCAAGTTTAACACAAGTATTTCTCAATTTCATAATTACCCAACTAGCATGACTCTAATATTACCATCCTCACATCTCAAAACAGTTATCAAGCATCAAATTTATCATAGTGTTCAATGCACTTCCTATGATAGTTTTTATTATACCCAACTTGGATGCCCATCATATTAGGACCAATTTTATAACCAAAGCAAATACCATGCTGTTCTAAAAGACTCTCAAAATAATATAAGTGAAGCATGAGAGATCAATAATTTCTACAAAATAAAACCACCGCCGTGCTCTAAAAAGATATAAGTGAAGCACTAGAGCAAACAATAAACTACTTCAAAAGATATAAGTGAAGCACATAGAGTATTCTAATAAATTCCAATTCATGTGTGTCTCTCTCATAAGGTGTGTACAGCAAGTATGATTGTGGTAAACTAAAAAGCAAATACTCATATCATACAAGATGCTCCAAGCAAAACACATATCATGTGGTGAATAAAAATATAGCTCCAAGTAAAGTTACCGATGGACGAAGACGAAAGGGGGGATGCCTTCTGGGGCATCCCCAAGCTTAGGCTTTTGGTTGTCCTTGAATATTACCTTGGTGTGCCTTGGGCATCCCCAATATTAGGCTCTTGCCACTCCTTATTCCATAGTCCATCGAATCTTTACCCAAAACTTGAAAACTTCACAACACAAAACTCAACAGAAAACTTGTAAGCTCCGTTAGTATAAGAAAATAAATCACCACTTAGGTACTGTTGTGAACTCATTCTAAATTCATATTGGTGTAATATATACTGTATTCCAACTTCTCTATGGTTCATACCCTCCGATACTACTCATAGATTCATCAAAATAAGCAAACGACACATAGAAAAGAGAATCTGTCAAAAACAGAACAGTCTGTAGTAATCTGTAACTCTCGAATACTTCTGTAGCTCCAAAAATTCTACCAAATTAGGAAAACCTGATCCATTTGTGTACCAATCCAGATAAAAAAGAATCAGATAAAAATCACGTTTCTGTGAATTATCAAAACTAATTTACTGGGTGCAAAAGTTTCTGATTTTCAGCAGGATCAACACAACTATCACCGTAAGCTATCCTAAAGGTATTACTTGGCTCTTTATTGAAACAAACGCTATAAAACATGATTACTACAGTAGCATAATAATGTTAACACACAAAAACAGTAAAGGTAAATATTTGGTTGTCTCCCAACAAGCGCTTTTCTTTATTGCCTTTTTAGCTAGGCATGATGATTCCAATGATGCTCACATAAAAGATAAGAATTGAAACATAACGGGAGCATCATGAAGAATATCACTAGCACATTTAAGCCTAACCCACTTCCTATGCATAGGATTTTTGTGAGCAAACAACTTATGGGAACAATAATCAACTAGCATAGGAAGGCAAAACAAGCATAACGTCAAAATTTTCAACACGTAGAGAGGAAACTTGATATTATTGCAATATGTAGAAGCATATGATCCTCTCTCATAATAATTTTCAGTAGAATCATGAATGAATTCAACCATATAAATAGCACCTAAAGCAATCTTTTCATGATCTACTTGCATAGAAATTTTACTACTCTCCACATAAGCAAATTTATTCCCATCAATAGTAGTGGGAGCAAACTCAACAAAATAACTATAATGTGAAGCATAATCCAATTGAAAATTAAAATTAAGATGACAAGTTTCATGGTTATCTTTATTGTTTATAGCATACATGTCATCACAATAATCATCATGAATAGGAGGCATGCTTTCATCATAATAAATTTGCTCGTCAAAACTTGGGGGACTAAACATATCATCTTCATCAAACATAGCATCCCCAAGCTTGTGGCTTTGCATATCATTAGCATCATGGGTATTCAAATAATTCACACTAACAACACTACAATCATGCTCATCATTCACATATTTTATGCCAAGCATTCTATGTAATTCTTATTCTAGCAATTGAGCACAATTTTCCTTTCCATCATTCTCACGAAAGATATTAAAAAGATGAAGCGTATGAGGCAAACTCAATTCCATTTTTTTGTACTTTTCTTTTATAGACTAAACTAGTGATAAAACAAGAAACTAAAAGATTCGATTGCAAGATCTAAAGATATACCTTCAAGCACTCACCTCCCCGACAATGGTGCCAGAAAAGAGCTTGATGTCTACTATGCAACCTTCTCCTTGTAGACGTTGTTGGGCCTCCAAGTGCAGAGGTTTGTAGGACAGTAGCAAATTTCCCTCAAGTGGATGACCTAAGGTTTATCAATCCATGGGAGGCGTAGGATGAAGATAGTCTCTCTCAAGCAACCCTGCAACCAAATAACAAAGAGTCTCTTGTGTCCCCAACACACCCAATACAATGGTGAATTGTATAGGTGCACTAGTTCGGCGAAGAGATGGTGATACAAGTGCAATATGGATGGTAAATATAGGTTTTTGTAATCTGAAAATATAAAAACAGCAAGGTAGCAAGTGGTAAAAGTGAGCGTAAATGGTATTGCAATGCTAGGAAACAAGGCCTAAGGTTCATACTTTCACTAGTGCAAGTTCTCTCAACAATAATAACATAACTGGATCATATAACTATCCCTCAACATGCAACAAAGAGTCATTCCAAAGTCACTAATAGCAGAGAACAAACGAAGAGATTATTGTAGGGTACGAAACCACCTCAAAGTTATCCTTTCTGATCGATCTATTCAAGAGTCCATAGTAAAATAACACGAAGCTATTCTTTCCGTTTGATCTATCATAGAGTTCGTACTAGAATAACACCTTAAGACACAAATCAACCAAAACCCTAATGTCACCTAGATACTCCAATGTCACCTCAAGTATCTGTGGGCACTGTCGTGGAATTGTCATGGCAGATGTCCTAGTGTGAGGACTTAGTCGTGAGGCCCCAACGCATCCATATGGTAGCTTGAGAGGGGTTGCTCGTAATTGAGAGATGCAACACACAAGACAAGGATTTAGACAGCTTCGAGCCCCGGGAAACATCATTCGGTAATAGCCCTACATGCTGTTTGTGGCTAGGTCTCATTATGCTCATGAGAGAGTCGCCGGTAAGCCAGCTCTTTGTGTCTAGCCCTAAAGATTGTTTCCTATCCTCCCCTCTTGGGGTGCCCTGCCCCTCCTTATATATGTTGAAGGGGTGGGTTACATGACTAGTCCTAGTAGGATTAGGATTACTCAATTACAAGTGGAGTCCTAGTCTTGCTTCCTTTGTAAGGGAATATTCCTTACACTTCCTCTAAATCCGGCCCACCAGAGTATAAGCCAGCCTGCTAGGCCTTGGGCCTTGTCGTCTGTCTGATCCGCCCGCCGGGTCTCCAGTGAGTCATAATGTCGAGGCGGGTTACATGTAAACTGCCATATCCGGGCGGATCGCCAGTGAGTCGCCTAGCTCCAGCCGGGTCTCTGGAGAGTCGCCAAGTCCGGCCAGGTCATACCGCGGGGTATATCCCCGACATTAGCCCCCAGTTTAATTTGGATTTACCCATGTTAAACTGATCCTGCAAAATAAACACCAGAACAACTTTGACAGGTTGTGCTCCGGGTTAAAAATTCTTGTAAGCCGGCACCTGATCATCTTTAAGTCCTTGTCATTTCCTTCTTGATACATGCCCATGAACTCATAGCAAATGTCCTTAGCAGATATGTTTCAGCTTTGTCAATGCAAAAAATCCAGATACTTCTTTTGAAAAATCTGGTTCAACAGGCCAGCTTCAGAATCAATTTGCTGACATTGGTCTCTTGTAGAGAGATATTGTAAGAAATAATCCACTTGAGTTGTTTTCCAAAGCTCCGGCTTAATAAACATATTGGACTCAAGATTCATCATCTGGTGATCCGCCGGTCTAAGGATATAGAGGCTGGTGAGTTATAATTGCCAAGACTGTCGGCTTGTAAATATTGACAGCACCGGTCACAACTATTGCTCACACCAAGTTTCAAAGTGTACCTCCCTTATATTCATATCACTTGTAGCCCCCAAGTGTCGGGTCATTATGAAATAATGAGCAGGGACTTTGTAAATATGATCCTGTAGACTTGATCAGCAACGTGTAGCCCCCAAGGGACGGCTCAGTAAGATAATATTATCTGAGCTGGGAATTTGTATACAAGTCTTTGATAATAACATCATATGATGTAATCTCCACCATGGGGCTTGAACCCACGTCCATAAGGTTAAGAGCTTTGTACTCTACCAACTGAGTAGTGGATCTTTCAATATAATGGACTGAGGCTTGTGTACCTTGAATTTTTGATAGGAGCAATTGGTAGCCCCCAAGGGTCGGCTCATTACAATGTGATGAGTCGGGTCTTCAATAAGTGGAGCAAAAAAATGACTTTGCATTGGCCCCCAAGTGCCATGGTGCATGTTGGCACTGACATGGGACTTGTATATTTGATGTAATCTCAACTTGAATAATGTAGCCCCCAAGTGCCGGGTCGTAAGCCTGCAGCGACTCAGGACTATTCCCTCCATTGTAAAATAAATCATGTCCATTGATAAAATAATAACCATTGCGCTGAAGCGACTTTGAAGACCTCCATCATAATATTGGCTATTGATAACCATAATAAAAATCCAGCCATGTTGGCTATTAAAGATTTGAATAATATAATCCGGTTTGGAAAACCGGTTCCTGTGATATTGAATTTGCACTGCCGGTTTATGTGACCTGCACATTAAGGATGATAACCCAATCCTTAGAAGCCAACACTTCCAATTGTATGATGGTTGTCATATGTTGGCGACTTATTGTCCAAAACCAAGCCGGGTTAAATTTCAACCACACTTATACTTAGATCTGAACAAAAAAAGTCTCAAGACAAAACCAAAGATTGTTTGCAAAAACTTAAACCAAATAGAAAGAAAAAAATCGAGGCTTCTAATTCAAATACGAACAGTAAACCGTTCCAAAGGGGTTAAGCTACGATTCGAATACGATCATGCAGCCCCGAGTGGCTTTGGCGTTGTGCCAATCAAGAGAGTACCTACAGCTATGTTCTCTTTAGTTTGAATATGACCTATGTTTGAACAGGAAGCACCCAAATGACCTTGAGAGTTTTTTAATGCTCTGATTCGAATACGATCAAAGTCGGACCCAAAAGGGGTTAAGCTATGATTCGAATACGATCAAGAAGCCCCCTAGTGAGTTTGGCATTGTGCCGATCAAAAGGGTACCAACAACTATGTTCTCTTTGGTTCGAATACGACCTATGTTTGAACAGGAAGCCCCCAAGTGATCATATAAGTTTTGGTATTGCGCCGATCAAGAGGGTACCGACAGCTATGCTCGATGAGCAGGAAGCCCCCAAGTGGCCATAATAAGATAAGCCATAAGGCATGATACCCATGTTTGAACCGCGCATCATGGCAACAAGTTCTCTTTGGCAACCTTTAATTTTTCTGAGAACTCGAACTTGCGAGAGATTAATTCTTTTTGAACCAGAACTTTAAACCAGATTTGAAAGCTTCAAAACTTTGTGGGAGACAGATTGTCCTTGAGCCGGATTGTGAACCGGATATTGAGAGCTTCAAAGCTTTATGGTAAATAAGTTTCCCTTGAACTGGATTTTGAACCAGAATCCTTATTTTGAGCCAGAAATCTTCTGACGGCCTTTAAATTTTCATAGATCTAGCAGTAATCTCCGGGGTCGGGTTATTTTCCCTTGAATGACCCGGGGTTCTTGAATTCATTGAAACCAGCTCACTCTGCTGAGTCATGTCATTATAGCCCCTGAGTCTCGAGACGACTCAAGGAGTTGTCTTGAGATTCTCCGTATTTGACCATAGCAGAAGGTGTATATCATTGGCACTGATAGCGCGATGTGAATTCACAGAATGTTGAGGTGACTGCGGCGGGTTATAAATGATCCCGTATGAGCCGTGTCAGCAACTCGGCCAATGGTTCCTTCCAACTGGCTGTTTGAAGTTAACCAAACTGTAGTGGCGGCAACTTGTGCGCCTGCCCATTGAGCCATCTGGTGTAGATGGCGGCTGATAATATATGATAATTTGCCTCCAATTTGTTGAAAGAAAACCAGGCTACCAAAGTAGTGACTTGCTCATACTCAATAAACAGCTTATACAGACTAGGTGTAGCTTCAGTGTGTTGATATCCATTGAACCGCGGAGGTGAACGGTAAAAACAACCGCAACATTAAAGGCAGTATGGATGCGGGCGAATCGCTACCGCTCTTGCAGTAAATAATTATCCTGCACAAACAATATCACGAACCAGAGTAATTGTTCTCAAAAGAAAAAGTTAATATGTGCTATTTAAAATAGTCTGGATGGATATCACCTGATGTTTTTGTCGAAAGCCTTCAACCGTAAAGCTGCAGCAACAACGACAGAGGCGGCGGTTTAAGCACGGCATCGGGTGGCTCAGGAGACACCCTCCGGGTTATGTTACTCAGTCCTCCCTTCTTTATTTTCTTTTCTCAACCCCCAGCCAGCTAGTACTAGTACTTCTATAGCGACAATAGTGGCACTAGCAACCAAAGTCCAAAGGGGTATCCTTGGTCTCACGTGGAGTAAGTAGCACCATCAGTTGATGTGACTCGTCTTGATCAATGGAAACAGCAGCGGCAGCTCACAGTCGTTAAGGTGGGTCACAGAGCCGGTACGGCGGAGTGACTCGACCGTGGATAGTCCGGCAACTTCGATGGTGTAGAAGCCATGGTGGTGGTTGGCGATATGCCGCCGGGCAGAGGCGGCATAAATGACAAGCGGCGGCTGCTCCGGCCAACAGCGACTCGCAGCGAGACCCATCCATGCGGATGCAGGCCGCAACGGCGGTTAGGAACGCCGGTGGGTTGAACCTATGATGGAGGCCGCGGTCCAGCTCGGAGCAGAGGTGAGGTGGGAGATAGCTCTACAGAGCTAGACCCGGCCGGACGCGGGTAGGCGCAAACGAGAGGCGGCAAACCAAAGCCAGCGGCACGTGCTTTGCTCGACGGCGCAAGCCGGAATGGAGGCATGCAGGCGCGACCTCAAGCAAACCAGACCGGTTTGCGGGCGGCCGAAGGCGGGCCGTTATGATGCCAGTGAGTCGGCGATGGTGGTGGCAGTTCGGGGCGGCTCAGAGGAGAAGACGAAGGCAGCCATCTCTCATGGCAAAAACAGGCGCGACGATGGACGGCCCCGGCCGTGGCAGTGGCTTTGGAGCAGAGGTGAGCCGGCGACGGTGACTTGTGGAGAAGCGCGGCTGAAGTAGCTCAAGGCCGAGATGGCGGCAGGCGACTGATACGTCCATTTTGCATCATGCTTTTATATCAATATTTATTGCATTATGGGCTGTTGTTACACGATGTCACAATACTTATGGCTATTCTCTCTTATTTTACAAGGTTTATCATGAAGAGGGAGAATGCCGGCAGCTGGGATTCTGGCTGTAAAAGGAGCAAATATTGGAAACCCATTCTGCACAGCTCCAAAAATCCTGAAACTCCACAGAAGTCACATTTGGAATTAATAAGAATTATTGAGCGAAGAAAATACCAGAGGGGGCCCACACCCTGGCCAGGAGGGTGGGGGCGCCCCCCCACTGGGTGTGCCCCCTGTCTCCTGGGCCCCCTGGTGGCCCTCCGATGCCCATCTTCTGCTATATGAAGGCTTTTACCCTGGAAAAAAATCATAAGCAATCTCATGGGATGAAACTCCACCGCCACGAGGTGGAACCTTGGCGACACCAATCTAGGGCTCCGGCGGAGCTGTTCTGCCGGGGAAACTTCCCTTCGGGAGGGGAAAATCATCACCATAGTCATCACCAATGATCCTCTCATTAGGAGGGGGTCAATCTCCATAAACATCTTCACCAACACCATCTCCTCTCAAAACCCTAGTTCATCTCTTGTATCCAATCTTGTATCAAAAACACAAATTGGTACCTGTGGGTTGCTAGTAGTGTTGATTACTCCTTGTAGTTGATGCTAATTGGTTTACTTGGTGGAAGATCATATGTTCAGATCCTTAATGCATATTAATACTCCTCTGATCATGAACATGAATATGCTTTGTGAGTAGTTACATTTGTTCCTGAGGACATGGGTGAAGTCTTGCTATTAGTAGTCATGTGAATTTGGTATTCGTTCGATATTTTGATGAGATGTATGTTGTCTCTCCTCTAGTGGTGTTATGTGAACGTCAACTAGATGACACTTCACCATTATTTGGGCCTAGAGGAAGGCATTGGGAAGTAATAAGTAGATGATGGGTTGCTAGAGTGACAGAAGCTTAAACCCTAGTTTATGCGTTGCTTCGTAAGGGGCTGATTTGGATCCACTAGTTTCATGTTATGGTTAGGTTTACCTTAATACTTCTTTTGTAGTTGCGGATGCTTGCAATAGGGGTTAATCATAAGTGGGATGCTTGTCCAGTAAAGGGCAGTACCCAAGCACCGGTCAACCCACATATCAAATTATCAAAGTACCGAACGCGAATCATATGAGCGTGAGGAAAACTAGCTTGACGATAATTCCCATGTGTCCTCGGGAGCGCTTTTCTCATTATAAGAAATTGTCCAGGCTTGTCCTTTGCTACAAAAAGGATTGGGCCACCTTGCTGCACCTTATTGAGTTTCATTGCTTGTTACCCGTTACAAATTATCTTATCACAAAACTATCTGTTACCTACAATTTCAGTGCTTGCAGAGAATACCTTACTGAAAACCGCTTGTCATTTCCTTCCGCTCCTCGTTGGGTTCGACACTCTTACTTACCGAAAGGACTATGATAGATCCCCTATACTGATGGGTCATCAAGACTCTTTTCTGGCGCCGTTGCCGGGGACTGAAGCGCCTTTGGTGAGTGGAACTTGGTAAGGAAACATTTATATAGTGTGCTCAAATTTTCTGTCACTTGTTACTATGGAAACTAATCCTTTGAGGGTCTTGTTCGGGGTATCTTCGCCCCGACCAGTAGATCAAAGAGTTGCTCCTCAACCTACTGAACCTACTGAAAATTTTTACTTCGAGATTCCTTCCGGTATGATAGAGAAACTGCTAGCTAATCCCTTTGGAGGAGATGGAACATTGCATCCCGATTTACACCTTGTATTTGTGGATGAAGTTTGTGGATTATTTAAGCTTGCAGGTATTCCCGATGATGTTGTCAAAAGGAAGGTCTTCCCTTTATCTTTGAAGGGAGATGCATTGACATGGTATAGGCCATGTGATGATACGTGATCTTGGAACTATAAACGATTGAAGTTGGAATTTCACCAGAAGTTCTATCCTATGCATCTTGTTCATCGTGATCGTAATTACATATATAATTTCTGGCCTCGCGAAGGAGAAAGCATCACTCAAGCTTGGAGGAGGCTTAAGTCAATGTTATATTCATGCCCCAATCATGAGCTCTCAAGAGAAATGATTATTCAAAAATTTTATGCTCGACTTTCTCTCAATGATCGCACCATGCTCGATACTTCCTGTGCTGGTTCTTATATGCTGAAGACTACTGAATTCAAGTGGGATTTATTGGAAAGAATTAAATGCAACTCTGAAGATTGGGGTTCCGGCGATGGTAAGGAGTCAGGTATAACACCTAAGTTTGATTGTGTTAAATCTTTTATGGATACCGATGCTTTTCGTGGATTCAGCGCTAAACATGGACTTGACTCTGAGATAGTAGCTGCTTTTTGTCAATCTTTTGCTACTCACATTGATCTCCCTAAGGAGAAGTGGTTTAAATATAATCCTCCCACTGAAGTAAAAGTAGTTGCACCTATTACAGTTGAAGAAAAGATTATCACTTATAATGATCCTATTGTTCCTACTACTTATGTTGAGAAGCCACCTTTTCCTGTTAGGATAAAGTATCATGCTAGAGCTTCAATTGTTGCTCGTAAGAGTAATACTAGAACTTATACACCCCCTGAGCAAATCAAAGCTGAACCTAGTATTGCTATGGTTAAAGATCTCTTGGATGATAATTTAGATGGGCATGTTATTTACTTCTGTGGTGAAACTGCTAATATTGCTAGACCTGATGCTAAGATACATAGACTTGTTGTAGGCGTGCCTGTTATTTCTGTTAAAATAGGAGATCATTGTTATCATGGCTTATGTGATATGGGTGCTAGTGCTAGTGCAATACCTATTTCCTTATATAAAGAAATTATGCATGATATCGCACCCGCTGAGTTGGAAGGTATTGATGTTACTATTAAGCTTGCCAATAGAGATACTATTTCACCAGTTGGGATTGTTAGATATGTTGAAGTCTTGTGTGGGAGAGTTAAATATCCTGCCGATTTTCTTGTTCTTGGTTCCCCACAAGATGATTTTTGTCCCATTATATTTGGTAGACCCTTCTTGAATACTGTTAATGCTAGGATTGATTGTGAAAAGGAGATTGTTACAATTGGCTTAGGGGATATGTCTCATGTGTTTAATTTTGCTAAGTTTCGTAGGCAACCCTGTGATAAAGAATCACCTAGTAAGGATGAGATTATTGGTCTTGCTTCTATTGTCGTTCCTCCTACTGATTCGTTAGAACAATATTTGCTAGAGCATGAAAATGATATGTTTATGAATGAAAGAAGGGAAATAGATGAAGTATTCCTTCAATAGGGTCCTATTTTGAAACACAACTTACTAGTTGAAATCTTAGGGGATCCTCCTCCACCCAAGGGTGATCCCATGTTTGATCTCAAACCATTACCTGATAATCTTAAATATGCTTATCTTGATGAAAAGAAAATATATCCTGTTATTATTAGTGCTAACCTTTCAGAGCAAGAAGAGGAAAGATTATTGAAAACTTTGAAAAAGCACCGTGCTGAAGGAAATATGCCCTAGAGGCAATAATAAAGTTATTATTTATTTCCTTATTTCATGATAAATTTTTCTTATTCATGCTAGAATTGTATTACCCGGAAACATGATACATGTGTGAATACATAGACAAACTGAGTGTCACTAGTATGCCTCTACTTGACTAGCTCATTAATCAAAGATGGTTATGTTTCCTAGCCATGGACAAAGAGTTGTCATTTTACTAACGGGATCACATCATTAGGAGAATGATGAGATTGACTTGACCCATTCCGTTAGCTTAGCACTTGATCGTTTAGTATGTTGCTACTGCTTTCTACATGACTTATACATGTTCCTATGACTATGAGATTATGCAACTCCCATTTACTGGAGGAACACTTTGTGTGCTACCAAACGTCACAACGTAACTGGGTGATTATAAAGGTGCTCTACAGGTGTCTCCGAAGGTACATGTTGGGTTGGCGTATTTCGAGATTAGGATTTGTCACTCCGATTGTCGAAGAGGTATCTCTGGGCCCTCTCGGTAATACACATCACTTGAGCCTTGCAAGCATTGCAACTAATGAGTTAGTTGCGGGATGATGTATTACGGAACGAGTAAAGAGACTTGCCGGTAACGAGATTGAACTAGTTATTGAGATACCGACTATCGAATCTCGGGCAAGTAACATACCGATGACAAAGGGAACAACATATGTTGTTATGCGGTTTGACCGATAAAGATCTTCGTACAATATGTAGGAGCCAATATGAGCATCCAAGTTAATCTATTGGTTATTGACCGGAAACGTGTCTCGGTCATGTCTACATAGTTCTCGAACCCGTACGGTCCGCACGCTTAAGGTTTCGATGATAGTTATATTATGAGTTTATGTGTTTTGATGTATCGAAGGAGTTCGGAGCTCCGGATGAGATCGGGGACATGACGAGGAGTCTCAAAATGGTCGATACGTAAAGATCGATATACTGGACGACTATATTCAGACTTCGGAAAGGTTCCGAGTGATTCGGGTATTTTTCGGAGTACCGGAGAGTTACGGGAATTCGCCGGGGAGTATATGGACCTTATTGGGCCATACGGGAATAGAGGAGAGAGGCCTAAAGGAAGGAGGCGCGCAGCCCCCCTCTGGTCCGAATTGGACAAGGGGTGCAACCCCCTCTTTCCTTCTCTCCTACTCCAACAAGGGAAGGAGGAGTCCTACTCCCGGTGGGAGTAGGACTCCCCCCTTGGCGCGCCCTCCTCCTTGGCCGCCCCCCCTTGCTCCTTTATATACGGGGGCAGGGGCACCCCATGGACACAACAATTGATCCATTGGATCTCTTAGCCGTGTGCGGTGCCCCCCTCCACCATAGTCTACCTCGATAATATCGTAGCGGTGCTTAGGTGGAGCCCTGCATCGGTAGAACATCATCATCGTCACCATGCCGTCGTGCTGATGGAACTCTCCCTCGACACTTGGCTGGATCAGAGTTCGAGGGATGTCATCGAGCTGAACGTGTGCAAGAACTCGAAGGTGTCGTGCTTTCAGTGCTTGATCGCTCGGGCCGTGAACACGTACGACTACATCAACCGCGTTGTGCTAACGCTTCCGCTTACGGTCTACAAGGGTATGTAGACAACACTCTCCCCTCTCGTTGCTATGCATCACCATGATCTTGCGTGTGCGTAGGAATTTTTTTGAAATTACTACGTTCCCCAACAGTGGTATCTGAGCCAGGTTTTATGCTAGATGTCATATGCACGAGTAGAACACAAGTGATTTGTGGACGATACAAGTCATACTGCTTACCAGCATGTCATACTTTGGTTCGGCGGTATTGTTGGATGAAGCGGCCCGGACCGACATTACGCGTACGCTTACGCGAGACTGGTTCTACCGACATGCTTTGCACATAGGTGGCTGGCGGGTGTCAGTTTCTCCAACTTAGTTGAACCGAGTGTGGCTACGCTTGGTCCTTGAGAAGGTTAAACCAGCACTAACTTGACGAACTATCGTTGTGGTTTTCATGCGTAGGTAAGAACGGTTCTTGCTCAGCCCGTAGCAGCCACGTAAAATTTGCAACAACAAAGTAGAGGACGTCTAACTTGTTTTTGCAGGGCATGTTGTGATGTGATATGGTCAAGACGTGATGAGATATAAGTTGTTGTATGAGATGATCATGTTTTGTTGAAGTTATCGCAAACTAGCAGAAGCCCTATGGCTGTCTCTTTGTTGCATGAGATGCAAGTGCCAAATAATTGCTTTACTTTATCGCTATGCGATAGCAATAGTTGCAAGAGCAATAGTTGGCGAGACGGCCATGTGACGACACATTGATATAGATCAAGATGGTGAAGATCATGATGTCGTGCCAGTGATGATAGAGATCATGACAGTACTTTGGAGATGGAGATCAAAGGCGCAAGATGATCATGGCCATATCA
This sequence comes from Triticum dicoccoides, assembly GCF_002162155.2. Taxonomy (NCBI): domain Eukaryota; kingdom Viridiplantae; phylum Streptophyta; class Magnoliopsida; order Poales; family Poaceae; genus Triticum; species Triticum dicoccoides. The sequence continues at coordinate 33,477,027 of NC_041387.1, forward strand.
TGTCACATATTTTGATTGCATATGATGTTTATCTGATATACATCTTATTTTGCTTAGTTCGGCGGTAGCATTTTAAGATGATCTCTCACTAATTATCAAGAAGTGTTCTCCTTGAGTATGCACCGTTGCGAAAGTTCTTCGTGCTGAGACACCATGTGATGATCGGGTGTGATAGGCTCTACGTTCAAATACAACTGGTGCAAAACAGTTGCACACGCAGAATACTCAGGTTAAACTTGACGAGCCTAGCATATAACAGATATGGCCTCGGAACATGGAGACCGAAAGGTCGAGCATGAATCATATAGTAGATATGATCAACATAGTGATGTTCACCATTGAAACTACTCCATCTCACGTGATGATCGGACATGGTTTAGTTGATTTGGATCACGTGATCACTTAGAAGATTAGAGGGATGTCTATCTAAGTGGGAGTTCTTAAGTAATATGATTAATTGAACTTTAATTTATCATGAACTTAGTCCTGGTAGTATTTTGCAAATTATGTTGTAGATCAATAGCTCGTGTTATAGCTGCCCTATGTTTTTATATGTTCCTAGAGAAAAACTATTTTGAAAGATGTTAGTAGGAATGATGCGGACTTGGTCCGTGATTTGAGGTTTATCCTCATTGCTGCATAGAAGAATTATGTCCTTGACGCACCGTTAGGTGACGGACCTATTGCAGGAGCAGATGCAGACGTTATGAATGTTTGGCTAGCTCAATATGATGACTACTTGATAGTTTTGTGCACCATGCTTTATGGCTTAGAACCGGGACTACAAAAACGTTTTTGAAACGTCACGGAACATATGAGATGTTCCATGAGATGAAATTGATATTTCAGACTCATGCCCGTGTCAAGAGGTATGAGACCTCTAACAAATACTTCGCCTAAAAGATGGAGGAGAATTGCTCAACTAGTGAGCAAGTGCTTAGATTGTTTGAGTACTACAATCGCTTGAATCAAGTGGGAGTTAATCTTCCAGATAAGATAGTGATTGGCAGAGTTTTCTAGTCACCATCACCAAGTTACTGGAACCTCATGATGATCTATAATGCAAGGGATTATGAAAATGATTCCCGAGCTCTTCGTGATGCTGAAATCGACGAAGGTAGAAATCAAGAAAAGAGCATCAAGTGTTGATGATTGACAAGACCACTAGTTTCAAGAAAAGGGCAAAAGGAAAGAAAGGGAACTTCAAGCAGAATGGCAAGCAAGTTGTCACTCCCGTGAAGGAGCCCAAAGCTGGACCAAAGCCTGAAACTGAGTGCTTCTATTACAAAAGAAATGGTCACTAGAAGCGGAAATACCCTGAATATTTGGTGGATAAGAAGGATGGCAAAGTGAACAAGGGTATATTTGATATACATGTTATTGATGTGTACCTTACTAGTGTTTATAGTAGCTGAGGGAGTCCTGGATTAGGGGGTGTCCGGATGGCCAGACTATGACCTTTGGTCGGACTCCCGGACTATGAAGATACAAGATTGAAGACTTTGTCCCGTGTCCGGATAGGGACTTTCCTTGGCGTGGAATGCAAGGTTGGCGATACGATATGAAGATCTCCTCCCATTGTAACCGACTCTGTGTAACCCTAGCCCTCTCCGGTGTCTATATAAACCGGAGAGTTTTAGTCCGTAGGACGAACAACAATCATACCATAGGCTAGCTTCTAGGGTTTAGCCTCTCTGATCTCGTGGTAGATCAACTCTTGTAATACCCATACCATAGGCTAGCTTCTAGTGTTTAGCCTCTCTGATCTCGTGGTAGATCAACTCTTGTAATACCCATACCATCAATATTAATCAAGCAGGAGTAGGGTTTTACCTCCACCGAGAGGGCCCGAACCTGGGTAAAAACATCATGTCCCTTGTCTCCTATTACCATCCGCCTAGACGCGCAGTTCGGGACCCCCTACCCGAGATCCGCCGGTTTTGACACCGACATTGGTGCTTTCATTGAGAGTTCCTTTGTGTCGTCGCCTTTAGTCCCGATGGCTTCTTCGATCATCAACCACGACGCGGTCCAGGGCGAGACTTTTCTCCCCGGACAGATCTTCGTATTCGGCGGCTTCGCACTGCGGGCCAACTCGTTTGGCCATCTGGAGCAGATCGAAAGCTACGCCCCTGGCCATCAGGTCAGGTTTGGAAGCTTAAACTACACGGCCGACATTCGCGGGGACTTGATCTTCGACGGATTCGAGCCATGGCTGAGTGCGCCGCACTGTCTCGATGGGCATGACCTAGCTCTGCCGCCGGACAGCGCCCAGGGTGCCGCTCAGGAGTCCGCTCCGACCATTAGTTGAGAGCCGACTGTGCTAACCAGGGACGGACGGTTGGACGCTGCCCCAGGAGCCGCAATCTCTACAGTGATAGAGCCGAATACCAGCCTAGTCCTTTGCAAGGCCCGTGACTCCAAGGTGCCGGACTCTGTTCCGGACTCCGAATCTTCCGCACCCCTTCCGATCGAACCCGATTGGGCTCCGACCATGGAGTTCACCGCCGTGGACGTCTTTCAGCACTCGCCCTTTGGCGACATCCTGAACTCCCTAAAGTCTCTCTCTTTGTCAAGAGAGCCCTGGCCGGATTATGGTCAGCAGGGTTGGGACACGGACGACGAAGAAATTCAAAACCCACCCACCACCCACTTTATAGCCACTGTCGACGATCTAACCGACATGCTCGACTTTGACTCCGAAGACATCGACGGTATGGACGCCGATGAAGGAGACGACCAAGAACCAGCACCTATAGGGAACTGGAAAGCCACCTCGTCATATGACATATACATGGTGGACACCCCCAAAGCAGGGGATGGCGAGGAAAAAACGGAGGATGACCCCTCCAAGAAGCAACCCAAGCGCCGACGTCAGCGGCGCCGCTCTAAATCCCGCCAAAGCAAGAACGGCGAATCCGGCACCGGAGATAACAACACGCCGGACAGTGCCAAAGATAACCCCCTATAGCAGGATTCAGCGCAGGAGGACGAAGGAGCCAGCCCTCATGAGAGAGCGGCCGACAGAGAGGTTGAGGACGACAACTATATGCCTCCCTCCGAAGACGAGGCAAGCCTCGACGACGACGAATTCTTCATGCCAGACGATCCCGTCGAACAAGAGCGTTTCAAACGCAGGCTTATGGCCACGACACGCAGCCTCAAGAAAAAACAGCAGCAGCTTAGAGCTGACCAAGACTTGCTAGCCGACAGATGGACCGATGTCCTGGCGGACGAAGAGTATAAACTCGAGCGCCCCTCCAAGAGCTACCCAAAGCGCAGGCTGCTACCCCAACTTGAGGACGAAGCAACTAGACCTACATTACCAGCGTACGATGCGCCCGATCGGCCACCCCGTGGCCGCGACAGAGAGGCCTTCGGGCCCTCGACCCAAGCCGCACCCCGGCATCGCTCAAAACATAACAGAGTACGGGGAGACGCAACAGACCTGCGAGACATACTGGAGGACAAGGCAAGGAAAACAAGATCGATCTACGGATCGCGTGGGCGCCCCACATCACATGATGATAACCGTCACACTAAATATGATAAATACGGCCAGGCCGAATACAACAGACCAAGCTCATCCGAGCTGCGCCACGATATAGCCCAGTACAGGGGCGCCACACACCCACTATGCTTCACAGACGAAGTAATGGATCATCAAATCCCTGAGGGTTTCAAGCCCGTAAACATTGAATCATATGACGGCACAACTGATCCCGCGGTATGGATCAAGGATTACCTCCTTCATATCCACATGGCCCGTGGTGATGATCTACACGCCATCAAATACCTCCCGCTCAAGCTTAAAGGACCAGCTCGACATTGTCTTAACAGCCTGCCAGCAGAGTCAATTAGTTGTTGGGAGGACCTGGAATCCGCATTCCTTGACAACTTCCAGGGCACTTACATGCGACCACCAGACGCCGATGACCTAAGCCACATAATCCAGCAACCAGAGGAATCGGCCAGGCAATTCTGGACACGGTTCCTAACCAAGAAAAATTAAATAGTCGACTGTCCGGACGCCGAGGCCCTTGCTGCCTTCAGGCACAACATCCAAGACGAATGGCTTGCCCGGCACCTACGACAGGAAAAGCCGAAATCTATGGCAGCCCTCACGACACTCATGACCCGCTTCTGTGCGGGCAAAGACAGTTGGCTAGCTCGTAGCAATAACATAACCAAGAGCCCTGGTAATTCGGATACCAAGGACAACAATGGCAGGTCACGTCGCAACAAGCACAAGCGCCGCATTAATAGCGACAATACTGAGGATACGGCAGTCAATGCCGGATTCAGAGGCTCTAAACCCGGTCAGCGGAAGAAGCCATTCAAAAGAAACCCTCCGGGCCCATCCAACTTAGACCGGATACTCGATCGCTTGTGCCAGATACACGGCACCCCCGAACAACCAGCCAACCACACCAACAGGGACTGTTGGGTGTTCAAGCAGGCAGGCAAGTTAAGTGCCGAAACCAGAGACAAGGGGCTGCGTAGCGATGACGAGGAGGAGCCCCGGCTGCCGAAAAACAGAGGACAGAAGGGCTTCCCCCCGCAAGTGCGGACGGTGAACATGATATACGCAACCCACATCCCCATAAGGGAGCGGAAGCGTGCCCTCAAGGACGTCTATGCGTTGGAGCCAGTCGCCCCAAAGTTCAACCCATGGTCCTCCTGCCTGATCACCTTTGATCGACGGGACCACCCCACTAGCATCTGTCACGGCAGATTCGCCGCATTGGTCCTAGACCCAATCATTGACGGATTTGACCTCACTAGAGTCCTCATGGACGGTGGCAGCAGCCTGAACCTGCTTTATCAGGATACAGTGCGAAAATTGGGTATAGATTCCTCACAGATTAAACCCACAAAGACAACCTTTAAAGGCATCATACCAGATGTAGAAGCCAGCTGTACAGGCTCGGTTACACTCGAAGTGGTCTTCGGATCCCTGGATAATTTCCAAAGCGAAGAGTTAATCTTCGACATAGTCCCATTCCGCAGTGGCTATCATGCCCTGCTCGGACGAACCGCATTTGCAAAATTCAATGCGGTGCCACACTACACATATCTCAAGCTCAAGATGCCAGGTCCTCGCGGAGTCATTATGGTAAACGGAAAAACTGAACGCTCTCTCCGAACGGAGGAGCACACAGCAGCCCTGGCGGCGGAAGTACAGAGCAACCTCTCAAGGCATCTCCCCAATCCGGGTGTTAAACGTCCGGACAACGTCAAGCGCGCCCGAAGCAACTTCCAACAAAGCCGGCTGGCACGTTTCGAGCAAGCATAGCAGTGCGGCCCCAACCCCAGCCCTCGCCAGACGGTGATATCGGTACCACGCGTACATAATTACGCTTTGAAAATACCATGGGCATAAGGGGAGGGGCACAACTACGACACGCCCAGAATGCGGCTCAACCGCACTTAGGGGCTCCCTATTCCACCGTTTTCTTTTTTTTGTATACTTTCAGGACCCAACTATTCGGAAGGCCTGTCCGGCAATAATCTCGCCGAACACACGATGCAACAGCCAGGGCGCGAACAAGCTGCATCATATGTCCATGTGGTCTCTTTAACGAGCTAAATACCCGTCTTGCTTAAATTTACGCAGCTTGCCCCTAGAGGGGGACATGTCAAATAATCCCATCCTTTGCTTACCGCACTATTTGTATCGTTCTGCTTTCATAGCAGCTCTTTTTTAATAAACAATACATAGCTCTTATCTATTATTGTATTCATCTATTTTTATACAAGTATGTTCAGTCATGATATTATGCAACCGTACACTTTGGTACGGCCAATACACCAGGGGCTAAAGCACCCCACAACATGGTGTGCGAAGACCGAACACTCTTATGAGTGCGGCACCCCGAACTTATAGCACTATATGCATCGGCTCTGAATCATGTCTTTGGTCAATAGTTGGGTTTGCCCGGCTCCCATGTTTTGGTACCTTACGTTCCGCAATGTTGGCTAAGGTAGCGCTGGGAGAACTACTGCGATTGTGCCCCAGTTGAGCTAGGTTAACACCTCAGTAGAGAAAGCTAAAACTGACCGTCATGATAGTGCGAGAGACCGGTCGCTGTTCGCGAGGTTTTTCGAGTCCTTAAAGACTTATGCCGCTTAGAGTGAGGAACCGGACTTATCCGGCCTAGGCGTGGATAGCGCCCCGAATTCGGTCTTCCGAATACTAGGGGCTTCGCCAAAATTTAAAATTATAGAATTCTATGGCTAAGTAAGAGTGATAAAGCATTATAAGTCCGACGGCCTGGTTCGTTGTGCTGAGCGCCTCCCTAGATGGACCCAAGAATGGGAACAAGAGTGCTCAGGTTTATCCCGAACACCCCAGCACTCGTGGCATGGGGGTCGAAGCCGACGACTTGCATCTCTCAGATGTGATAAACGGCCGCACAGAAGGTAATATTTTAAATTAACAAGCATTGCTTAGCGCATATGAACAAAGTTTTCAGTGTACAGGATAACAGATGCGAGCCTACTCAAAAATTACATCTTTAGTGCATTCGTCCGCTATACGGCAAGCACCCTTCAGGACGCCCTTATAATACATCTCGGGCATGCGATACTCCTTGCCTGGCGGGGGCGCGTCCGTCAAAAGCTTCTCAGCGTCCAGCTTGCCCCAGTGCACTTTAGCACGGGCAAGGGCCCGACGGGCACCTTCGATATAGGCGGAGCGCTTGACGACCTCAATCCACGGACACGCATCCACCAGCCGCCGCACCAGACCGAAGTAGCTCCCAGGCATGGCTTCTCCAGGCCACAGCCGAGCTATGAGGCCCTTCATGGCCTGTTCGGCCACCTTGTGGAGCTCAACCAGCTGCTTCAGCTGGTCGCTCAGGGGCACCGGATGTTCGGCCTCAGCATACTGAGACCAGAACAACTTTTCTGTCGAGCTCCCCTCTTTGGCCCGGTAATATGCGGCGGCATCAGACACACTACGGGGCAGATCGGTGAATGCTCCTGGAGAGCTCCGGATTCGGGTAAGTAGCAGATAATTAACTTTTATATTCTTGCTTTGCCTAAAAAATGCCTTACCCGCCGCTATTTTCTTCATCGCCTCGATCTCCTGGAGGGCCTTCTGGGCTTCGGCCTTAGAGTTTTTGGCACTCTCCAGCGCCAATGCGAGCTCGAACGCTCGAGTCTTCGAGTCACGCTCCAAACTCTCGTGTTTTTCCATGAGAGCATGGAGCTCTTGCTGCACCTCCGCCACCCGCGCCTCTTGCTTCTCTCGCTCGGCACGCTCCAGGGCCGCACTGTTTTCGGCCTTGGAGACCGCCTCCTTCAGGGTCGCCACCTCGGTCGTGGCCCCTGCAACATTTAAGTTGGTCCTGTCATTATTTGCAACCAAGTATCTCTATATACATTTACATACGGTATTACATACCCTCCTTGTCCTCGAGCTGCTTCTTAGCACGGCCGAGCTCGCTCTCGGACTGCTCGAGGCTTCCCTTCAATGCATTGACCTCCGCAGTCAGTGCGGCAGAGGTCAGCAGCGGAGCCTGCATTCCCATATCGACATATTTTTATTAGACTCCTGCGTGTATCTTTTTAGATCCTCAGCTCGGCTTTTCTTTTTCGAACGCCGAACCGGGCATCAGGGGCTACTGTCTATGCAGTAACATTTTTATATGTTTTGAACACATACCTCAAAGCCTGTTAACAGACTTGTACAGGCTCCTGTCAGCCCGCTTTTCGCGGACTGGACCTTTTGAATCACCGCACTCATAACAGTGCGGTGTTCCTCGTAGATGGAGGCTCCGTTAAGCACCTCCAGCAAATTCCCCGGCGCCTCCAGATGGACGGAGGTCGCCGGCGGCGTAGGCTCGCCCTTCTTATGAAGGCGCCGCCTGTCGGACTCTGGAACCGTTGGTGGTTCCGGAGCCGTGTCCGGCCCTGGGCCGGACTTAGATCCCTCCGGGGCTTTGCCCCCTTTGGGCCTGGAGTCCGGGAGGTCGCCTTGGGGCGCCTCCAGGACCACCTCCTCCTGGTTCGGTCCCTTTTGGGACTCCACCTCGGCGTCGTCCGCAGGGAGTGGGGAGGAAGCCGTCGGAAGTGAAGCACTATTCACATCCGACGAATTCAGGGAGCCGCTCGATGAATCGCCAAGCTGAACTTTGGGTGGACTGCATAATTAAAATTCGGCGTCAGAAGCTATCGAATAATAAAGGGGCGCCACGAGTCATTCGGGTAGCCGGACACTTACGATTTTGCTAGGGGCTTAACCCTGGATGGCCATTCCTCCCCGCCGTCTTCGGCATCGGAGGCAAGTCCGGCAGAAGGGTCTTCCCCTTCTTGGCCCCCTCGGCCTCCCCAGTTGGGGCAGCCTTCCTTTTCTTTCCTCCCCCCCGTTGGAGGGGGAGAGGCTTCTTCTTCTTCTTCCTCCTCCTCGTCTTCCGAGGCGGAGGGTGCGTCGGGGTCGTCGGGCGATGAATCCGACACCACCAGGCGCCGGGAGCTCTTTCGAGTCCCCGTGGCCTTCTTCTTGGCCTTCTTCTCCGGCACCACGTGAGGTGCCGGAATGAGCAGATTCGTTAAACGAGCATCCGCTGGGTCTTCGGGCAAAGGAGCTGGATAGTTAATCTGTCTGGCCCTCTTCTGCCAGTCCTGTCAAAGGGATGGGGGTTTAGATCCCGCATAAAATCAAATCTATGAAAAACAGATACCCCGTAATGGGAAAATTAGCTCACCGCGCTAGCTTGGCGCTTGGCGCAGAATCCGCGATCCTCGGTGACGGGAGGCGAGACCTCGGAGCTCTTGAACAGCACCTTCCATGCATCCTCGTGCTTTGTGTCGAAGAGCCGGGATAGAGTCTGGTGCTGGGCTGGGTCGAACTCCCACAAGTTGAAAGCTCGTCGTTGACACGGGAGAATCCGGTGGAAGAGCATGACCTGGACTACGGTGACAAGTTTAGCCTTCCTGCTAATCACGTCCTTGATGCAGGTTTGAAGTGTGGTCACTTCTGCCGAATTACCCCACGACAGGCCCGTCTCTTTCCAGGACGTGAGCCGTGTGGGAATGCTAGATTGGAATTCGGGGGCCGCTGCCCATTCAGGGTCACGTGGCTCGGTGATGTAGTACCACCCCGATTGCCACCCTTTGATGGTCTCTACGAAGGCGCCCTCGAGCCATGTAACGTTGGGCATCTTGCCCACCATGGCGCCTCTGCACTCCGCTTGGCGTTCGCCCACGACCTTCGGCTTGACGCTGAAGATCTTTAGCCATAGGCCAAAGTGAGGCTGGATGCGGAGGAAGGCCTCACACACGACGATGAACGGCGAGATGTTGAGGATGAAGTTCGGGGCCAGATCATGGAAGTCCAGGCCGTAGTAGAACATGAGCCCCCGGACAAACGGGTGAAGAAGAAAACCTAGTCCGCGGAGGAAATGGGGAAGGAAGACAACCCTCTCATGGGGCCTAGGGGTGGGGATGAGCTGCCCCTCGTCTGGAAGCCGGTGCGCAATGTCGTTGTGCAGGTATCCGGCTTTCCGCAACCTTTTGATGTGCCCCTCCGTGACAGAGGAGGCCATCCACTTGCCTCCCGCTCCGTACATGGTTGGAGTAGGTCGAGGTGAGATGGGCGGGCTTGGGCGCTGGAGCTCGAGTACGCAGGGAGGGATAAGCAAAGGAGGAAGAAGGCGTAAATGGAAAGGGTAGATCCTTATCCCCTTATATGGGCGGCCGAAACTACGAGCCCCCACCGGCCTAATAAAACTCGCTTATCTCCCAAGCGCCGCAGTTAATGGCGCAGTTGGGTTACCCACGCCTGTATTGATGAGAATCCCGGAATAAGGGGACACGATCTATGCTTTGACAAGACATGCCAAGGAAACCGCCTCGCTAAACGCGTTGAGGTGGAATAGTAAACTGAATAAAATCCTGGCCGTGGCATGAGGTCACGCTACGGAATACGTCAGCAGATTAGATTGGTGCAAATGTTATTCTCTCTATGGTGGCATGTGGAAATTGTTTTGCAGAGCCGGACACTATCCTGGTGTTCAACATCTTCTATGAAGTATTCGGAGGAGGAACCCGCCTTGCAATGCCGAAGACAACTTGCGCGCCGGACTCGTCGTCATTGAAGCCTGGTTCAGGGGCTACTGAAGGAGTCCTGGATTAGGGGGTCCGGATGGCCGGACTATGACTTTTGGCCGGACTCCCGGACTATGAAGATACAAGATTGAAGACTTCGTCCCGTGTCCGGATAGGGACTTTCCTTGGCGTGGAAGTCAAGCTTGGCGATACGATACGAAGATCTCCTCCCATTGTAACCGACTCTGTGTAACCCTAGCCCTCTCCGGTGTCTATATAAACCGGAGAGTTTTAGTCCGTAGGACGAACAACAATCATACCATAGGCTAGCTTCTAGGGTTTAGCCTCTCTGATCTCATGGTAGATCAACTCTTGTAATACCCATACCATAGGCTAGCTTCTAGGGTGTAGCCTCTCTGATCTCGTGGTAGATCAACTCTTGTAATACCCATACCATCAATATTAATCAAGCAGGAGTAGGGTTTTACCTCCACCGAGAGGGCCCAAACCTAGGTAAAAACATCATGTCCCTTGTCTCCTATTACCATCCGCCTAGACGTGCAGTTCGGGACCCCCTACCCGAGATCCGCCAGTTTTGACACCGACAGTAGCCCCTGAGTATTTGATACTTGTTCGATTGCTAATATTTGTAACTCGAAACAGGAGTTACAAAATAAACAGAGACTAGTTGAGGGTGAAGTGATGATGTGTGTTGGAAGTGGTTCCAAGATTGATATGATCATCATCGCACACAACCTATACTTTCGGGATTAGTGTTAAACCTAAATAAATGTTATTTGGCGTTTGCATTGAGCATAAATATGATTTGATCATGTTTATTGCAATACGGTTATTCATTTAAAGTCAAGAGAATAATTGTTGTTCTGTTTACATGAATAAAACCTTCGATGGTCATACACCCAATGAAAATAGTTTGTTGGATCTCGATCGTAGTGATACACATATTCATAATATTGATGCCAAAAGATGCAAAGTTGATAATGATAGTGCAACTTATTTGTGGCACTGCTGTTTGGGTCATATCGGTGTAAAGCGCATGAAGAAACTTCATTAAGATGGACTTTTGGAATCACTTGGTTATGAATCATTTGATGCTTGCGAACCGTGCCTTTTGGGCAAGATGACTAAAACTCCGTTCTCTGGAACAATGGAATAAGCTAGTGACTTATCGGAAATAATACATACTGATGTATGCGGTCCAATGAGTATTGATGCTCGTGGTGGGTATCGTTATTTCTTGACCTTCACAAGATGATTTGAGCAGATATGAGTATATCTACTTAATGAAACACAAGTCTGAAACATTTGAAAAGTTCAAAGGATTTCAGAGTGAAGTGGCGAATCATCGTAACAAGAAAAATAAAGTTTCTACGATCTGATCGTGGAGTAGAATATTTGAGTTACGAGTTTGGCCTTCATATAAAACAATGTGGAATAGTTTCACAGTTCACACCACCTGGAACACTATAGCGTTATGGTGTGTCTGAACGTCATAACCGCACTTTATTGGATATTGTGCGATCTATGATGCCTCTTATTAGTTTACCACTATCGTTTTGGGGTTATGCATTAGAGACAATTGCATTCACTTTAAATAGGGCACCATCAAAATCCGTTGAGACGACGCCTTATGAACTGTGGTTTGGCAAGAAACCAAAGTTGTCGTTTCTTAAAGTTTGGGGTTGCGATGCTTATGTGAAAAAGTTTCAACCTGATAAGCTCGAACCTAAATCGGAGAAGTGCATCTTCATAGAATACTCAAAGGAAACTGTTGGGTGCACCTTCTATCATAGATCCGAAGGGAAGTTATTCGTTGCTAAGATGGATCCTTTCTAGAGAAGGAGTTTATCTCGAAAGAAGTGAGTGGGAGGAAAGTAGAACTTGATAAGGTAATTGTACCTTCTCCCTTATTGGAAAGTAGTTCATCATAGAAATCAGTTCCAGTGATTCCTACACCAATTAGTGAGGAAGTTAATGATCATGATCATGAAACTTCAGATCAAGTTGCTACCGAACCTCGTAGGTCTTCCAGAGCAAGATCTGGACCAGAGTGGTACGGTAATCCTGTTCTGGAAGTCATGTTACTAGACCATGATGAACCTACAAACTATGAGGAAGCGATGATGAGCCTAGATTCCACGAAATGGCTTGAGGCCACGAAATCTGAGATGGGATCCATGTATGAGAACAAAGTGTGGACTTTGGTGGACTTGCCCGATGATTGGTAAGCCATATTAAATAAATGGATCTTCAAGAGGAAGACAGACACTGATAGTAGTTTTACTATCTACAAAGCTCGATTTGTTGCGAAAGGTTTTCAACAAGTTCAAGATGTTGAATACGATGAGATTTTCTCACTCGTAATGATGCTTAAGTCTGTCCGAATCATGTTAGCAATTGCCACATTTTATGAAATCTGGCAAATGGATGTCAAAACTGCATTCCTTAAAATGGATATTTCTTAAAGAAGTGTTGTATATGATACAACTAAGAGGTTTTGTCAATCCTAAAGGTGCTAACAAAATGTGCAAGCTCCAGCGATCCATCAAGGGACTGGTGCAAGCATCTCAGAGTTGGAATATATGCTTTGATGAATTGATCAAAGCATATGGTTTTATACAGACTTTTTGAAAGACATGTATTTACCAGAAAAATGAGTGGGAGCACTACAACCTTTCTGATAAGTATATGTGAATGACATATTGTTGATCAGAAATAATGTAGAATTTTCTAGAAAGCATAAAGGAGTATTTGAATAAGAGTTTTTCAAAGCAAGACCTCAGCAAAGCTACTTACATATTGAGCATCAAGATCTATTGAGATAGATCAAGACGCTTGATAAGATTTTCAATGAGTACATACCTTGACAAGATTTTGGAGTAGTTCAAAATGGAACAATCAAAGAAAGAGTTCTTGCCTATGATGCAAAGGTGTGAAGTTGAGTAAGACTCAAAACCCGACCATGGCGGAAAATAGAAAGAAAAATGAAAATTCATTCCCTATTGCCTCAGTCATAGGTTCTATAAAGTATGCTATGCTGTGTACCAGACCTATTGTATACCTTGCTCTGAGTTTGGCAAAGGAATACAATTTTGTTCTAAGAGTAGCTCACTGGATGGCGGTCAAGAATATCCTTAGTGAGGACTAAGGAGATGTTTCTCGATTATGGAGGTGATAAAAGAGTTTGTCGTAGAGAGTTACATCGATGCAAGCTTTTACACCGATCTAGATGACTCTAAGTCTCAATCTGGATACATATTGAAAGTGGGAGCAACTAGCTAAAGTAGCTCTGTGCAGAGCATTGTAGACATAGAATATTTGCAAGATACATACGGATCTGAATGTTACAGACCCATTGACTAAACTTCTCTCATGAGAAAAACATGATCATACCTTAGTACTCTTTGGGTGTTAATCACATAGTGATGTGAACTAGATTATTGATTCTAGTAAACCCTTTGGGTGTTGGTCACATGATGATGTGAACTATGGGTGTTAATCACATACAGATGTGAATATTGGTGTTGAATCACATGATGATGTGAACTAGATTATTGACTCTAGTGCAAGTGGGAGACTGAAGGAAATATGCCCTAGAGGCAATAATAAAGTTATTATTTATTTCCTTATTTCATGATAAATGTTTATTATTCATGCTAGAATTGTATTACCCGGAAACATGATACATGTGTGAATACATAGACAAACTGAGTGTCACTAGTATGCCTCTACTTGACTAGCTCATTAATCAAAGATGGTTATGTTTCCTAGCCATGGACAAAGAGTTGTCATTTGATTAACGGGATCACATCATTAGGAGAATGATGAGATTGACTTGACCCATTCCGTTAGCTTAGCACTTGACCGTTTAGTATGTTGCTAGTGCTTTCTTCATGACTTATACATGTTCCTATGACTATGAGATTATGAAACTCCCATTTACTGGAGGAACACTTTGTGTGCTACCAAACGTCACAACGTAACTGGGTGATTATAAAGGTGCTCTACAGGTGTCTCCGAAGGTACATGTTGGGTTGACGTATTTCGAGATTAGGATTTGTCACTCCGATTGTCGAAGAGGTATCTCTGGGCCCTCTCGGTAATACACATCACTTAAGCCTTGCAAGCATTACAACTAATGAGTTAGTTGCGGGATGATGTATTACGGAACGAGTAAAGATACTTCCCGGTAACGAGATTGAACTAGGTATTGAGATACCGACGATCGAATCTCGGGCAAGTAACATACCGATGACAAAGGGAACAACGTATGTTGTTATGCGGTTTGACCGATAAAGATATTCGTAGAATATGTAGGAGCCAATATGAGCATCCAGGTTCCGCTATTGGTTATTGACCGGAAACGTGTCTCGGTCATGTCTACATAGTTCTCGAACCCGTAGGGTCCGCACGCTTAAGGTTTCGATGACAGTTATATTATGAGTTTATGTGTTTTGATGTACCGAAGGAGTTCGGAGTCCCGGATGAGATCGGGGACATGACGAGGAGTCTCGAAATGGTCGATACGTAAAGATCGATATATTTGACGACTATATTCGGACTTCGGAAAGGTTCCGAGTGATTCGGATATTTTTCGGAGTACCGGAGAGTTACGGGAATTCGCCGAGGAATATATGGGCCTTATTGGGCCATACGGGAATAGAGGAGAGAGGCCGAAAGGAAGGAGGCGCGCAGCCCCCCTCTGGTCCGAATTGGACAAGGGGTGCAGCCCCCTTTTCCTTCCTCCTCTCCCCCTCTTTCCTTCTCTCCTACTCCAACAAGGGAAGGAGGAGTCCTACTCCCGGTGGGAGTAGGACTCCCCCCTTGGCGCGCCCTCCTCCTTGGCCGGCCGCCTCCCCCCCTTGCTCCTTTATATACGGGGGCAGGGGGCACCCCATGGACACAATAATTGATCCCTTGGATCTCTTAGCCGTGTGCGGTGTCCCCCTCCACCATAGTCTACCTCGATAATATCATAGCGGTGCTTAGGCGAAGCCCTGCGTCGGTAGAACGTCATCATCGTCACCACGACGTCGTGCTGACGGAACTCTCCCTCGACACTCGGCTGGATCAGAGTTCGAGGGACGTCATCGAGCTGAACGTGTGCAAGAACTCGGAGGTGCCGTGCTTTCGGTGCTTGATCGGTCGGGCCGTGAAGACGTATGACTACATCAACCGCGTTCTGCTAACACTTCCGCTTACGGTCTACAAGGGTATGTAGACAACACTCTCCTCTCTCGTTGCTATGCATCACCATGATCTTGCGTGTGCGTAGGAATTTTTTCGAAATTACTACGTTTCCCAACACGTGCTGCTATTGGATATACTCTGGATGATCTTAAGGGCATTAGTCCCACTCTACGCCAACACAAAATAAAAGTGGAGAAAGATGCTAAACCAGTTAGAGATACTCAACAACGGTTAAATCCTAAGATGAAAGAAGTGGTAAGAAAGGAGATACTAAAGCTCCTTGAGGCAGGTATAATTTATCCCGATGCTGATAGTGATTGGGTAAGTCTTGTCCATTGCGTTCCTAAGAAGGGAGGTATTACTGTTGTTCCTAATGATAAAGATGAATTGATCCCGCAAAGAATTATTACAGGTAATAGGATGGTAATTGATTTCCGTAAATTAAATAAAGCTACTAAGAAATATCATTACCCATTACCTTTTATTGATCAAATGCTAGAAAGACTACCCAAACACACACATTTTTGCTTTCTAGATGGTTATCCTGGTTTCTCTCAAATACCTGTGTTAGTGGAGGATCAATCAAAAACTACTTGTACTTGCCCTTTCGGTACTTTTGCTTATAGACGTATGCCTTTTGGTTTATGTAATGCACCTTCTACCTTTCAAAGATGCATGATGGCTATATTCTCTGACTTTTGTGAAAAGATTTGTGAGGTATTCATGGATGATTTCTCCGTTTATGGATCCTCTTTTGATGATTGCTTGAGCAACCTTGATCGAGTTTTGCAGAGATGTGAAGACACTAGTCTCGTCTTGAATTGGGAAAAGTGCCACTTTATGGTTAATGAAGGCATTGTCTTGGGGCATAAGATTTCTGAGGGAGGTATTGAAGTTGATAGAGCTAAAGTTGATGCTATTGAAAAGATGCCATGTCCCAAGGACATAAAAGGTATAAGAAGTTTCCTTGGTCATGCCCGGTTTTTATAGGAGGTTCATTAAGGACTTTTCTAAAATCTCTAGGCATTTGACTAATTTATTGCAAAAAGATATTCCTTTTGTCTTTGATGATGATTGTGTAGAAGCATTTGAAATACTTAAGAAAGCTTTGATCACTGCACCTATTGCTCAGCCACCTGATTGGAATTTACCCTTTGAAATTATGTGTGATGCTAGTGATTATGTTGTAGGTGCTGTTCTAGGGCAAAGAGTTGATAAGAAATTAAATGTTATCCAGTATGCTAGTAAAACTCTTGACACTGCCCAAAGAAATTACGCTACTACTGAAAAAGAATTCTTAGCAGTTGTGTTTGCTTGTGATAAGTTCAGACCTTATATTGTTGATTCTAAAGTTACTATTCACACGGATCATGCTGCTATTAAATATCTTATGGAAAAGAAAGATGCTAAGCCTAGACTTATTAGATGGGTTCTCTTGCTCCAAGAATTTGATTTGCATATTATTGATAGAAAGGGAGCTGAGAACCCCGTTGCAGACAACTTGTCTAGGTTAGAGAATGTTCTTGATGACCCACTACCCATTGATGATAGCTTTCCTGATGAACAACTAGCGATCATTAATGCTTCTCGTACTGCTCCTTGGTATGCTGATTATGCTAATTACACTGTTGCTAAATTTATACCACCTAGTTTCACATACCATCAAAAGAAAAAGTTCTTTTATGATTTAAGATATTACTTCTTGGATGACCCACACCTTTACAAACAAGGAGTAGATGGTGTTATTAGATGTTGTGTACCTGAGCATGAACAGGAACAGATCCTATGCAAGTGTCACTCTGAACCATATGGAGGACACCACGCTAGAGATAGAACTGCACATAAGGTATTGCAATCCGGATTTTATTGGCCTACTCTCTTCAAAGATGCTCGTAAGTTTGCCTTGTCTTGTGATGAATGTCAAAGAATTGGTAATATTAGTAGACGTCAAGAAATGCCTATGAATTATACTCTTGTTATTGAACCATTTGATGTTTGGGGCTTTGATTATATGGAGAGCTTTTCCTGCCTCTAATGGTTACACACATATTTTAGTTGCTGTTGATTACGTTACTAAGTGGGTAGAAGCTATTCCAACTAGTAGTGTTGATCATAACGCCTCTATTAAGATGCTTAAAGAAGTTATTTTTCCGAGGTTTGGAGTCCCTAGATATCTTATGACTGATGGTGGTTCATATTTTATTCATGGTGCTTTTCGTAAAATGCTTGCTAAGTATGATGTTAATAATAGAATTGCATCTCCTTATCACCCACAGTCTAGTGGTCAAGTAGATTTGAGCAATAGAGAGCTCAAACTAATTTTGCAAAAGACTGTTAATAGATCTAGAAAGAATTGGTCCAAGAAACTTGATTATGCATTATGGGCCTATAGAACTGCATATAAAAATCCTATGGGTATGTCTCCGTATAAGATGGTTTATGGAAAAGCATCTCACTTACCTCTCGAACTTGAACATAAAGCATATTGGGCTATTAAAGAGCTCAACTATGATTTCAAACTTGCCGGTGAGAAGAGGTTATTTGATATTAGCTCACTTGATGAATGGAGAACCCAAGCCTATGAGAATGCCAAACTGTTCAAAGAAAAAGTTAAAAGATGGCATGACAAAAGAATACAAAAGCGTGAGTTTAACGTAGGTGATTATGTGTTGCTATTCAACTCTTGTTTAAGATTTTTTGCAGGAAAACTTCTCTCTAAATGGGAAGTTCCTTACATTATCGAGGAGGTCTATTGTTCTGGTGCCATAAAAATCAACAAGTTCGAAGGCACAAGTCCGAGGGTGGTGAACGGTCAAAGAATCAAACATTATATTTCAAGTAATCCTATCAATGTTGAAACCAATATTATTGAAACCGTAACTCCGGAGGAATACATAAGGGACACTTTCCAGAATGTTTCAGACCCCGAAAAGGAATAGGTATGTGGTATAGTAAGTAAACCGACTCCAAAACAGTTCTAATGGCAATTTTTCTCTGTTTTGGAATATTTAAGAATTTTGGAAAGCAAGAAGTAATCCGGGAAGGACACGAGGCCTCCACGAGGGTGGAGGGCGCGCCCACCCCTACTGGGTGCACCCTCCTATCTCATGGGCACCTCGTGTGCCTCCCGGACTCTGTTTTCTTGCACGTTACTTCTTTTGGTCGGTAAAAATTATAATCTCCCGAAGGTTTTGACCATCGTATCATGCAAAAATCCTCTGTTTTTGTTTCGAGCTATTTTTCTAACAGATCTAGAGCATCATGACGTCACCCTCCTTCAACAATGAAGACAAGGATGCTTGGCTATTGAAGATAGAGCTGAAAAGAGAAGAACCGGAGGAGATCAACAAGGATGAAGGGATCAAGAAGGCCATGGAGGATCAAGCTCTGGAGGTGGAAGAAGAAGACATCCCTCAACCTCTACCTAACCTCTTTACTCCAACTGAGATTTAAGCTTTCAAGATGATTGAGTTAGCTCGCATACAAAACAAGTATCTCACACAGTAAAATAGTTTGTTGAAGGATCATATCGTTAGACTCAAGGGAATTATCCGCAAGTTGGAGGAGCTTTTACACTCGATGTGCGATTATCTGCCATCATCATCACCACCTACATCACCTCCGAGGACATAATCACATGGGTATGGGCACTCCCCTTGGCAACTGCCAAGCTTGGGGGAGGTGCCCCGGTATCGTATCACCATCAAACTCCTATCTTTACCGTTTTACTTAGTTCGATCCTTTTAGTAATATCTTGATCTAGTAGATTGAAGTTTTGGTATGAATTAGTTTTGAGTTTTGCTTTGTGATCTCTATGTAATCGAGTCTGTAAGCTATCTATAATAAAGATTAGTGTTGAGTCAAGGGCTTTGCTATCTTGCTATGATCTTGAGAAAATAGAAAGAACAAAAAGTATAAAAGAGTTCATATTGATCTTATGGATAGTAATGACTTCACATATAACGAGTATGAGGCATAAAAGTTGTTGAGAGTTGACAAACGTAGTTTTGGTCATAGTTGCAATTAATAGGAAGTAATAAATAAAGAGAGGTTTTCACATATAAATATACTATCTTGGACCTCTTTTATGATTGTGAGCACTCATTAAGTATGGCATGCTAAGGAAGACAACATAATGGTTTATGTTTTCTCACATCTCAATTAAAGTATATTGTCATGGATCTTTCAAACATGTTGAGCTTGTCTTTCCCCCTCATGCTAGCCAAAAATTCCTTGCACCAAGTATAGATACTACTTGTGCTTCCAAATATCCTAAAACCCAGTTTTGCCATGAGAGTCCACCATACCTACCTATGGATTGAGTAAGATCCTTCAAGTAAGTTGTCATGTTGCAAGCAATAAAAATTGCTCTCTAAATATGTATGACTTATTAGTGAGGAGAAAATAAGCTTTATACAATCGTGTGATATGGAAGTAATAAAAGCGACGGACTGCATAATAAAGGTTCATATCACAAGTGGCAATATAAAGTGACGTTCTTTTGCATTAAGATTTTGTGCATCCAACCCTAAAAGCACATGACAACCTCTGCTTCCCTCTGCGAAGGGCCTATCTTTTACTTTATGTCTTTTACTTTATGCAAGAGTCAAGGTGATCCTCACCTTTCCCTTTTTCATTTTATCCTTTGGCAAGCACCTCATGTTGGAAAGATCCTGATATATATATCCAATTGGATGTAAGTTAGCATGAACTATTATTGTTGACATCACCCAAAGGTGAATACATTGGGAGGCGAAACTATAAGCCCCTATCTTTCTCAGTGTCCGGTTGAAACTCCATAACCATAAGTATTGCGTGAGTGTTAGCAATTGTAGAAGACTATATGATAGTTGAGTATGTGGACTTGCTGAAAATCTCTATTCTTGACTCTTTCTGATGTTATGATAAATTGCAATTGCTTCAATGACTAAGATTTTGATCTGTTAGCTCCCAATGAAGTTTATGAACCATACTTGACATTGTGAATAGATTGTTACTTGAGCATAAGAAATCATATGATAAAACCTATATATGTTGATGTTATAAGAATGATCATGATGCCCCCATGTCCATATTTTATTTTCATCGACACCTCTATTTCTAAACATGTGGACATATTTTTCGATTTCGGCTTCCGCTTGAGGACAAGCGAGGTCTAAGCTTGGGGAGTTGATACGTCCATTTTGCATCATGATTTTATATCAATATTTATTGCATTATGGGTTGTTATTACACGTTATGTCACAATACTTATGGCTATTCTCTCTTATTTTACAAGGTTTATGAAGAGGGAGAATGCTGGCAGCTGGGATTCTGGCTGGAGAAGGAGCAAATATTGGAAACCTATTCCGCACATCTCCCAAAATCTTGAAACTCCACGGAAGCCACTTTTGGAATTAATAAGAATTGTTGAGCAAAGAAAATACCATAGGGGGGCCACACCCTGCCAAGGAGGGTGGGGGGCGCCCCCCCCTACTGGGCCTGCCCTCCTATCTCCTGGCCCCCTTGGTGGCCCTCCGATGCCATCTTCTGCTATATGAAGGCTTTTACCCTGGAAAAAAACATAAGCAAGCTCACAGGACAAAACTCCGCCGCCATGAGGCGGAACCTTGGCAGAACCAATCTAGGGCTCCGGCGGAGCTGTTCGGGCGGGGAAACTTCCCTCCGGGAGGGGTAAATCATCACCATCGTCATCACCAACGATCCTCTCATTGGGAGGGGTCAATCTCCATCAACATCTTCACCAGCACCATCTCCTCTCAAAACCCTAGTTCATCTCTTGTATCCAATCTTGTACCAAAACCACAAATTGGTACCTGTGGGTTGCTAGTAGCGTTGATTACTCCTTGTAGTTGATGCTAATTGGTTTACTTGGTGGAAGATCATATGTTCAGATCCTTAATGCATATTAATACTCCTCTTATCATGAACATGAATATGCTTTGTGAGTAGTTACGTTTGTTCCTGAGGACATGGATGAAGTCTTGCTATTAGTAGTCATGTGAATTTGGTATTCGTTCGATATTTTGATGAGATGTATGTTGTCTCTCCTCTAGTGGTGTTATGTGAACGTCGACTAAATGACACTTCACCATTATTTGGGCCTAGAGGAAGGCATTAGGAAGTAATAAGTAGATGATGGGTTGCTAGAGTGACAGAAGCTTAAACCCTAGTTTATGCGTTGCTTCGTAAGGGGCTGATTTGGATCCACTAGTTTCATGCTATGGTTAGGTTTACCTTAATACTTCTTTTGTAGTTGTGGATGCTTGCAATAGGGGTTAATCATAAGTGGGATGCTTGTCCAAGAAAGGGCAGTACCCAAGCACCGGTCCACCCACATATCAAATTATCAAAGTACCGAACGCGAATCATATGAGCGTGATGAAAACTAGCTTGACGATAATTCCCATGTGTCCTCGGGAGCGCTTTTCTCATTATAAGAAATTGTCCAGGCTTGTCCTTTGCTACAAAAAGGATTGGGACACCTTGCTGCACCTTATTTACTTTCATTACTTGTTAACCCTTTCAAATTATCTTATCACAAAACTATCTGTTACCTACAATTTCAGTGCTTGCAGAGAATACCTTACTGAAAACCGCTTGTCATTTCCTCCTGCTCCTCGTTGGGTTCGACACTCTTACTTATCGTAAGGACTATGATAGATCCCCTATACTTGTGGGTCATCGGCGACACAAGGTCGGGTCGGAGGCCACAGCGGCTTGAGGTGCAGCTAGAGAGGAAGGCGCGGGCACTGGAAGACGGAGCACAACCGCGTCCTGACGGCGAGATGATTTTAAATGGGGCGGACCACTGGCCAGCAGCGGCTCTGCCGCGGGTGGCATGTCAGAAGCAGAACAGGGCCATGGCAATCCGGAAGTGGCTTGATGTGAGAGCCCGCGCGGGGGACTCGATGGGGCAGCTTAGTGCACCTCCGTGGTGATGGCCGCTCGGACCATGGTGAAGACCGGGCCGTCGCTCGCGAGAAATATAGGCCAAGGTGGAATCGGTCCTGACGGCGGCGGTTGCGGCCGAAGAGGTCCATGGCGAGGCGGCTACTTGCATAAGTGGAAACAGCTCGCAGGGAAGTCGGGAGTGCATGCATGTGCAGTGGTCGTACTTCCTTGGTCTGCTGGCAAGGAGTACTAGTTGAGGGTTCTTCACATGGAGGAACAAGGAAATCCATCCGGTTTTGGTTTTTTCATCGATCAGCCACTGTGGATACTAGATTCAGGTGCATGTGCCAGATTGGTCTGGTGACCTCACATGCGCTAGGCCAAGTAATACGAGCAGATGATGCATGTGACCCGTGTTGGGTGAATCGGCAAATCAGACAAAACGCAATAGAACTCTTGCCGGTTGTCTCAGTTTCCTATGATGGTACACCCAAAGATCGCATGGTAGTAGTTTCCCATGGTAGATTCAATTGGCTTGCTCGAAATCCGTGCCATGCTAAATAATTCCTTTGTGCTTGGCTGCCATGAATCGATCTTACGGTTCTGCATGTAGACAGACTCCATTAACTTTGTTTTGGCATTGAATGGTGCCTATCTAATCCATCGTTTCTTTTTAGCTAATTCTTTCTGGCACGCTTGTCTAATCCACCGCGTCGATTCTAGAGGATTTTGCATGCTAGGGCTACTTCAGATCTCGGCGCTGGTCTGCCACGGAAAATTTTAATCTCAACTGATGAACTCGGATTCGATCAAGATCCTTTCGCTCCTGTTCTTCTTCATCCGGCAACCGCGAACTTCTCGATCCCTGGGAGAGACCCCTTCAAGAACTCAACACCGCCGTGCGCGGGCCCCACAGTGGGCGCCAACTGTCGTGGAATTGTCACTGGAGATGTCCTAGTGTGAGGACTTAGTCGTGAGGCCAACACATCCATGTGGTAGCTTGAGAGGGGTTGATCGGAATCGAGAGATGCAACACACAAGATAAAGATTTAGACAGCTTCGGGCCCCGGGAAACATCATCCGGTAATAGCCCTACACGCTGTTTGTGGCTAGGTCTTATTATGCTCATGAGAGAGTCGCCGATAAGCCGGCTCTTTGTGTCTAGCCCTAAAGATTGTTTCCTGTCCTCCCCTCTTGGGGTGCCTGATAACCCACAAGTGTAGGGGATTGCAACAGTTTTCGATAAGTAAGAGTGTCGAACTCAACAAGGAGCTAAAGGTAGAATAAATATTCCCTCAAGTTCTATCGACCATCGATACAACTTTACGCACGCTTGACGTTCGCTTTACCTAGAACAATTATGAAACTAGAAGTACTTTGTAGGTGTGATAGGATAGGTTTGCAAGATAATAAAGAACACATAAATAAAAAGTAGGGGCTGTTTAGATAAAGAAACAATAAAGTAAATATAGCGAGTGTGGAAAAGTGGTGGTAGAAATTGTGAAATTGTCCCTAAGCAATTGACTACGTTACTAGACCGATAATCACTATTGCAATTCTATTTGAGGGAGAGGCATAAGCTAACATACTTTCTCTTCTTGGATCATATGCACTTATGATTGGAACTCTAGCAAACATCCGCAACTACTAAAGATTCATTAAGGTAAAACCCAACCATAGCATTAAAGTATCAAGTCCCCTTTATCCCATACGCAACAATCTACTTACTCGGGTTTGTGTTTCAGTCACTCACGCAACCCACTATAAGCGAATCATGAACGCATTGCAACACCCTACAGCGGGAGTCCCTCACGCTTGTGCGACACGGAGGGCACCATAGGACAGCACCAATAATAAAACATGCAACTCAAACCAATCATAGCAATTCATCAATCACCGATAGGACAATGGAAATCTACTCAGACATCATAGGATGGCAACACATCATTGGATAATAATATGAAGCATAAAGCACCAAGTTCAAGTAGAGGGTACAGCGGGTTGCGGGAGAGTGGACCGCTGGATATAGAAGGGGGAAGGTGACGGAGATGTTGGTGAAGATGACGGCGGTGTTGGTGAAGATCGCGGTGATGATGATGGCCCCCGGCAGCACTCCGGCGCCACCAGAAGCAAGGGAGAGAGAGCCCCCCTTCTTCTCCTTCTTCCTTGACCTCCTCCCTAGATGGGAGAAGGGTTTCCCCTCTGGTCCTTGGCTCCCTTGGCTTGGGAGGGGCGAGAGCCCCTCCGAGATTGGATCTATCTCTTTGTTTCTGCGTTCTCTGATTCTGCCCCTTCACTGTTTCCTTTATATCTCGAGATCCGTAACTCCGATTGGGGTGAATCTTTCGCCCAGATTTTTCTCGTAAAATTAGCTTTCTTGCGGCAAAAGAAGGGCATCAACCGCCTTACGGGCGGCCCACGAGAGTCCAGGGCGCGCCCAGGGGGGTGGGCGCGCCCCTCTGTCTTGTGGCCACCTCGGACACTGTTTCGCATTGATTCTTCCTCTGGAAAATCCCAAATATTCCCAAATAATTCTCCGTCCATTTTTATCCCGTTTGGATTCTGTTTGATATTGGTTTTCTGCGAAACATAAAACATGCAATAGACAGGAACTGGCACTGGGCACTGGATCAATATGTTAGTCCCAAAAATAGTATAAAAAGTTTCCAAAAGTATATGAAAGTTGAAGAATAATGGCATGGAACAATAAAAAAATATAGATACGACGGAGACGTATCAGCATCCCCAAGCTTAATTCCTGCTCGTCCTCGAGTAGGTAAATGATAAAAAAGATAATTTTTGATGGGGAATGCTACCTAGCATAATCTTGATCATATGTCTAATCATGGCATGAATATTAAGACACGAGTGATTCAAAGCAATAGTCTATCATTCGACATAAAAACAATAATACTTCAAGCGTACCAATAAAGCAATCATGTCTTTTCAAAACAACTAGGCCAAAGCAAGCTTATCCCTATAAAATCATATAGTTTGGCCATGCTTCATTTTCGTCACACAAAATGCCCCCATCATGCACAACCCCGATGACGAGCCGAGCAATTGGTTCATACTTTTTGACGCGCTTCAGCTTTTTCAACCCTCACACAATACATGAGCGCAAGCCATGGATATAGCACTATAGGTGGAATAGAATAGAATAATGAGGTTATGTGGAGAAGACAAAAAGGGAGAAAGTCTCACATCGACGCGGCTAATCAACGGGCTATGGAGATGCCCATCAATTGATATCAATGTGAGGCGTAGGGATTGCCATGCAACGGATGCACTAAGAGCTATAAATGTATGAAAGCTCAAACTGAAAACTAAGTGGGTGTGCATCCAACTTGCTTGCTCATGAAGACCTAGGGCACTTGAGGAAGCCCATCGTTGGAATATACAAGCCAAGTTCTATAATGAAAATTCCCACTAGTATATGAAAGTGACAACATAGAGACAATCTATATGAACAACATGGTGCTACTTTGAAGCACAAGTGTCGAAAAAGGATAGTAACATTGCCCCTTTCCTTTTTCTTTTTTTTTCTTTTTTTTCTTTTTTTTCCTTTTTGGATGGGCTTCTTTGGCCCCCTTTTTTATTTAGGCTTATTTTGCCTTTCCTTTTTTCTTTTTTTTCTTTTTTCTTTTTTTATGGGGCAATGCTCTATAATGATGATCATCACACTTTTATTTACTTACAACTCGATATTACAACTCAAAGCTAGAACAAAATATGACTCTATATGAATGCCTCCGGCGGTGTACCGGGATATCCAATGAATCAAGAGTGACATGTATGAAAATTATGAAGGTGGCCTTGCCACAAATACGATGTCAACTACATGATGATGCAAAGAGCAATATGACAATGATGAAACGTGTCATAATAAACGGAACGGTGGAAAGTTGCATGGCAATATATCTCAGAATGGCTATGGAAATGCCATATAGGTAGGTATGGTGGCTGTTTTGAGGAGGGTAAATAATGGGTTTATGCTACCGGTGAAAATTGCGCGGTAAAATAGAGGCTAGCTAAGTGGAAGGATGAGTGTGCGTATATCCATGGACTCACATTAGTCATAAAGAATTCATATACTTATTGCAAAAATCTACTTAGTCCTCGAAGCAAAGTACTACTACGCATGCCCCAAGAGGGATAGATTGGTAGGAAAAGACCATCGCTCATCCCCGACTGCCACTCATAAGGAAGACAATGAAAAAAACACCTCATGCTCGACCTTCGTTACATAATGGTTCACCATACGTGCATGCTACGAGACTTGCAAACCTCAACACAAGTATTTCTCAATTTCACAATTACCCAACTAGCACGACTCTAATATCACCACCTTTATATCGCAAAACTATTGCAAGGAATCAAACATATCATATTCAGTGATCTACAAGTTTATGTAGGATTTTATGACTAACCATGTGAATGACCAATTCCTGTCATCTCTCTAAATAGATATAAGAGAAGCAAGAGAGTTTAATTCTTTCTACAAAAGATATGCCCACACTCTAACAAATATAAGTGAAGCAAAAGAGCATTCTACAAATGGCGGTTTTCTATGTGAAGAGAAACACGCAATCCAAACTTCAAATGATATAAGTGAAGCACATGAAGCATTCTATAAAGCCATACTCGAAATATTTAAGTGAAGTGCAATTAGCATTCTATAAATCAACCAAGTACTATCTCATACCAGCATGATGCATAAAAGAAAGATGAAAACTAAATGCAAAAGACGCTCCAAGGTTGCACATATCACATGAACGAAACGAATCCGAAGACATACCGATACTTTTTGAAGAAAGATGGGATGCCTTCCGGGGCATCCCCAAGCTTAGACGCTTGAGTCTCCTTGAATATTTACTTGGGGTGCCTTGGGCATCCCCAAGCTTTAGCTCTTGCCTCTCTTCCTTTTCCTCATATCGAGACATCCTCGATTAGACACTTCATCCACACAAAACTTCAACAGAAAACTCTGTAAGATCCATTAGTATAATAAAGCAAATCACCACTCTAAGTACTGTAGCAAACCAATTCATATTTTGTTTTTGCATTGTGTCTACTGTAATATAACTTTCCCATGGCTTAATCCACTAATATAAATTGATAGGTTCATCAAAGTAAGCAAACTATGCATAAAAAACAGAATCTGTCAAAAACAGAACAGTCTGTAGCAATCTGAACATTAACCATACTTATGGTACCCCAAAAATTCTACCAAAATTAGGAAAAATAAAAAAGTTGTACAGAAAGACAGTACAAAAGGAATCAGAACCGTTTGACTTTCCAGTTAAAAATGTAAAATCCTACAGCCAAAGTTTCTGTCCAGCACCGTACAAACTAACAAGCATTGTAAACATCCTAAAGGCAAACCTTGGCACATTATTTTTATAATACAATGGAATGTACAAGGGGATAATTATTTTTTATGAAAAGTTTCTGCAATCAAGATTCACAAAGTGAGGGAGTCCTGGATTAGGGGGTGTCCGGATAGCCGGACTACCATCATCAGCCGAACTATCACCAGCCGGACTATCATCATCGACCGGACTCTAAGACTATGAAGATACATGATTGAAGACTTCGTCCCGTGTCCGGATGGGACTTTCCTTGGCGTGGAGGGAAAGCTTGGCGATACGGATATGTAGATCTCCTACCATTGTAACCGACTCTATGTAACCCTAGCCCTCTCCGGTGTCTATATAAACCGGATGGCTCTAGTCCGTAGGACACAACAACAACCATTATAGTCTACCATAGGCTAGCTTCTAGGGTTTAGCCTCATTGATCTCGTGGTAGATCCACTCTTGTAAACATCCACAATATCAATATCAATCAAGCAGGACGTAGGGTTTTACCTCCATCAAGAGGGCCCGAACCTGGGTAAAACATCGTGTCCCTTGTCTCCTGTTACCATCCGCCTAGACGCACAGTTCGGGACCCCCTACCCGAGATCCGCCGGTTTTGACACCGACATTGGTGCTTTCATTGAGAGTTCCTTTGTGTCGTCACCGATAGGCTTGATGGCCTCTTCAATCGACAACGACGTAGTCCTGGGTGAGACTTCTCTCCCCGGACAGATCATCGTATTCGGCGGCTTCGCACTGCGGGCCAACTCACTTGGCCATCTGGAGCAGATCGAAAGCTACCCCCTGGCCGTCAGGTCAGGTTTGGAAGCCTAAACTTCACGGCCAATATCCTCGGGGACTTGATCTCCGATGGATCTGAGCCACAGCCGAGCGTGCCGCACTGTCACGATGGGCATGACCTAACTCTGCCGCCGGATAGCACCTTGGAGGCCGCACATGAATCCGCTCCGACCCCTAGTCCGGAGCCGATCGCTCAGATCGAGGACGGATGGTTGGACACCGCCTCGGGAGCTGCAACTTCTACGGCGATGGAGCCAAACACTTACCTTGTCCCGCATAAGGCTCATGACTCTGAGGTGCCGGACTCCCTGCCGGACTTCGAACCTCCTTCGCCCCTGCCAGTCGAATCCGATTGGGCGCCGATCATGGAATTCACCGCTGCGGACATCTTTCAGCACTCACCCTTCGGCAATATCTTAAATTCGCTGAAGCATCTCTCGCTATCCGGAGAGCCCTGGCCGAACTACGGCCAGGATGGTCGGGACGCGGACAATGAAGAAATTCAGATCCCACCCACCACCCACTTCGTAGCCACCGTCGACGATCTAACCGACGTACTCAACCACGACTCCGAAGACATCAACGGTATGGACGACGATGCCGGAGACTATCAAAAACCAGCGCCTACAGGGCACTGGAAGGCCACCTCGTCACATAACATATATATGGTGGACACCCCAAAGGGAAGCGATAACGAGGAACACCAGGAAGCGGCAGAGGATAATCCCGCCGATAAACAACCAAAACGGCGACACAGACGCCGCCCTAAGTCCCGCCTCGATCAAAGCAGCATTCCTAACGACCCAGCGATAGAGCAGGGCAAACCAGCGGACGACGAACATACAACCAAGCAACCATCCGAACAGGACGAACCGGATAATCAACCCCTTCACGGAGCAATCAACAGTCCGGACACACCACCGGAGCATAAGAACCTTCACAAAAGACTCGTCGCCACTGCAAGAAGTTTGAAGAAGGAAAAACGGAAGCTCAAAACAGCGGAAGACATACTCAGAATGAAGTGGAGCAAAATACTCAAGACCGCAGACAAATATGGCAATGGCCATCAAACAAAGAGCTACCCGAAGCGCAAGCTGCTGCCAGAATTTGACGAGGAAGCCATAGAGCCCTCACAGTCAAAAAATAAAGAGGCCGCCTGGCCGGATAGACGGCCAGATGATAGGCCAAAAGCGACAAGCGGCGCCGCACACAAGCCGACTTATGATCCTGGGAAAACGGACGGCCCAACTAGGTCCATCTACAGGCCAAAAAGGAGGGCCCCAGGAAGTAACACAACACGACAAGTGTTCGAAGACAGCGGCACACCCAAATACAGGGGCGCCGCACACCCGCTATGTTTTACCGATGAGGTGCTGGATCTTGAATTTCCAGCAGGGTTTAAACCCATAAACATAGAGGCATACGACGGCACAACAGACCCAGGAGTCTGGATAGAAGATTACATACTACACATACACATGGCTAGAGGAGATGATCTCCACGCCATAAAATACCTACCCCTCAAGCTCAAAGGGCCAGCTCGGCATTGGCTCAAAAGCCTCCCAGAAAACACTGTTGGAAGTTGGGAAGAGCTTGAGGACGCGTTTAGAGCAAATTTTCAAGGGACTTATGTCCGCCCTCTGGATGCAGACGATCTGAGTCATATAACCCACAGCCCGGAGAGTCAGCGCGCAAATTCTGGAACAGGTTCCTGACCAAAAAGAACCAAATAATCGACTGTCCGGACGCGGAAGCCTTAGCAGCTTTTAAACACAACATCCGAGACGAATGGCTCGCCAGACACCTCGGCCAAGAGAAGCCAAGAACAATGGCCGCGCTAACAAGCCTCATGACGCGCTTTTGCGCAGGAGAAGACAGCTGGCTAGCAAGATGCAGCACCAGCGACCCGAGTACATCCGAGATCAGAGATGGAAACGGAAAATCACGGCGCAGGAAAGATCAGCGCCGGAATAAAGAAAAAAGCCCAAAGGGCACGGCGGTCAAAGCTGGATTCAAAATCTCGCGGCCAAACAATAAAACACTGCCTCTTAAGGACAACAGCGACGAGCTATCAAATTTAAACAAAATTTTAGATCGGATATGTCAAATCCACAGTACCTCCGGAAGGCCTGCAAACCATACCAACCGAAATTGTTGGGTTTTTAAACAGTCCGGCAGACTCAACGCTGGACACAAGGGGCTCAATGCGCCAAGCGAGGACGATGACGAACCCCACCAGTAGAGCACCGGAAGTCAAAAGACTTTCCCACAAGAAGTCAAAACAGTAAACTCACTTCATGTGATAGTACGGAAAACCAACACGGCACTCGCTAAGACAAGTGTCGTACGGTCCACCCCAGCGGAACACCGAGATGGGATGTCAAAACCAATCAATTTCGACCATCTGGATTAGTCCAGAAGTATCCGGAACGCAGGATAGACTGCCCTGATATTGGATCCCATAATAGACGGACTGCAATTCACACAGGTTTTGATGGACGGCGGCAGTGACTTAAACCTGCTATATCCGGACACAATCCGCAGGATGGGGATAGACCCTACTACAATTCGACATAGCCGCACTTCCTTCAAAGGAGTGGCACTAGGCCCTTACGCTAGGTGCACAGGTTCTTTATTCCTAGAAGTTATGTTCGGGTCACCTGACAACTTCCGACGAGAAAAGCTAAGATTTCATGTCGCCCCATTCAAAAGTTGCTATCAAGCACTACTGGGACGTGAAGCTTTCGTCCGCTTCAATGCAATATCACATTACACGTCTCTTACGCTTAAAATGCCCGGTCGACATGGCATCATTTCATTAAAAGGTCGCCTGAGACCCCGGACACGGCTGGACGAGTCCGGAATACATAAGCTAGGGGCTACCTAGCCGCACACCCCTTCACAAGGGTTTGTACATATAAGCCATAATGAGCTAGCATAGGCTCAGCTTTATTAATCTATATTTCAATTTTTTATGCACTTTCTCGCACGATCTCTTTTCAAACTAAGTTCCTCTCTTTTTACAGATGAACAGCATGCACACTCGTCCAGGATACGGCACAACGGAGACACAGGCGCAGACGTGCAGTAGGGACCCGTTGCAAGGACTCTTTTCAGACTAAGACCCTATGTAAACCTTTCTTACTATCTCTTGTTTCTATATTCCCCTGGTTTCTCATTATAACCAGAGTGGAGACTGGCGTTTGGCATCGGCCGCGCCAGAAGAACTTGCCCGTACCTGGACACGAGGGGCTTAGGGCATTGTTTCGCCCGCTATTGTAAAGACCAAACACCTTCGGGAGTGTTCGGCGTCTCGAGTTAGGCCTTATATGCATCAGCTCCGAATCATGTCTTTGGTTAAATGTTGGGTTTGCCCGGCTCCTGTGTTTTGCTGCCTGACGTTTCGTATCA
This sequence comes from Triticum dicoccoides, assembly GCF_002162155.2. NCBI lineage: Eukaryota > Viridiplantae > Streptophyta > Magnoliopsida > Poales > Poaceae > Triticum > Triticum dicoccoides. The sequence goes on from NC_041387.1 coordinate 33,508,757, forward strand.
TCGGCTAACGTGGCTCCAGGAGAACTACTGCGATTGTGCCCCAGTTCGGCTGGGCGAGCACCTCAGTAGAGAAAGTCGAAAATTGACTGTCATGATACACCGAGAGACTGGTCAACCACTCGATCGACCATGGGAATGTTTAGAATTCCTCCGCTTGGACGAAGGGCCGTTTCCCGGTCAGGCACATACGCGCCCCAAATTCGGAGAGCGCGGTGCCCCCAGGGGCTATGTCGTAGCCCCACCCTCGAACTCCATGGCTAAGTGAAAGTGATAAAGCATTATAGTCAGGTTGCCTCATTTGCTACGCTAACACCTCCTTTACAGGACCGAGACGTCGGATTAAGTGTGAAAATGCGCTATTTTTTGCGAACACCCCCGCACCTTGTGCGTGGGGGCTGAAGCCGACGACTGCCATCTTTCAGGTTATACACACGTATACATGAACGGCCGCATAGGAGATATTCTATTACTTGAACGCACAAGTCTAAAAGGCGCTTACATCATAAAAATTGTTTTACATCATAAAAACGTTCATTCGAACGTAACATTTTTTGAGCACTGTGACTCTATTACACGAGCACCACGCAGCACTTCGCCAAAATAGTGCTCGACGGGTAACCGGTTATTGTCCGAACCCGGGGTCGCAACAACGGTGGCATCCATCTCTGTCCAATGTGTCTTCACACGGGCGAATGCCATCCGCGCACCCTCTATGCAGGCCGACTGCTTCATTGCCTTGATATGCGGCACCGCTCTAAGAAATTGCTGCAATAAGCCAAAGTAACACTTCGGCTTGGGCCTATCCGGCCAGACATGGGTCACTATATCCATCATAGCAAGCCCGGACAACCTATTTAGCTCAGCCCACTCGGCCAAACGGTCGGTCAGCGGAAGTGAACACTCCGGACTATGGAATTGAGACCAAAACAGCTCTTCCGTCTTGTGATCCTTCTGGCTTCGAAAATGCACAACGGCCTCCGCCGCACTCGCTGCTAAGTCCATAAAAGGGTCCTCTGGACCCCATAGTTGGCCCAGCTGAGCATACTTTGGGTCCGTAAACCTTCGGCGCAGCAGAAAAGGCTTGCCAGCTACAATTTCTCCGGCCTGGCACAGCTCTTCCTTTATAGCCCGCATTGCAGAGCGGGCATCCTTGGCTTCGGCGGTGGCCTTCTCCAGGTCTTCTTGCCCCGCTAGGTGCTCCTTCCCAAGAGCCTCATTACGGTCGGTAGCATCTTTTAACTTCACGGCCATTTCGGCCATCTCCTCCCTGCTTCGGCAGTGTGCGGCCCTTTCGGCCGCTAACTCCTCGGCCGCCCTCGAGGCCGCCGCATTACTCCTTCTGGCCTGCTCCTTGGCTTGAGCAAGTTCGGCCCGAAGGCTCTCCACAGCAGCGGCACTATCTACATTTCACACACATGTTGTAAGGAGCTGGCTTCGGCCCCCTTACCAAGTGACCGCACAGAAACACTTACCTTGCGACTCATCAAGTCGCATGTTGATCAGCGTGATGTCCGCATCCGCAACAGCGAGTTGCCGTTGTAGTTCAGCAACTCCATCAGTCCGGCTGGCCCTCAGACGACCCGCCACCTGCATCGGCATGGCGGAAATTTAAACCTGCAATTTTGATCCTCGGCACGCTGTCGATTTCGACAACCTACCGAGTCTCAGGGGCTACTATCTATACAGGGCGCATTCTATATGCAAAACTGTTAAAAGAGGTGTCATTTTTACGTACCTCAAACCCCGCCAGCAAACTCCTGGCGGCATTACGCAACCCGCCTTCGGCGGATGAAATCCTTTCAATCACCACACTCATCAATGTGTGGTGATCTTCTGAGATAGACGCCTTCTCAAGTAGATCCTTCAGCCGAACACCAGTTGGCGCCGAACTATCCGGCTTCGCCAAACCCGGGGGCTCCCTCCACAACGACACTTCAGGCTCGTCCGCCCTATCCGACGGCACCCCGGACGGAGGCGTCTCACTCTCCATCATCTCCGAACGAAGGTCCCCCGAAGACAAGCTCATTTGCGAAGGACGAAGATCCGAACTACAAGGTAAAAACTATAGTTATCCTCAGAAGCACAAAAGGGATATCCTTTATTATAAAACTCCTTTATTTCTACTTACGGCTCGTTGGAGGGCTGATTCTTTAAGGGAGATTGTGCGGCCGGGGCCTCCCCGGACGCAGGACCCTCTGGCGAAGATTTCTTCCCCCGTTTAGGGGCTTTTGCCCCCGGGTCCTCAGAGGCAGTCCTCTTCTCCCCTTGGAGGGAGGGATTCTCGATCCCCCCTCTTTCAAGAGCCTCCTTAGGCGAGGCAGTAGCTTTCCTGCTCTCCCCTTCGCCTTCCTCTGAAGGCGCAACCTCAAGCATCCGGACCAGCATGGAATCCGGCGCGGTCTCGGGGAGGGGGGTCGGACACCATATCAATTTTGCTTCCGCTATCCACTCCTGTGTAGAAGGAAGTTGGTCATAAGGCGAATCATCGAAAGGCAAACAAATGGTATGTCCGGACTTGGAACTACTTACTTGAGTATCCGGGCGATTGCAGCTTAGGCCAGCATCCTCGGTCAATTCCGGACGCGCCTCTTGCAATCCGAAGAATAACTTGTACATCTCCAGGGGTGTCATACCCATGAAGTGTTGAAGAATCCGTGGTCCCTCCGGATTAAATTCCCATAGTCGGAGAGGACGGCGTTTGCAGGGCAAGTGACGCCTGATCAGCATAACCTGCATCACCACGACCAGATCGATCTCCCTCGCCTGGACATCTCGAATCCGGCCCTGCAGTAGGGGCACGTCCTTTGACGGCCCCCAGTTGAGCCCTTGGTTGACCCACGACATCATCCGTTGTGGAGGTCCTGGGTGGAATAAAGGCGGCGGCTTTTGTTTGCGGCCCCTCGGAACAGTGATATAGAACCACTCTTGCTGCCACAAGCCGAGCTCCTCTTGGAAGGAGCCTGCGGGCCACGGGGCATCGGCCCTCCTACTGATGGCCGCCCCGCCGCACTCTGCTTGACGCCCCCCGATCATCTTCGGCGCCACATTGAAGGTCTTCAGCCACAGGCCAAAGTGAGGGGTGACGCGGAGGAAGGCTTCGCAGACGACGATGAATGCGGAGATGTGGAGGATGGACTCCGGAGCCAAATCGTGGAATTCCAACCCATAGTAAAACATGAGCCCTCTCACAAAAGGATCCGTCGGGAAGCCTAAACCCCGACGGAGGTGGGATACAAAAACAACATACTCGCCGGGCTCGGGGGTGGGGATGACCTGCCCTTCGGCAGGCAACCTGTTCAAAATCTCGTAAGTCAGGTACTTGGCCTCCCGCAGCTTTAGCACGTCCTCCTCCGTGATGGAAGAGGGCATCCACCGGCCCTGGAGGTCGGAACCGGACATTATTGAAGGTCCGAAGCGCTCGAATCTGGAGCTCTAGGTGCTGGAACTTGGAGCGGAAAGAGGATTCGATGGAGGATTGAAGAAAAGAAACGAGCATTGGTCCCGTTATAAAGAGGGAAAATACCAAGAGCCGTCTCCGTGACCGTTCGGGACCCGCCTTCGATAGAGGGGGCGTGGCGACGGGCGCGGTTGGGTTATCCACGTCCGTATTGATGAGAATCCCGGATTAAGGGGGAACACGATCTCTGCTTCGACAAGACGTGCCAAGGAAACCGCTTCGCTAAATGCGCTGAGGCGGTAGAGTAAAAAACGATTCAAGTAATGGCTTTGTAGTGGTGTGACGTCATGCCGCAAAAAATGTCAGCATATTGAACTTGTGTATATATTATTCTCTCTACGGTGGAATGTGGAATTTATTTTGCAGAGCCGGACACTATCCTGGTGTTCACAATCTTCTATCATTCGGAGGAGGAACCCGCCTTGCAATGCCAAGCAATATACGCGCCGGACTTATCGTCATTGAAGCCTGGTTCAGGGGCTACTGAGGGAGTCCTGGATTAGGGGGTGTCCGGATAGCCGGACTACCATCATCAGCCGAACTATCACCGGCCGGACTATCATCATCGACCAGACTCCAAGACTATGAAGATACAAGATTGAAGACTTCGTCCCGTGTCCGGATGGGACTTTCCTTGGCGTGGAGGGCAAGCTTGGCGATACGGATATGTAGATCTCCTACCATTGTAACCGACTCTATGTAACCCTAGCCCTCTCCGGTGTCTATATAAACCGGATGGCTCTAGTCCGTAGGACACAACAACAACCATTACAATCATACCATAGGCTAGCTTCTAGGGTTTAGCCTCCTTGATCTCGTGGTAGATCCACTCTTGTAAACATCCACAATATCAATATCAATCAAGTAGGACGTAGGGTTTTACCTCCATCAAGAGGGCCCGAACCTGGGTAAAACATCGTGTCCCTTGTCTCCTGTTACCATCCGCCTAGACGCACAGTTCGGGACCCCCTACCCGAGATCCGCCAGTTTTGACACCAACACAAAGTTTCCGTGAGCATGAACAAAGTTCAAGGCTAGCTCCACTTCAACAATGCTTGTCTCTCTCACTTTCACTTTCCTTTTTGAATTTTTTTTAGGTTCCCCTCTTTATTTTTTTGTTTTTAAACTATATGAAAGCACTTCAATAGAAATAAATGACTCTCTAAAACTTCCGGGTTGTCTCCCTGGCAGCGCTTTCTTTAAAGCCATTAAGCTAGGCATTTAGTGCTCAAGTAATGGATCCACCCGGATCCCAAGGTATATCAAAGCCAATTTTAATTAACAATGATTTGTAATTTAGTAGTGAGCACAAAGTAACATATATCAAGCAACAACGAAGTCTAACTCTCTTATTATGCATCGGCATGTCATAAAGAACAATTCATGCACACAAAGTAAAGGCCAATGCATAGTATAAATAGTTTCTTGCAATTCTGTCGTATTGGAAACATAGAGAGGTGGAGATAAAGTTCCTCTCTCATAACAATTGCAAGTAGGAGCAGCAAGCACATGCATATTATATTCATCAAAATCATCATGTGCCATGGTAAAAGGCAACCCATCAATATAATCCTTAATAAGCACAAACTTCTCTGATATAGTGTAGTAGGGAGAATTCAGAAAGATAATAGGACTATCATGCATGGGTGCAATAGCAACAATTTCATGTTTAACATAAGGAACTATAGCGAGTTCATCTCCATAAGCATAATTCGTATTGGCATCTTGGCCACAAGCATAGCAAGCATCATCAAAAAGTGATATTTCAAGAGAAACAACGGGATTATAGCAATCATCATAGCAGTCATACTTCGGTAAGCACGAAGGGGAATTCAACAATGTATGAGTTGAAGAGTTACTCTCATTAGAAGGTGGGCACGGGTAGCTAATCCGCTCTTCCTCATTTTGTTCTTCGCTCTCCTCATCATCTCTTTCATCCAATGACCTCACAGTTTCCTCAATTTCTTCTTCCATAGCTTCCTGCAAAATATTAGTCTCTTCTTGGACAGCGGGGTAGGCCTCAATATATAGTTCAATATAGGCATTAGAAGCATAATTATCATAGCAATATTCAAGTCTGGCAAAAATTTTAGATTTGTAGAGGGTAGCATCATACTTTTCAATCAAAGAAGCAATTTCATATGCACCCTTAAAAGCAACAAATTCTTCAATTTGTTGAACATCATAGTAATTATAAACACCCTTAGCATATGAAGATACGATTCCATTATCACTAAACAAGCATTGTTAGGGAAGATGTTTCTTAGGGTTTTCTGAACAACAAGTAACATCATATAATTCACATAAAGTCCAAGCATAGCATTGCAAACGTTGAATTTGATCCCATAATAGTTTCCCTTTTTCAGATATACGGTGTCGCACATAACAAGCATGCTCATCTAAAGATTTGCCCTCAACTAAGCTAGTTGGGGTTTCAGCACGAGCACAAAGGGATCAAAGATGATCCAAGTAAAAAGCTTCAATAGTGTGATAGATTTTGAGTGGTTCTTCAACCATTGGTGCAGTAGGTACAACTAATTTTTTTGGTATTTTGCGTTTCCTACCCATAACTAAAGATAGAAAACAACTAAGAACAGCAAATAAAACTCACTTAGTGATAAAGCAAACAAGCACACACAAGAATATTCACCCCACGCCATGACTCCCCGGCAACGGCACCAGAAAAAGGTCTTGATAACCCAGAAGTGTAGGGGATCGCAACAGTTTTTGATAAGTAAGAGTGTCAAACCCAACGAAGAGCTAAAGGTAGAATAAATATTCCCTCAAGTTCTATCGACCACCGATACAACTCTACGCACGCTTGACGTTTGCTTTACCTAGAACAAGTATGAAACTAGAAGTACTTTGTAGGTGTGATAGGATAGGTTTGCAAGATAATAAAGAACACGTAAATAAAAAGTAGGGGCTGTTTAGATAAAGAAACAATAAAGTAAATATAGCGAGTGTGGAAAAGTGGTGGTAGAAGTTGTGAAATTGTCCCTAAGCAATTGACTATGTTACTAGACCGGTAATCACTATTGCAATTCTATTTGAGGGAGAGGCATAAGCTAACATACTTTCTCTTCTTGGATCATATGCACTTATGATTAGAACTCTAGAAAGCATCCGCAACTACTAAAGATTCATTAAGGTAAAACCCAACCATAGCATTAAAGTATCAAGTCCCCTTTATCCCATACGCAACAATCTACTTACTCGGGTTTGTGTTTCAGTCACTCACGCAACCCACTATAAGCGAATCATGAACGCATTGCAACACCCTACAGCGGGAATCCCTCACGCTTGCGCGACACGGAGGGCACCATAGGACAGCACCAATAATAAAACATGCAACTCAAACCAATCATAGCAATTCATGAATCACCGATAGGACAATGGAAATCTACTCAGACATCATAGGATGGCAACACATCATTGGATAATAATATGAAGCATAAAGCACCATGTTCAAGTAGAGGGTACAACGGGTTGCGGGAGAGTGGACTGCTGGATATAGAAGGGGGAAGGTGATGGAGATGTTGGTGAAGATGACGGCGGTGTTGGTGAAGATCGCGGTGATGATGATGGCCCCCGGCAGCGCTCCGGCGCCACCAGAAGCAAGGGAGAGAGAGCCCCCCTTCTTCTTATTCTTCCTTGACCTCCTCCCTAGATGGGAGAAGGGTTTCCCCTCTGTTCCTTGGCTCCCATAGCTTGGGAGGGGCGAGAGCCCCTCCAAGATTGGATCTATCTCTCTGTTTCTGTGTTCTCTGATTCTGCCCCTTTACTATTTCCTTTATATCTGGAGATCCGTAACTCCGATTGGGGTGAATCTTTCGCCCAGATTAAAATTAGATTTCTTGCGGCAAAAGAAGGGCATCAACCGCCTTACAGGTGGCCCACGAGAGTCCAGGGCGCGCCCCCCTGTCTTGTGGCCACCTCGGACACTGTTTCGTGTTGATTCTTCCTCCGGAAAATCCCAAATATTCCAAAATAATTCTCCATCTATTTTTTATCCCGTTTGGATTCCGTTTGATATTGGTTTGCTGTGAAACATAAAACATGCAACGGACAGGAACTGGCACTGGGCACTGGATCAATATGTTAGTCCCAAAAATAGTATAAAAAGTTACCAAAAGTATATGAAAGTTGAAGAATATTGGCATGGAACAATAAAAAATTATAGATACGACGGCGATGTATCAGTGCCCTGCCCCTCCTTATATATGTTGAAGGGGTGGGTTACATGACTAGTCCTAGTAGGATTAGGATTACTCAATTACAAGTGGAGTCCTAGTCTTGCTTCCTTTGTAAGGGAATATTCCTTACACTTTCCTCTTAAGCCAGCCCACCAGAGTATAAGCCGGCCTGTTGGGCCTTGGGCCTTGTCGTCCGTATGGTCCACCCGCCGGGTCTCCAGTGAGTCATAATGTCCAGGCGGGTTACATGTAAACCGCCATGTCCGTGTGGATCGCCAGTGAGTCGCCTAGCTCCAGCCGGGTCTCTGGTGAGTCGCCAAGTCTGGCCGGGTCATACCGCGGGGTATATCCCCGACAATGATTATATGATATGCATCACACAATCTCAGATTCATCTATTCAACCAACACAAAGTACTTCAAAGAGTGCCCCAAAGTTTCTACCAAAGGGTCAAGACAAAAATGTGTGCCAACCCCTATGCATAAGTTCACAAGGTCACTGAACCCGCAAGTTGATCACCAAAATATACATCAAGTAGATCACGTGAATATCCCATTGTCACCACAGATAAGCACGGCAACACATACATCAAGTGTTCTCAAATCCTTAAAGACTCAATCCGACAAGATAACTTCAAGGGGAAAAATCAATTCATCACAAGAGAGTAGAGGGGGAGAAACGTCATAAGATCAAACTATAATAGCAAAGCTCGCGATACATCAAGATCGTATCACCTCAAGAACACGAGAGAGAGAGAGAGAGAGAGAGAGAGATCAAACACATAGCTACGCCCCGAGGGTGAACTACTCCCTCCTCGTCATGGAGAGCGCCGGGATGATGAAGATGGCCACCGGTGAGGGATCCCCCCTACGGTAGGATGCCGGAACAGGGTCCCGATTTGTTTTTGGTGGCTACAGAGGCTTGCGGCGGCGGAACTCCCGACCTGTTGTGCTCTTGGATGTTTTCGGGGTATATGGATATATATAGGTGAAAGAAGTTGGTCAGGGGAGCCACGAGGGACCCACAAGGGTGGGGGCGCGCCCAGGGGGTAGGGCGCGCCTCCCTGCCTCGTGGCTTCCTCGAAGCTTCCCTAATGTCTACTCCAAGTCTCCTGGATTGCTTCCGTTCCAAAAATAACTCTCCCGAAGGTTTCATTCCGTTTGTACTCCGTTTGATATTCCTTTTCCGCGAAACACTGAAATGGGCAAAAAAATAGCAATTTGGGTTGGGCCTCCGGTTAATAGGTTAGTGAAGGAAATATGCCCTAGAGGCAATAATAAAGTTATTATTTATTTCCTTATTTCATGATAAATGTTTATTATTCATGCTAGAATTGTATTAACCGGAAACATGATACATGTGTGAATACATAGACAAACATATAGTCACTAGTATGCCTCTACTTGACTAGCTCATTAATCAAAGATGGTTATGTTTCCTAACCATAGACATGTGTTGTCGTTTGATTAATGGGATCACATCATTAGGAGAATGATGTGATTGACATGACCCATTCCATTAGCCTAGCACTTGATCGTTTAGTATATTGCTATTGCTTTCTTCATGACTTATACATGTTCCTGTAACTATGAGATTATGCAACTCCCATTTGCCGGAGGAACACTTTGGGTGCTACCAAATGTCACAACGTAACTGGGTGATTATAAAGGAGTACTACAGGTGTCTCCAAAGGTACATGTTGGGTTGGCGTATTTCGAGATTAGGTTTTGTCACTCCGATTGTCGGAGAGGTATCTCTGGGCCCTCTCGGTAATGCACATCACTATAAGCCTTGCAAGCAATGTGACTAATGAGTTAGTTGCGGGATGATGCATTATGTAACGAGTAAAGAGACTTGCCGATAACGAGATTGAACTAGGTATTGGATACCGACGATCGAATCTCGGGCAAGTAACATACCGATGACAAAGGGAACAAAGTATGTTGTTGTGCGGTTTGACCGATAAAGATCTTCATAGAATATGTAGGTGCCAATATGGGCATCCAGGTTCCGCTATTGGTTATTGACCAAGAATAGTTCTAGGTCATGTCTACATAGTTCTCGAACCCGTAGGGTCCGCACGCTTAAGGTTTGGATGACAGTTATATTATGAGTTTATGAGTTTTTATGTACCGAAGGAGTTCGGAGTCCCGGATGAGATCGAGGACATGACGAGGAGTCTCGAAATGGTCGAGATGTAAAGATCGATATATTGGACGACTATATTCGGAGTTCGGAAAGGTTCCGAGTGATTTGGGTATTTTTCGGAGTACCGGGGAGTTACAGGAATACGGGGAAGAAGTATTGGGCCTTATTGGGCCATACGGGAAAGAGAGAGGGGCTGCCTAGGGCAGGCCGCGCCCCCCCCCCCCCAAGGCCTAGTCCGAATTGGACTAGGGGGAGGGGCCGCGCCCCCTCCTTCCTTCCCTTCTCCCTTCCCCTTCCTTGTCTCCTACTCCTAATACTTGGAAGGATTCCTAGTTGGACTAGGAAAGGGGGAATCCTACTCCCGGCGGGACTAGGACTCCCCTAGGGCGCGCCATAGAGAGGGCCGGCCCTCCCCTCCTCCAGTCCTTTATATACGAGGGCAGGGGGCACCTCTAGGATAACACAAGTTGATCTACGGATCGTTCCTTAGCCGTGTGCGGTGCCCCCCTCCACCATATTCCACCTCGATCATATCGTCGAGGAGTTTAGGCGAAGCCCTGTGCCAGTAGAACATCATCATCGTCACCACGCCGTCGTGCTGACGGAACTCATCCCCGAAGCTTTGCTACATCGGAGCCCGGGGATCGTCATCGAGCTGAACGTGTGCTGAACTCGGAGGTGCCGTACGTTCGGTGCTTGGATCGGTCGGATCGTGAAGACGTACGACTACATCAACCGCGTTGTCATAACGCTTCTGCTTACGGTCTACGAGGGTACGTGGACGAACACTCTCCCCTCTCGTTGCTATGCCATCACCATGATCTTGCGTGTGCGTAGGAATTTTTTTTGAAATTACTACGTTCCCCAACAGTGGCATCCAAGCCTAGGTTTTATGCGTTGATGTTATATGCACGAGTAGAACACAAGTGAGTTGTGGGCGATACAAGTCATACTGCTTACCAGCATGTCATACTTTGGTTCGGCGGTATTGTTGGATGAAGCGGCCCGGACCGACATTACGCGTACGCTTACGCGAGACTGGTTTTACCGCCGTGCTTTGCACACAGGTGACTAGCGGGTGTCAGTTTCTCCAACTTTAGTTGAACCGAGTGTGGCTATGCCCGGTCCTTGAGAAGGTTAAAAGAGCACCAACTTGACGAACTATCATTGTGGTTTTGATGCGTAGGTAAGAACTGTTCTTGCTCGGCCCGTAGCAGCCACGTAAAACTTGCAACAACAAAGTAGAGGACATCTAACTTGTTTTTGCAGGGCATGTTGTGATGTGATATGGTCAAGACGTGACGAGATATAAGTTGTTGTATGAGATGATCATGTTTTGTTGAAGTTATCGGCAACTGGCAGAAGCTCTATGGTTGTCTCTTTGTTGCATAAGATGCAAGTGCCAAATAATTGCTTCACTTTATCGCTATGCGATAGCAATAGTTGCAAGAGCAATAGTTGGCGAGACGACCATGTGACGACACATTGATATAGATCAAGATGATGAAGATCATGGTGTCGTGCCGGTGACAATAGAGATCATGACAGTACTTTGGAGATGGAGATCAAAGGCGCAAGATGATCATGGCCATATCATGTCACATATTTTGATTGCATATGATGTTTATCTGTTATACATCTTATTCTGTTTTGTTTGACGGTAGCATTATAAGATGATCTCTCACTAATTATCAAGAAGTGTTCTCCCTGAGTATGCACCATTGCCAAAGTTCGTCGTGCCCAGACACCACGTGATGATCGGGTGTGATAAGCTCTACGTCCATCTACAACGGGTGCAAGCCAGTTTTGCACACGCGGAATACTCAAGTTAAACTTGACGAGCCTAGCATATGCAGATATGGCCTCGGAACATGGAGACCGAAAGGTCGAGCGTGAATCATATAGTAGATATGATCAACATAATGATGTTCACCATTGAAAGCTACTCCATTTCACGTGATGATCGGTTATGGTTTAGTTGATTTGGATCACGTGATCACTTAGAAGATTAGAGGGATGTCTTTCTAAGTGGGAGTTCTTAAGTAATATGATTAATTGAACTTAAATTTATCATGAACTTAGTCCTGGTAGTATTTTGCAAATTATGTTGTAGATCAATAGCTTGCGTTGTTGCTTTCATATGTTTATTTTGATATGTTCCTAGAGAAAATTGTGTTGAAAAATGTTAGTAGCAATGATGCGGATTGGATCCGTGATCTGAGGTTTATCCCCATTGTTGCGCAGAAGAATTATGTCCTTGATGCACCGCTAGGTGACAAACCTATTGTAGGAGCAGATGCAGACGTTATGAACGTTTGGCTAGCTCAATATGATGACTACTTGATAGTTTAGTGCACCATGCTTAACGGCTTAGAATCGGGACTTCAAAGACATTTTGAACGTCATGGACCATATGAGATGTTCCAGGAATTGAAGTTAATATTTCAAGCAAATACCCGAGTTGAGAGATATGAAGTCTCCAACAAGTTCTATTGCTAAAAGATGGTGGAGAATCGCTCAACTAGTGAGCATGTGCTCAGATTGTCTGGGTACTACAATCGCTTGAATCAAGTGGGAGTTAATCTTCCAGATAAGATAGTGATTGACAGAGTTCTCTAGTCACCATCACTAAGTTAGTAGAACTTTGTGATGAACTATAGTATGCAAGGGATGACAAAAACGATTCCCGAGCTCTTCGTGATGTTGAAATCGACGAAGGTAGAAATCAAGAAAGAGCATCAAGTGTTGATGATTGACAAGACCACTAGTTTCAAGAAAAGGGCAAAGGGAAAGAAAGGGAACTTCAAGCAGAATGGCAAGCAAGTTGTCACTCCCGTGAAGAAGACCAAAGCTGGACCAAAGCCTGAAACTGAGTGCTTACACTGCAAAGGAAATGGTCACTAGAAGCGGAAATGCCATGAATATTTGGTGGATAAGAAGGATGGCAAAGTGAACAAGGGTATATTTGATATACTGGTTATTGATGTGTGCCTTACTAGTGTTTATAGTAGCCCCTGAGGATTTGATACTTGTTCGGTTACTAAGATTAGTAACTCGAAACGGGAGTTACAGAATAAACAGAGACTAGTTGAGAGGAAGTGACGATGAGTGTTGGAAATAGTTCCAAGATTGATATGATCATCATCACACACTCCCTATACTTTCGGGATTAGTGTTAAACCTAAATAAATGTTATTTGGCGTTTGCGTTGAGCATGAATATGATTTGATCATGTTTATTGCAATACGGTTATTCATTTAAAATCAGAGAATAACTGTTGTTCTATTTAAATGAATAAAACCTTTGATGGTCATACACCCAATGAAAATAGTTTGTTGGATCTCGATCGTAGTGATACACATATTCATAATATTGATGCCAAAAGATGCAAAGTTGATAATGATAGTGCAACTTATTTGTGGCACTGCCGTTTGGGTCATATCGGTGTAAAGCGCATGAAGAAACTCCATAAAGATGGATTTTCGGAATCACTTGGTTATGAATCATTTGATGCTTGCGAACCATGCCTTTTGGGCAAGATGACTAAAACTCCGTTCTCTGGAACAATGGAACGAGCTACTGACTTACTGGAAACAATACATACAGATGTATGCGGTCCAATGAGTGTTGATGCTCGTGGCGGGTATCGTTATTTTCTGACCTTCACAAGATGAATTGAGCAGATATGAATATATCTACTTGATGAAACATAAGTCTGAAATAATTGAAAGGTTCAAAGAATTTCAGAGTGAAGTGGAAAAATCATCGTAACAAGAAAATAAAGTTTCTACGATCTGATCGCGGAGACGAATATTTGAGTTACGAGTTTGGTCTTCAATTAAAACAATGTGGAATAGTTTCACAGCTTACGCCACCTGGAACACCACAACGTTATGGTGTGTCCGAACGTCGTAACTGCACTTTATTGGATATGGTGCGATCTATGATGTCTCTTATCGGTTTTACCACTATTGTTTTGGGGTTGTGCATTAGAGACAACTGCATTCACGTTTAAAAGGGCACCATCTAAATCCGTTGAGACGACACCGTATGAACTATGGTTTAGCAATAAACCTAAGCTGTCGTTTCTTAAAGTTTGGAGTTGCGATGCTTATATGAAAAGGTTTCAACCTGATAAGCTCGAACCCAAATCGGAGAAGTGCGTCTTCATAGAATACCCAAAGGAAACTGTTGGGTACTCCTTCTATCACAAATCCAAAGGCAAAACATTCGTTGCTAAGAATGGATCCTTTCTAGAGAAGGAGTTTCTCTCGAAAGAAGTAAGTGGGAGGAAAGTAGAACTTGATGAGGTAACTATATCTACTCCCTTGTTGGAAAGTAGTTTATCACAGAAATCAGTTCCAGTGATTCCTACACCAATTAGTGAGGAAGTTAATGATGATGATCATGAAACTTCAGATCAAGTTACTACCAAACCTCGTAGGTCTTCCAGAGTAAGATCCGCACCAGAGTGGTGCAGTAATCATGTTCTGGAAGTCATGTTACTAGACCATGATGAACCTGCGAACTATGAGGAAGCGATGATGAGCCCAGATTCCACGAAATGGCTTGAGGCCATAAAATCTGAGATATGATCCATATATGAGAACAAAGTATGGACTTTGATAGACTTGCTCGATGATCAGCAAGCCATGTTAAATAAATGGATCTTCAAGAGGAAGACGGACACTGATAGTAGTGTTACTATCTACTAAGCTCGACTTGTTGCGAAAGGTTTTCAACAGTTCAAGGTGTTGAATACGATGAGATTTTCTCACTCGTATCGATGCTTAAGTCTGTTTGAATCATGTTAAGCAATTGCCACATTTTATGAAATCTGGCAAATGGATGTCAAAACTGCATTCCTTAATGGTTTTCTTAAAGGAGAGTTGTATATGATACAACCAGAAGTTTTTGTCGATCCGAAAGGTGCTAACAAAATGTGCAAGCTCCAGCGATTCATCAATGGACTGGTGCAAGCATCTCAGAGTTCGAATATACGCTTTGATAAGTTGATCAAAGCATATAGTTTTGTACAGACTTACGGTGAAGCCTGTATTTACAAGAAAGTGAGTGGGAGCACTACAGCATTTCTGATAAGTATATGTGAATGACATATTGTTGATCGGAAATAATGTAGAATTATTCTGCAAAGCATAAAGGAGTGTTTGAAAGGAGTTCTTTCAAAGAAAGACCTCGGTGAAGCTGCTTACATATTGAGCATCAAGATCTATTGAGATAGATCAAGACGCTTGATAAGTTTTTTCAATAAGTACATACCTTGTCAAGATTTTGAAGTAGTTCAAAATGGAACAGTCAAAGAAAAGTTCTTGCCTGTGTTGCAAAGGTGTGAAATTGAGTAAGACTCAAATCCCGACCACGACAGAAAATAGAAAAGAGAATGAAAGTCATTCCCTATGCCTCAGTCATAGGTTCTATAAAGTATGCTATGCTATGTACCAGACCTATTGTATACCTTGCTCTGAGTTTGGCAAGGGAGTACAATTTTGATCTAAGAGTAGATCACTGGACAGCGGTCAAGAATATCCTTAGTGAGGACTAAGAAAATATTTCTCGATAATGGAAGTGATAAAAGAGCTCATCGTAAGAGTTACAACGATACAAGCTTTTACACCGATCCAGATGACTCTAAGTCTCAATTTGGATACATATTGAAAGTGGGAGCAATTAGCTAGAGTAGCTCCGTGTAGAGCACTATGGACATAGAATATTTGCAAAATACATACGACTCTGTAATATGACAGACCCGTTGACTAAACCTCTCTCACGAGCAAAACATGATCATACCTTAGTACTCTTTGGGTGTTAATCACATAGCGATGTGAACTAGATTATTGACTCTAGTAAACCTTTTGGGTGTTGATCACATGATGATGTGAACTATGGTTATTAATCACATGCAGATGTGAATATTGGTGTTAAATCACATAGCGATGTGAACTAGATTATTGACTCTAGTGCAAGTGGGAGACTGAAGGAAATATGCCCTCGAGGCAATAATAAAGTTATTATTTATTTCCTTATTTCATGATAAAGGTTTATTATTCATGCTAGAATTGTATTAACCGGAAACATGATACATGTGTGAATACATAGACAAACATATAGTCACTAGTATGCCTCTACTTGACTAGCTCATTAATCAAAGATGGTTATGTTTCCTAACCATAGACATGTGTTGTCATTTGATTAATGGGATCACATCATTAGGAGAATGATGTGATTGACATGACCCATTCCGTTAGCCTAGCACTTGATCGTTTAGTATATTGCTATTGCTTTCTTCATGACTTATACATGTTCCTGTAACTATGAGATTATGCAACTCCCATTTGCCGGAGGAACACTTTGGGTGCTACCAAACGTCACAACGTAACTGGGTGATTATAAAGGAGTACTACAGGTGTCTCCAAAGGTACATGTTGGGTTGGCGTATTTCGAGATTAGGTTTTGTCACTCCGATTGTCGGAGAGGTATCTCTGGGCCCTCTCGGTAATGCACATCACTATAAGCCTTGCAAGCAATGTGACTAATGAGTTAGTTGTGGGATGATGCATTACATAACGAGTAAAGAGACTTGCCGGTAACGAGATTGAACTAGGTATTGGATACCGACGATCGAATCTCAGGCAAGTAACATACCGATGACAAAGGGAACAAAGTATGTTGTTATGCGGTTTGGCCGATAAAGATCTTCGTAGAATATGTAGGAGCCAATATGGGCATCCAGGTTCCGCTATTGGTTATTGACCAAGAATAGTTCTAGGTCATGTCTACATAGTTCTCGAACCCGTAGGGTCCGCACGCTTAAGGTTTCGATGACAGTTATATTATGAGTTTATGAGTTTTGATGTACCGAAGGAGTTCGGAGTCCCGGATGAGATCAGGGACATGACGAGGAGTCTCGAAATGGTCGAGACGTAAAGATCGATATATTGGACGACTATATTCGGAGTTCGGGAAGGTTCCAAGTGATTCGGGTATTTTTCGGAGTACCGGGGAGTTACGGGAATACAGGGAAGAAGTATTGGGCCTTATTAGGCCATACGGGAAAGAGAGAGGGGCTACCTAGGGCAGGCCGCGCGCCCCCCCAAGGCCTAGTCCGAATTGGACTAGGGGGAGGGGCCGCGCCCCCTCCTTCCTTCCCTTCTCCCTTCCCCTTCCTTGTCTCCTACTCCTAATACTTGGAAGGATTCCTAGTTGGACTAGGAAAGGGGGAATCCTACTCCTGGCGGGAGTAGGACTCCCCTAGGGCGCGCCATAGAGAGGGCTGGCCCTCCCCTCCTCCAGTCCTTTATATACGGGGGCAGGGGGCACCTCTAGGATAACACAAGTTGATCTACGGATCGTTCCTTAGCCGTGTGCGGTGCCCCCCTCCACCATATTCCACCTCGGTCATATCGTCACGGAGTTTAGGCGAAGCCCTGCGCCGGTAGAACATCATCATCGTCACCACGCCGTCGTGCTGACGGAACTCATCCCCGAAGCTTTGCTAGATCGGAGCCCGGGGATCGTCATCGAGCTGAACGTGTGCTGAACTCGGAGGTGACGTACGTTTGGTGCTTGGATCGGTCGGATCGTGAAGACGTATGACTAGATCAACCGCGTTGTCATAACGCTTCCGCTTACGGTCTGCGAGGGTACGTGGACGAACACTCTCCCCTCTCGTTGCTATGCCATCACCATGATCTTGCGTGTGCGTAGGAATTTTTTTTTGAAATTACTACGTTCCCCAACAGTTAGTCCCAAAAATGATATAAAAGTGTATAGTAAAGCCCATAAACATCCAAAGCAGATAATGTAATAGCATGGAACAATAAAAATTATACATACATTGGAGACATATCACATAACAAGCATGCTCATCTAATGATTTGCCCTCAACTAAGCTAGTTGGGGTTTCAGCACGAGCACATAGGGATCGAAGATGATCCAAGTAAAAAGCTTCAGGAGTGTGATAGATTTTGAGTGGTTCTTTAACCATTGGTGTAGTAGGTACAACAAAAGAAGGATATTGTTAAAGTGTGCAGGCTAAATTATATGGTTGGCCTAGGATCATCTATTTCCCCCCGTTATCCCCTGGCACGCTCGAACAAACTACATGCACGTTGAAGGGATTGATATGGACCTAGAGGGGGTGAATGGGTGATAACCCACAAGTATAGGGGATCAATTGTAGCCTTTTTCGATAAGTAAGAGTGTCGAACCCAACGAGGAGCTAAATGTAGAACAAATATTCCCTCAAGTTCTATCGACCACCGATACAACTCTACGCACGCTTAACGTTGGCTTTACCTAGAACAAGTATGAAACTAGAAGTACTTTGCAGGTGTGATAGGATAGGTTTGCAAGATAATAAAGAGCACATAAATAAAAAGTAGGGCTATTTAGATGAAGACACAACTAACTTAGTTTTAGTAGAGAGCTTTTTGTTACGAGAAAGTTATTTGTCCCTAGGCAATCGATAACTAGACCGGTAATCACTATTGCAATTTTATTTGAGGGAGAGGCATAAGCTAACATACTTTGGATCATATGCACTTATATTGGAACTCTGGCAATCATCCGCAACTACTAAAGATCATTAAGGTAAAACCCAACCATAGCATTAAAGTATCAAGTCCTCTTTATTCCCATATGACATGACCCACTTATCCGTGTTTGTGCTTCAGTCACTCACGCAACGCAGACAATAAGCAAACCATGAACATATTACAAACCCTACAGCGGGGATCCCTCATGCTTGCGCGACACAAAGAGCACCATAGGACAACATCAATAATAAAACATGCAACTCAAACCAATCACGTTCATCAATTAACCCATAGGACATAACAGATCTACTCAAACATCATAGGATAGCCATACATCATTGGGAAATAACATATAGCATTGAGCACCATGTTTAAGTAGAGATTACAGCGGGTAAAAGAGGGGTTACACCGCTGCATAGAGGGGGAAGAGTTGGTGATGAGGGCGGTGAAGTTGTTGGTTTAGATTGCGGTGATAATGATGGCCCCGGTGGCGTTCCGGCGCCACCGGAAGCAAGGGGGAGAGACCCCCCCCCCTTCTTCTTCTTCTTCCTTGGCCTTCTCCCTAGGTGGGAGAAGGGTTTTCCGTATGGTCCTTGGTCTCCATGGCATGGGAGGGGCAAGAGCCCCTCCGAGATTGGATCTGTCTCTCTATCTCTCTCTATTTCCGCATTTGGGATTCTAGCCTTTCACTGTTTCTTATATTCCCGGAGATCCGTAACTCCGATTGGGTTGAAATTTGGATTAGACACGATCTCTATCCGGACATTAGCTTTCTTGCGGCGAAAGAAGGGCACCAACCGCCTTACGGGGTGTCCACGAGGGTCCGGGACGCGCCCACCCCCTGCCTTGTGGGCCCCTCGAGCATCGCCTCGCGTTGATTCTTCTTCCCAAAAATCATAAATATTCAGAAAAAATCTCCGTAAGTTTTTATCCTGTTTGGACTCCGTTTGATATGGGTTTTCTGCGAAACAAAAAACTTCAACAAACAGGAACTGGCACTGGGCACTGGATCAATATGTTAGTCCCAAAAATAGTATAAAAAGTTGCCAAAAGTATATGAAAGTTGTATAATATTGGCATGGAACAATAAAAAAAATTATAGATACGACGGAGACGTATCAATAGGTACAGTTGCAAATTTTATATTTTACTTTGCAATTTTAGGCAATAATGTGGAATATGTAAGTGAGCCTAACAATTGCTAAGGTGATTAGAGTGCTAAGCAATAACAACAAGTAACAAGAAATGCAAGCACAATATAAGGTAAGTAAATACTAAGAGACAAATAACCACAAGTAGGGAGTTAGGGTTAGCGATAATCGCAACTCCGAGAGACGAGGATGTATGCTGATGTTCACTTCCTTGGAGTAGAAGCTAGCCATCGTTAAAGAGGTGGATGTTACTAGGAAGGCACACTAGTGCCACAAAAGGCTCGCCCTATTATCCCCTTGAGACAAAATCGTGAAGGCATTTCTCAAACACTAGTGGTAGACCTTGAGGTGATCTCCAAACCTTCACAAACTTTTCAGAGGGCAATCACAATGCTTTATTCTTCATCGAAGAACTCCTACCGCCTAGGAGTCTCCAACCTCCAAGAGAAACAAGATCGAGGGGAAAAGCTCAACACTTGCTCAAATCAGAAATTCCTTTGGTCAACAGAAGGAGAGACAGTAGATCTATCACTCTATTGGAACAACTCTCAATAACTCATAAAAATGCTTCTAGGATCTAAGATTTGGTGTGAGTGAGTGAGAGTGAGCACTTTTACGGTTCTTAAGACCTTTTGAGTGGAGTGGTCAACTCTATCTTGGGATGGGAGAGGGGTATCTATAGTGCACTCAGAAATGGCCGTTGGAGCCACTTGGGTTGTATAAGTGTTGGACGTCCGGAGGGTTACCAGACTTCTGGTGAAAAAACAACCATCGGACGTCCGATGGGTCACCGGACATCCAACAACTGTAGCGAGCCAACGGATGAGTGTAGTGTAGAGTTGGAAGGATATAGGTTTGTCAGAAGTCTGGTACTTTCCGTACGCCCGGTGTCTTGGGAGGCACCAAAAATCTGACAATTTGCGTATGGATATAGTGCACCGGAATTTTTGTTGAGTACCAAAAATCCGTTGTTGGGATCATATGGGATTTCCAGACGATGCCGGACGTCTGAGGGCTCAGGAAGGACTGGACATTTGGAGAAGACAGGACGACCGACATTTTGGATTTGTATAGGATAGACCTAATTTTTGGTGAACATCGAAAATCTGGCAGTTTTGTTCTGTTAAGATACACCGAATTTCCGGTGGGCATTGGATGTCCGGTCAGCAATGAGTGACCCGGCTTCTGGTAGGTACCTGTCATCCGATGATATAGAGACCAAAAGAACTCATCCTAGGATTAGCAAGTGAATCGCATGGAAAAATGCCTAGGACATATGTGTGGGTGTATGTGTGAAATAATAAACCAAAGTGAGTGAAAGGTAGGAAGGAATCATGGGTTTTGGGCAAGTCTTTTATGATACCAATAATCCCCTCTTCATAGTGTGGGATCCCTATACTCAAGAACAAACCAAAAAGCCTAAGTTATTTGTCTTGTTTCTTGTTCTTGAGCGATATATACTTATGTAGTCATGATCCACACATGATTCCTCGAGGACTAAACTTGATAAACATGATTAGTCCCCTATGTATATTATCATCAACATCAAAATATGATCAAGGCATGATTGCGCTTTCACACATGATGCACAAAGAGAAGGAAATGAGGTAGGTGAAGCGTCGAGTGGGATTACAGAAGTGACATGAATTGGAAATAAATCCTATGGTTCCACACGCACGTGCTCATGTAACAACCTCGGGAGGGGTAGATCATCCGAAAAAATTCTCCACCATCCCTCTTCTTTGCTCGTTGCTATCGATGTCCAAAGTTATGTGCAACCTAATTAGGGATGCTCGGAGTACCCCCACAGTAATGACAAGGAAACAAAAGAGGATAGTTTTAAACGTGTGCCTGCTCTCTTTGACAGAACTCCTTCATAGCACCCTTAGACAAATTAGTGCCATTATCAGTGATGATACTATGAGGATAACTAAAACGGAAGATCAGCTTTCTAACAAACTGAACTGCAGTCGCTGCATCACACTTGCTAACTGGCTCTGCTTCTACCCACTTGGTAAGTTTGTCAACCGCCACCAAAAGGTGGGTCTTCTTATCCTTAGACCTCTTGAAATGTCCAACCATATCAAGCCCCCAGACTGCAAGCGGCCAAGTTATTGGAATCATCCGCAACTCTTGAGTTGGCAAATGAGCTCTTCGAGAAAATATCTGACATCATCACACTTACTAACGATATCTTCCACATCAGCATGAGCCGCCAGCCAATAAAACCCATGACGAAACGCTTTAGCCACTAAAGACTTAGAGCCGGTATGACGACCACAATCATCTTCATGAATATCTCGTAAGATCTCTTGGCCCTCTTCAAGAGAAACACAACATTGGAACACACCTATCACACTGCATCGGTGTAACTCGCTGTTGACAATAGTCATAGACTTAGACCGTCGGGTTATCTGCCTTGCCAAGGTTTCATCCTCTATAACTCGCCCCGGGTCGTATAAGCCAGATAAGGCAAAGTCCAATCTGGAATAGCATGAAGAGCCGCCACCAACTGCGCCTTCGGGTCAGGAACAACAAGGTCTTCTTCAGATGGTAACTTGACCGAAGGATTATGCAACACATCAAGAAACACATCAGGAGGCACCGGCTTACGTTGATAC
Organism: Triticum dicoccoides; assembly: GCF_002162155.2. Classification (NCBI taxonomy): domain Eukaryota; kingdom Viridiplantae; phylum Streptophyta; class Magnoliopsida; order Poales; family Poaceae; genus Triticum; species Triticum dicoccoides. Next base: position 33,530,885 of record NC_041387.1, read on the forward strand.
CCAAGCCAGCTTAAGGCATCAGCCACCTCATTCTTCCTTTGATCAAGGTGATCCACCTAATAACTCTTGAAGTGACCAGCAATATTGTCAACCGCCCGGCAATAAGCCGCCATGAGTGGGTCTTTAGAATCCCATGTGCCTGAGAGACTTGTTGAGCCACAAGGTCTAAGTCGCCCAGACACCTGACCTGACTTAAATTCATCTCCTTGGCCATACGAAGGTCGTGGAATAAAGCCTCATATTCAGTTGAATTGTTAGTACAAGGAAACATTAGCCTTAAAACATAACAATTTGTCACCTCGTAGGGAAGTCAAAATAACTCTAGCCCCCGAGCCTTCCAACTTCCTGGACCCATCAAAGTGAATTGTCCAATATGTGTTGTCAGTTTTTTCCTCAAGTGTCTGCAACTCTGTCCAATCGTTGATCAAATCCACCAGAGCCTGAGATTTGATGGCTGTTCTTGGCACATATTTCAAACCATGAGGTCCAAGTTCGATTCCCCACTTAGCAACCTGGCCTATGGCCTCCCTGTTTTGGATAATGTCTCCTAAGGGAGCAGAGCTGACCACGATAATAGGATGACCAAGAAAATAATGCTTCGGTTTGTGACTCGCCATGAACACCCCATACACCAGTTTCTGCCAATGTGGGTATCGTTGCTTGGACTCAATCAACACCTCACTGACATAATAAACCGACCGTTGAACCGGGTATTCCTTACCCACCTCCTTGCGTTCCACAACAACTGCCACACTGACAACCTTGCTATTAGTCGCCACATACAGGAGCAAAGGCTCTTTCTCAATAGGAGTATCAAGGACGGGCGGCTCAACTAACTGTTTCTTGAGCGCCTCAAACGCCTTATCAGCAGCATCACTCCAAATAAAGTGATATGTATTCTTCATCATCTGGTATAAAGGAATCACCTTCTCCCCCAGGCGGCTTATAAATCGGCTTAGAGCCATGATATGACCCACCAGGCGTTGGACGTCATTGACACACGCCGGCTTAGACAGTGAAGTGATGGCCTTAATCTTCTCTGGGTAATTAGCCTCAATGCCCCTTTGTGAAACCAGAAAACCCAATAGTTTACCTGCAGGCACACCAAAGACACACTTGGCCGGGTTAAGCATCATTTTATAGACCCAGAGATTGTCAAAGTCTCCTTCAAGTCATCCAGGAGTGTCTCCTCCTTTCTGGTTTTGACCACAATATCATCCGCATAAGCATGCACATTACGCCCAATTTGACTATGAAAGCAATTCTGAACACAATGTTGATAAGTTTCCTGAGCACTCTTAAGCCCAAAAGGCATAGAGACATAGCAGAAAGCTCCAAAAGGGGTGATAAAATACGTCTTCTCTTGGTCCTTAACTACCATCTTGATCTAATGATAACCAGAATAAGCATCCAAGAAACATAAACACTCACAACCCGCCGTGGCATCAACAATCTGGTCGATACGAGGGAGAGCAAATGTAACAGTTGGACAAGCTTTATTAAGATCTGCATAGTCAACACACATACGCCATGTGCCATTCTTTCTGAGTACAAGCACATGGTTAGCCAAGCACTCAGGGTGAAAGACTTCCACAATAAACCCAACCGCTAAGAGCCGGGCTACCTCCTCTCCAATACCCTTAAGTCACTCTTCATTAAAACGATAATTGCTTAACCTTCTTAAACTTAGGATCCACATAAAGAGTGTGCTCAGCGAATTCTCTCGGTACACCCGGCATGTCAGAAGGTTTCCATGCAAAGATGTCCCGATTCTCACGGATGAATTCGATGAGCGCGCTTTCCTATTTAGGATCCATATTAGCCCCCACTGTGAACTGCTAAGACAAGTCGGCAGGGATAAAGTCAACTTGCTTACTGTCATTAGCCGACTTAAATTTTAACAAAGGGTCTTGCTCATCATGTTTATTTGATTCATGTTTGCTTCTTTGATAATTTGATATGTGGGTGGCCCAGTGCTTGGGTGTTGTTCTTACTTGAATAAGCCTCCCACTTATGATTACCCCCTCTATCAAGCGTCTGCAACTACGAAAGAATAATTAAGATAAATCTAACCATAGTGCTGGGGATATAACTGCTGAGTATAAACTGCCCAGGTGGGGCCGGGTTATACCCGTAATGAGTTATCCATATTGAAGCCCATGAAGACAAGGAGTAGGGCGCTTTACTATAGAGATTTAAAGGCCAAGGGCCCAAAGGCGGGTTAGGGACCATAGACATAAACCGCCATATATTGTGTAACTTGTGTTGTAAGGTAGGAAAGGGTAGAAACCGAGCCGGACACGTGTATGAGCCGGCCGGGATTCTGTAAACCACCGGACATCAACCTGTGTATATAAAGGGACGACCCGGCGGCGGTTCAGGGACAAGAAACAAGAACTCGAGAGCCAGGCAAAGCGGATTCGCTCCTTGGTCATTGAAACCCCCATCAATTCCACCGCAACTGGATCATAGGCTTTTACCTTCACCGCAAGGGGCCGAACCAGTATAAACTCCCCGTATCCTTTGTCCGGTTTAACCCCCTTAAGCTAATCTCGTTGTGATGGCTCCACGACTAAGTCCTCGCACTAGGATATCTGACGTGACAATTCCACGACACATAGCATGAAACATATTGATCCAAATCAGGCCTTATGAAATAACGCATAAACTAGGGTTTAAGCTTCTGTCACTCTAGCAACCCATCATCTAATTATTACTCCACAATGCTTTCACTTAGGCCCAAGTATGGTGAAATGTCATGTAGTCGACGTTCACATGACACCACTAAAGGAAGCAACAACATACATATCATCAAAATATCAACTGAATACCAAATTCACATGATTACTTAGAACAAGACTTCTCCCATGTCCTCAAGAACAAAAGTGTCTACTCACAAATCATATTCACGTTCAAGATCATAGGGGTATTGAATAACATTAAGGATCTGAACATATAATCTTCCACCAAATAAATAAACTAGCATCAACTGCAAAATGTAATCAACATTATTAGCAACCCACAGGTAAAAATCTGAGGTTTTGAGACAAAGATTGAATACAAGAGATGAATTAGGGTTTGAGATGAGATGGTTCTGGTGAAGATTGGTCCTTCCATGATGAGAGGATCATTGGTGATGTCGATGGCTTTGATTTCCCCCTTCGGGAGGGAAGTTTCCCTAGCGAAATCGCTTCGCCTGAGAGCAAAAGTGCTCCTGCCCAAGTTCCGCCTCAAGACGGTGGCGCTTCATCCCGAAAGTCCTCTCCTGATTTTTTTCTAGGTCAAAACCCCTCATATAGTAGAAGATGGGCCCGAAGGCTAGTTGTGGGCCCCACAAGGCATCAGGGCATGCCATGTTGCCTTGTGGGCAACTGGTGGCCCCCCTCTGGTATTTCTCTGCTCCAGTATTTTTTATGTATTCCATAGAAATTCTCCATGAAGTTTCAAGTCATTTGGAGTTGTGTACAATAGGTATCTCTACTGTAGCTTTTCCAGGTCCAGAATTCCAGCTGTCGGCGATCTCCCTCTTCATGTAAATATTGCAAATTAAGAGAGAAAAGGCATTGGAATTGCATCACAAAGTGTAATAATGATCAAAAACATTATAAATATCAGTAGGAAACACATGATGCAAAATGGACGTAACAACTCCCCCAAGCTTAGACCTCGTTTGTCCTCAAGCGAAAGCCGAAATCGATAATCATGAGCACATGTTCAGAGAGAGAGAGAGATGTGTCGATAAAAACAAAATACAGACATAGTAGCATCATGATCATTGTCATAACAGCAATATACCATCATAAAACTTCTCATGAGCAAGTAGCACTTCATCACAATTTCGGAGTATAAAACATAAAGTTTCTTGAAAACTAACAAACTTTGTTCTTAGTCAATGAAACAATTACAGTTCATCACATTCTCATGAAGATACTTATGTAAGAGCTTTTGTTTAGCAAGTCCACATAATCAACGATATATATATATATATATAGAGAGAGAGAGAGAGAGAGAGAGAGAGACAGAGAGAGAGCACAAGTTTCAATCAGAAACAAATGAAGATAGGGGCTTATAATTTTACCTCCCAACTCATTCACCTCAAGTTTAATTTCAAGCTCGGGCTGGATTGGGGAGAGTGAGTGGCGTGGGTCCCACCCACTCTCTAATGGGGCTAGTTCACTTACCTGGACGAGATGTCAGGGTCCCTGGCGTCTAGTTTGGGGCTAGAACACACCAGGATGCTTGGCATTTGGCCCTTTGCCACGTCAGTAGGTACTACTTGTGAGCTGCGCGGGGATTACCCTCGAAGATGAAGGGTGAAGAAATATAGTAGCATATAGTATTTCCCTCAGTAGAGAATCAAGGTTATCTAGGAGAACCACGCAAACACCCGTCAATAGTACCTGCACACACAAGCGCAAATACTTGCACCCAACGCGGACAAGAGGGTTGTCAATCCCCATGTACTCATTAATTGCAAGGATTAAACCTGGTAGTGGTAGATGGATAAATTGCAAAGTAAAATTGTAGCAAGGTATTTTTAGTTTTTGTAATATAATTAAAACAGACACGAGGGCCATAGTTTTCACTAGAGGCATTTCTCTCATAAAAAAACATACGGTGGGTAGACAAATTACTGTTGAGCAATTGATAGAAAAGTGCATAGTTATGATGGTATTAATGGCATGATCATTTATATAGGCATTATGCCCGTGACAAATAGACCGACTCTTGTCTGCATCTACTACTATTACTCCACCAATCAACCGACTTTTGCATGCATCTATTATATTAATTTCATGACAAGCAGAGTAACGCTTTAAGCAAGATGACATTATGTAGATAGAATAAACCAAGCAATATGATTAAACCCCGTCATTTTCTCCTTAGTAGCAACAATACAATACGTGTCTCGCTACCCTTGCTTTCACTGGGTGAGGACACCGCAAGATTGAACCTACTATGATGCACCACTTCCATTGAAGATCATCTAATCAACTTGGCCAAAGAAAACCCATAGATTGGAAATCATTACATAGTATAAAAATCACACATAATAAAGTTCAGAAAATACTCAATTACTTTCAATGAATATTCAAATCATAAACCCACAATTCATCATATCCCAACAAACGTACCACAAAAAAATATTACACCGGTTTGATCTCCGAAGAGAGCATTGTATTGAAGATCAAAAAGAGAGAGAAAGCCATCTAGCTATTATTGACTCGTAGGTGTGTGGTGGACTACTCACACATCATCAGAGGTGCAGCAAGGTTGATGTAGAAGCCCTCCAGCTGAGTACCCAGAAGGCATCTAGACGGGATCGCGGAAGAATAGAGACTTGCGGCGGCGAAAAAATTGTTTCGGGCAGCTCTCTATTTTTTTTAAATATGTGAGAATTTATAGCACTGGAATTAGGCCAGACGGAGCCATAAGGGGACGACAAGGCATGAGGGTGCGCCTACCTCCAGGGCGCGCCCTGTTGACTTGTGATCTACTGGTAGGTCTTCTGGTCCTTCCCCGAAGCTTCTAGGGTCTCTTATGTCCAGAAAAAAAAACATCAAAAATTTTCGTCGTGTTTGGTCTCTGTTGGTACAGATTTTCTGTAAAACAAAAAAATAGAAAAACAACAACTGACACTAGGCACTGAGTTAATAGGTTAGTCCCCACAAATGATGTAAAATTGCATATAAAGTATCTAAAAATGATGATATAATAGTATAAAACTGTTAAAATTGTAGTCCGACGTATCAGCACGTCAACGTGTTGGTTGGTCATGTGGGCCAGGGACCAGACGCCAGGGTCCTGGCGTCTTCCGTGCAAGCTGGCACGCCAGGGATGTTGGCGGGACCAAAAAAGTAAGATTCATTTTTTTAACGAGGTCAATTCTGTATTTTTTTAGAAGAAAAGGGCTCTTACCCCAGTTTCATTTTTTTTCTCTAATACGCACAAGCATGCATATCATATATTCATAGAAGAAGTAGCCAAGATGGCCAATACAACGCCTTTCGGCAAAGTGTTACACCAAAAGGTTAACACCTACATCCACCAAGGCAACACCGACACACAACTCACCTTGCCCAAACTCAAGCCGAACAATGGCAAAGAGGACGGACACAGAGCACATAGGCCGCGTCCCAACCGAACCGAACACCTCAGAGCTGGACAAAAACATCAAAGCAAACTAGATCAACGCACTCTCCACCCATGGCGCCTAGGAGATCGGCAAGTGGACAGCAGGAGCTAGCCTAGCTCGATGAATACCTCGCAGATGAGCTGTTGAGGATGGAGTACATAGCGCCCCGGATGCTCATGTCCGTAGCAAGAACCAACACATGACAACCCTGCACCCCAAGTCTCGCCGCCGATGCAAACTGAGACACCCACACTAGTTACTCCTTCGAAAGACACCTGATCACCTAGGCAACGCCTTCAAGAAGGGGACGACGTCGTGACGTCGCCGCTGCCTGGCCCGGCGAACCGAGCATAGGGTTTCCCCCGATGAGAGCAGGGGATGTACAAGGCCATGGCAATGCCTCCAAAGAGGAGACGACGCCCACAGGCGTCGCCGTTGCCCGCAGCCACAGCAGCGCACGGATTTCTCCTCGGCCTTGTCATAACGTCTTCGGAGCGCAGTAAACTGGGAAGGGGGGCAAAGTCGTCACCTTTGGCCATCACCATGGAAAGGGGAAGTCGTATGCCGCTGCGCCCCCGCCCACACCGTCGGAACAAGCGCGTCCACCACCATCGTGCCGGTCGGCAACCACCACACGCCGGCCAGAACTCGCACCACCGTGCCGCCTCATCGCACGATTTTCTGGGGCCGTCGCCCCGGCTTCCACCGAGAGGATCCGCCACCCGGAGACACAACCCCACCATGGAGCTAGCTGACCCCAAGCTAGGCAGAGCCCCAGCCAGATGAAGCCACCACCGATGGGAGCGCCCGCTCCAGCGCACCACGCCACCACAGCACGACGCCCCACCACCATCCTCCAGGGCCTCCGGATGAACCCCTGACGCCACCAACCCCCACCACCACCGACCGGATCTGGGCAAGAGACCCTAGATCCTCCGCCACCATGCCTCAGCCCGTGCCCAGGCGAGATGCAGGGCAACCAGAGCAAGGCCGCACCGACCGGGCCACCACGACGCTGGAGGGGAAACGCTAAAGCCGGGATTGGACCATCGCCCCACGCCGTTGACATGCGAGCAGCCCCGCGCTGCCCCGCATCTGCCAGGGAGGGAGACCTTCCCGGCGCTGCCCACATCGCGAGGGCTTTGCCTCGGCGGCGCCCGCTGGTGGCGGCGAGAAGAGGAGGAGCGGGAGGAGGAGTTGTTGGCCGACAGCGGGGATGGCTCTCCCGGGTCGCCCGCGGGGGGAGCGACACGGGAGCAGGCGAGTATGGGGGGAGGCAACTGAGGGCCCAAAAAATGCTAATAGAAATGAAACCACATAATAGAGTTATTACAGCTCGCGGGAGAGGATTGACACATCCTTCCGGCATTTTTCAGAAAAGTTCACTCCACTTAAACTCACAAAAGGCTAAGAGCATCTCCAACCGTTGGCCCCCTAGGGGGCGCCTAAAATCGCCGCCTGGGGGTGACCCGGCGCAAAAAATGGGCCTGGGGGCGAGTTGGCCCCCAGCCGCCGCCCCCAGGGCCGGCCCCAGGCGCGGGGAAAAAACATGTAGCAAATTTAGGCTAAGTTCGGCTAAAACACGCCAAATTTCGGCAAACTTGGGCTTATATTCGCCGATTTAAGTCGAGTAGTCGCCATTACATGTAAAAACTAATCAAAAAAACTTGCTGAAGGCAAGTCGTTGTCGTCGCCGCCATCGTTGGCCTTCTCCTCCTTGACTCAGGCGCCCCTACTGGACCCCTCCCCGGCTGGTGGCGGCGGCGGCGGCGCGTCATCGTCGTCGTTGCTGTCGTTGATGATGACGACTCCTCCTTCGTCGCGGCCTCGGCGGTGCTGCGCAAAGCGCCGCAGGGCGGCGCACTGGCGCTCCCTCGCCATCTTCAGGGAGTCCTGGCGTGCCCATTCGAGGGCCGCGTCGTCGTCGAGCTCGACCTTGCCGTGCTCCACCTTCACCGGCGCCAGCCCCGGCTCCGTCTTCGGCTTGACGAAGCGCGGGGGAGGATCCGACGAGGAGACGCGCCGGCCACCCTCGCTGATGACGATGCCGGCGCTGCGAGAACGGCGCCCGAGAGGCGTCTCCGCCGCGGGCTCGGCCTTGACGTCGAGCAACGTCGGAGTGCCGGAGGATTGAGACGAAGAGCATGACGAGGAGGAAGAGGAGGAGGAGCCAAACCTCCTTGGCGCCCATTGCCCGTCCTGTCGGCGGTGCGCCGGGGCGGCCGCCCTCGCCGGGGGGTATGCCAACGGAGGGTTGTTGCCGCCCTCGAGGTGCGTCAGCACGCCCTCAAGCGTGCGGCTGGGACGCCCCACCACAGGTGGCGCCCCTCGCTATTCTTGGTACCGCCGACCACCGGTGCCCCGTTGGTGGACGTCAGCCGCTGCTGCTGACGGCGCTCGAAGTACGCCGCCCAAGCCACGTGGTTGTCGGCGACGTACTGGGGCAGGGAAAGCTCGGCGTCTATGAGGGAGGCGCGCGCGATCTCGACCTTGTCGGCGAAGTAGGACGGCTTGGCGACAGCATCGGGCAACGGGGGAATGGGCACTCCCCCATTGCTGAGCCTCCAGACCGTCGGCCCGGCACGCATGTTCGGCTGCGCCGGGATGTTCGCCTGGAACAAGAGCCAGGATTCCTATTCGCGGAGCGAATGGCGGAGGAAGCCGTTGGCCGCCGCCTTGTCTCCGGGGAAACGCTCGGCCATCGGGAAGATGGGGTGGCTGGGGAGAAGAGATCGGCGGGAGAGAAGAGCTCGGCGGCGGCGCTCGGGGAGAGGTGGAGAGGTGGCACTCATCACAGGTGAGCGAGGCCATATATAGCCGTGCCGCGCCCGTGTGTACGCGTCCGAGGGAGGGGAGGCGTCGGCGCCACCCCGTGACGCGCCGCCCGTGAGGAATCAATGACAAAGCTGATCGGCGGCAGCCTTGCCATTGATTCCCCGCGGGAAACCAAGGCGTCGGGAGAAGACGAGGCGGGCGGTGTCGCTGACGCGGCTGGCCCGCGCCGCTTTCGCGCCAAAAACGATTCGCCCGGCGCCCCCGAGCGCCCCCAGCGTGCCGGGTTCGGGTTGGGTCCGCCGGCGCCAATTTCGGCCCGAGCCGGCGAAAAATGGGCCCCTGGGAACGCGACTAGGCCGATTTTTTGGCGCCGGCGGCCGAAAAGTCGACTGGGGGGCCTTGTTGAAGGCGCGGCTGAAGATGCTCTAAAAAGATAAATTTTGTCTCACAGCATCACACATGACACACCTGCGAGACTGGACCCACGATGCGACTGTCGTGTGGGCGGCCTCGGGCCGCGGACTCGCCTGTAGTCACCCACGGATCCTCTCGTGCGAAAGGCTAGAAAATTGGTGGCGGGCGCCGTGGCCGAGCCGGTCGCGCGACCGTCCGAGCCGCGCGGCGCCTTGCAGGGCGCGCCTCTGTTGGCTTCTCTCGTCAAGCCGGTCGTCGTCGGGCGAGCATCCCGCGGCCGCGCACGGGGCCAGCCAAACAAGACTATTCTGAGATCCTACCGGCTATCGGCCAACTGCCTGCGGGTGGCGGCCGGGACTTGTTCCGTGTCAGTGGCTGAAAAACAATAATTCTGGAAGAGTTCCGGTGGTCAGCTTGACTCGGACAAAGAACTTGGTACGCACTGCTTGTTTAATGATGAGGCGCCAATATCATCATTTTATTGACCTGGCTCATGCATTGCTTGCATGTCAAACTAGAAGTTGCCTGAGATTTTTGCACTCCACAAAGTATCGCCACTGCATTGCGTCGCCGGTACCAGTCCGTGGCAACGTACAACCGGCTGAAGTTGACAGAAGCAACATCTCGTCTTCAGCTAAGCATACTAGGACTACTCGGACGGAGTTTGGTGGAAATATTAGCACTTTTTCAATTAAACTAATCCACGAGTAAACAGTAAGCATGGCAAATACGGTATGCACCTCATACCGATTCCTAAGCATACTAGCATGTATAGAACATAGAAGCAGACCATCTATGAGCGGCACATATACGGGTAGCACAAACATGAGTAAATGAGGGATGAACAAATCATATCCTCCGGTTGGCCAGGCCAGCGCGACGGCGGCAGCAGCAGCCTCGGCTTCGTCCATGGCCTTCTTCTTGGCGGCGCGTCGTCGGCCATGGTGTTGATGCAAGGGAAGTAGTGAAAGCAGAGGCTGACAGAGCTGGGGACGGATCGGGAGCAGTCGCGTCGAGACGCTCCCAAAAACCATGTTGTCGTTCTCCCGGGCAGGATCTCGAACGGCCAGGTTCCGGAGGCACCTGCTGTCCCGACCAACCGTGCACGCGGTTGTCGGGATGGGATCGTCGGAAGCAGCACAGAGCAAGGAACAGTAGATGACGGCTAGGTTACGCGAGAGGGAGTGAGTGAACCGAACTAGGTCACTCCACTGGGCAGAGCCTTCTTATATAGGCCGTCGGGCAGGAAGTCGTGGGCCTGGGCGGAGGCCCATGACCGAGTCGACGCACTCCCCGGCAAGGGAGTGTCCCGGCAAGCGTCGCACTCTCGGCAAGGGAGTGACCCGGCAAGCGTCGCACTCCCGGCAAGGGAGTCGGCGAATCCCGACAACGCAAGTCAGCCCACAGCCCACAGTCCAACGTCTCGCGTCGTGACGAGGCGAGGCGAGGCGAGGCGAGGCGTGGCGAGGCGGAGGGGGAGGAGGAGGAGCGCGCGTGTACCACTCCTCTTCCAAGCTCCCAATGGTAAGTGGTAGAGCAACCCTTATAAAGTGGTCTCAACTCTCCTCAACTAGCAAGGTGGGACTAAACTTCCCACCACCTGCCATACCATACATGGGCCTCAAGATTAACTAGGAATCATTGTTCATATGGGCCTAAGCCCATCCATGATTCAACAATCCCCCACCAGATCTCGAGGCACATAAGTTTGTCAACTGTTCCAAACAATGTTTGATATATCAGAAATTTTAGTGGAGACTGTTAAGTTGAACTTCCACCTAAAGCAACAGGATTAGACTTCTTCACAACTGAACAATGGACTATGCCTTGAATTGTCAGTTTGGCGTGTAGAAGTTTCGCCTATTGTTAGCTGATACATGGCTATCGAAGGCTAAACCCCAAGGGTGGAGCTTATTAGTCATACTCAGTACCTTCTCATGAGCTTCCTATAGATCACCCAATCTCATAGACTGTGACCAGCAGGTGGGCTCACATAGGTGTGTTCCTCCAGAGAATGCTCTGTAGGTTAGCATCTTGCTTAAACAAGCTTTGGAACACATTAAGACAAATGCCAGCCTGCCTTACAAAATTGAGAGTATTACTGCATCTCCAACGGAGTAGGTTCATTAAGGATACTCTTCTCAGTTGACCGCTGGATTATTTTCCCAGGTCCTAATTCACGGGATCTCAGATCACATAGGTTGGGTTACCCCCCATGGCAACTTACGTGGGTCTCATACCCATCTCCCTCGATGCATTTTCTATCACAATCCGTGATAGCCCTTTAGTAAAAGGGTCTACCAGATTCTTGGCCGTCTGGATATAATCCAACGCTATTACTCTGGAGTTTCTTGATTTTCTGACAGATTTCAATCTTCTTTTTATGTGCTTTGTGTATTTCATGTTGTCCTTTGAACTATTAGCCTTGGCAATCACAATTTGGTTGTCGCAGTTCATAAGGACAGCCGACACTGGTTTGCCAACCACCGGCAAATTCATCAAAAGCTCTCGAAGCCATTCTGCTTCGACGCATGATGTATCTAATGCTATGAGTTCTGCTTCCATACTCGATCTGGTTAAGATCGTCTGCTTGCAAGACTTCCAGGAAACAGCACCACCACCAAGTGTGAAGACATGTCCACTTGTGGCTTTCATCTCATCAGCATCAAATATCCAATTTGAATCACTATACCCCTCAAGTACCGTCGGGTACCCAGAATAGTGAATCCCATAGTTCGCAGTACCTTGCAAGTAACGCATCACTCGCTCAATAGCATGCCAATGCACATCTCCCGGATTGGAAACAAACCGACTCAGTTTGCACACAGCAAATGAGATGTCAGGACAAGTAGCACATGCTAGGTACATCAGTGAACCAACCAATTGAGAATATCTCAATTGATCTATAGACGTGGCTTTGAACTTCCGAATCCGCACGATAGGATCATATGGTGTTGCAGAAGGTTTGCAGTCCGAATATCCAAAACGGCTCAAAATCTTCTCAACATAGTGGGATTGCAAAAGTGTAATTCCACCCTCAGAATTTCTTAGTAGCTTGATGTTTAAGATAACATCAGCCACGACCAGTTCTTTCATCTCAAAGTTATGAGATAGAAAAGCCTTGACCTCCTCAATGACTTTGAGGTGGGTCCCAAATATCATTATGTCATCGACATACAGACAGAGTATAACTCCTTCGCCCCCACCATAGCGATAGTATACACATTTGTCAGCTTCATTAACAACAAAGCCAACAGATGTCAGAGTAGTGTTGAACTTCTCATGCCATTGCTTAGGTGCTTGTTTCAGGCCATACAAGGATGTCACTAGCTTGCACACCTTTCTTTCCTGACCATTTACTACAAAGCCATCTGGCTGTTGCATGTAAATTTCCTCGTCTAGCTCTACGTTGAGGAAAGCCGTCTTAACGTCCATCTGATGAACGAGAAGACCATGCGAGGCAGCCAAAGCGAGTAACACTCGAATGGTTGTCAGTCTAGCCACAGGTGAGTAAGTGTCAAAGAAATCCTCTTCTTCTTTCTGGGTATAACCCTTGGCCACAAGCCTAGCCTTGTACTTTTCAACAGTACCATCGGGCCTAAGCTTCTTCTTGAACACCCACTTACATCCCAATGGTTTACAACCATAAGGACGATCAGTGATCTCCCATGTCCCGTTAGCCAAGATGGAATCCATCTCGCTACGGACCGCATCCTTCCAGTAGTCAGCATCCGGAGATGCATAAGCTTCTGAAATGGAACTGGGAGTGTCATCATCCACGAGGTACACGAGGAAATCATCACCAAAGGACTTTGCAGTCCTTTGTCTCTTGCTCCTAACAGGAGCTTCCTCGTCATCCTCCGTGGAACTCTCATCACTTTTATGTTCATAATATTCCATAGGAATGGCAGGTTCAGGAGTCTCATCAGATTCTAGTTTAGAAGTGCTTTGCATATCTCTCATGGGGAAAATATCATCAAAGAATGTAGCATCCCTAGACTCCATGATCGTACCGACCTTCACGTCGTGTACATCAGATTTCACCACTAGAAATCTATAGCCAACGCTATGCTTGGCATAGCCAAGAAAAACGCAATCCACAGTCTTTAGTCCCAACTTGCACTTTTTGGTTATCGGCACGTTGACTTTCGCCAAGCAGCCCCAAGTGCGTCAGTAAGAGAGTGTAGTTCTTTTCTTTTCCCATTGCTCATAGGGAGTAGTTTCATTATCCTTTGTGGGAACTTTATTCAGGACATGACATGATGTCAATACAGCCTCCCCCACCATGCCTTGGATAAACCTGATGTAACTAACATGGCGTTAACCAAATCAGTTAGAGTACGGGTTTTCCATTCGGCAACCTCGTTTGATGGGGGTGAATAGGGAGGCGTCCTCTCATGAATAATACCATGTTCTACACAGAATAAATCAAACTCATTAAAAAAGTACTCTCCACCACGATCAGACCGGACTCGTTTTATTTTCTTCTCAAGTTGGTTCTCAACTTCAGCGTTATAGACTTTAAAGTAGTGTAGAGCCTCATCCTTAGTATTTAACAAATACACATAGTAGAATCTAGTGGAATCATCAATCAGAGTCATGAAGTATTTCTTTCCACCTTTAGTCAACACACCATTCATCTCACAGAGATCTGAATGTATGAGCTCTAACAGTGCCAGGTGTCTCTCCTTCGCAAGCTTGTGAGGCTTACGAGGTTGCTTAGCTTGCACACACGCATTGCACTTAGAGCCTTTGGCTAAAGTGAAACTCGGGATTAAGTCCACTTTAGCTAGCCGCGTCATACAACTGAAATATATGTGACAAAGATGTGAATGCCAAACCTCAGATTCGTTCACATTAGAATGAATTTGGTTCACGACTTTATTACAGAAATCCTCCAGGGAAAGGCGGAACAAACCACCACACTCATATCCCTTTCCAAAAAATAGTCCATACCGAGATACGACTACTTTGTTAGACTCAAATACTAGCTTAAACCCTTCTTTACATAGAAGGGAGTCACTAACAAGATTCTTCTTGATGGCGGGGACATGCTGCACGTTCTTCAGTTGCACGATCTTTCCCGAAGTAAACTTCAGATCTACCATGCCAACACCATGAATAGAAGCATGCGAGCCATTCCCCATCAGGACGGAACAATCTCGTGCGACCTGGTAAGAAGAAAATAAAGACACACCAACACACACATGAATATTGGCCCCATGTCAACCCACCAATCGGTGGACTGACAAACTGAAAGTATGGTAAACAGATTACCATACCCAGATGCCGCATCATTGTTGTTCAGAGTGACATTGACAGACTTGGAGTCCTGTCCTGACTTCTTGTACTTGTTTGGGCACTTGTTTGCCCAGTGTTCCTCTGAACCACAAGTAAAGCAGCCATCTCTCCTTTTGTCTTTCTTCTTACCCTTCTTCTTAAAGGTAGTATTCTGCTGGACATAGTTCTTTCCCTTGAACTTGTGGAAGCTCTTCTGCACCACATTGGCGCTAGAAGAACCCTCTGCCCCTTTCACGTGTGAGTCCTTTGCTCTCAAGTTTTGCTCAACAGTGAGATGACCGATGACATCCTCAACAAAGAATTCACGTCTCAAGTTCTTGAGAGAAGTAGCAAAGTTCCTCCATCCAGGAGGGAGTTTTGCAATAATGCAACCCGCGACAAAATTTTCTGGTAACTCACACTTCAGGAGCTCCAGCTCCTTAGCGATGCACTGTATCTCACGAGCCTGGTGCAATACAGAACGGTTATCAACCATCTTGTAATCATGGAACTGCTCCATGGCATACAGTTTGCTCCCAGCATCAGTTGCGCCGAACTTAGCTTCAAGCACATCCCACAAGTTTTTGGCAACACGCATATGGAGATATGCGTCAACCAACTTGTCTCTGATCACAGTAAGAACGGCTCCCAAAAAGATAGTGGTTGCTTCCCTAAACGCCTTTTCCTGTTTAGGAACAATCATTTCTGTGGGAGACACAGCACCAACCCAGAACACGTTCATTGCTGTGAGCCACAAGTTGGTCCTTGTCTGCCAACGCTTAAATTGCATCCCAGTAAACTTTTCCGATTTCAGTAACGCAGCAAAGCCTTGAATCGAAAAGTGCCTAAAATAAGGTTTTTGGATTGTTGGAAATATTAGCACTTTTCCAATTAGACTAATCCACGAGTAAACAATAAGTATGGCAAATACGGTATTCACCTCATACCGATTCCTAAGCATACTAGCACGTATAGAACATAGGAGCAGGCCATCTATGAGCAGCACATATACGGCTAGCAAAAACACGAGTAAATGAGGGATGAACAGATCATACTCTCCGGTTGGCGAGGCCAACGCAGCGGCGGCAGCGGCAGCCTAGGCTTCGTCCGTGGCCTTCTTCTTGGCGGCAACGTCGTCGGCCATGGTGTTGATGCAGGGGAAGTAGTGGAAGCAGAGGCCGGCGGAGCTGGGGACGGATCGGGAGCAGTCGCCTCGAGATGCTCCCCAAAAACCTTATTGCCGTTCTCTCGGGCAGGATCTCAAACGGCCG
Source organism: Triticum dicoccoides (assembly GCF_002162155.2). Classification (NCBI taxonomy): domain Eukaryota; kingdom Viridiplantae; phylum Streptophyta; class Magnoliopsida; order Poales; family Poaceae; genus Triticum; species Triticum dicoccoides. Next base: position 33,546,761 of record NC_041387.1, read on the forward strand.
GGTTCCGGAGGCACCTGCTCTCCCGACCAACCGTGCACGCGATCGTCGGGATGGGATCGCCGAAAGCAGCACAGAGCAAGGAACAGTAGATGCCGACTAGGTTACGCGAGAGGGAGTGAGTGAACCGAACTAGGTCACTTCACTGGACAGAGCCTTCTTATATAGTCCGTCGGGCAGGAAGTCATGGGCCTGGGCGGAGGCCCACGACCGAGTCGACGCACTCCCCGGCAAGGGAGTGTCCCTCTCCCGACCAACCGTGCACGCGGTCATCGGGATGGGATCGCCGGAAGCAGCACAGAGCAAGGAACAGTAGATGACGGCTAGGTTACGCGAGAGGGAGTGAGTGAACCGAACTAGGTCACTCCACTCGGCACAGCCTTCTTATATAGGCCGTTGGGCAGGAAGTTGTGGGCCTGGGCGGAGGCCCACGACCGAGTCGACGCACTCCCCGGCAAGGGAGTGTCCCGGCAAGTGTCGCACTCTCGGCAAAGGAGTGACCCGGCAAGCGTCGCACTCGCGCGGCGGAGGAGGAGGAGCGCGCGTGTACCACTCCTCTTCCCAAGCTCCCAATGGCAAGTGGTAGAGCAGCCCTTATAAAGGGGTCTCAACTCTCCTCAACTAGCAAGGTGGGACTAAACTTCCCACCACCTGCCATACCATACATGGGCCTCAAGATTACTAGAAATCATTGTTCATATGTGCCTAAAGCCCATCCATGATTCAACAGAGTTGTGGGCGCTGCGACGTCAAGGTCGGAATATCCTATTTGACGCTCGTTGCGTCAAAATGTCGGGCAAACACACATGCAACCAGAGGCGAGCGATTTAAATGGGCCGGCCTGTTTAACACGTTTCATAGATCCCGGTTTTGGGAACTTTCTAGACTTTCCGAGAAGGTTCCCTGATCCTTTTTTCTTTTTCTTTTTCGTTTTCTTTTCTCTTTATTCTTTTCTGTTTTCTTTCTTTCTCTGTTTCAGTATAAAAAATGTTTTGAATTCTCAAAAAATGTTCACGATTTTCAAAAAATGTTCTTGATATTTGGAAAATGTTTTTGCTTTTTAGTAAAATTTTCTTGATTTCAATAAAATGTTCTTGATTTCCAGAAAATGTTTTGAGATTTCAAAAAATGTTCTTCAAATTAGGAAAATGTTTCTGCTTTTTCCAGAAAAATGTTCTGGATTTTCAAAAAAAATTCTCATTTTCAGAAACGTTAGGTATTTTCAAAAATTGTTCCTCAAATTCGAAAAATGTTTTTGATTCTTAGAAATTTTTTGTGGATTTGCAAAACAAATGTTTTGGGTTTTTAAAAATTGTTCTGGATTTTCAAAAAATGTTATTGTTTTTCGAAATTTGTTCTCAAAATTCATACAATGTTCGTATTTTCAAAAATTGTTCATGTTTATGAATTTTTTCAGGATTTTTTTGAAAGGTTTTCATTTTCAAAGTTTGTTCTCAGGATTCAAAAAATGTTCGTGCTTTTAAAGAATTATTCAAGCTTCCAAATTTGTTCGGGGTTTTTTTAAATGGTTCTCATTTTCGAAATTTTCTTCTTAAGATTCAGAAAAATTTCGTGCTTTAAAAATCTTTCATGTTTTCAAAAAATGATTGAGAAATTCAACATTTTTTCGTTTTGATTTTCAAAAGAGAAAAAAAGGAAATACACAGAAAAGAAAAAAAGAAAAAAAAGAGAAGAAAGTTACTATCTGTTCTTTTTACACAAGGAAAACAATTGGGCCGGCCCAGTCGGTGCGAACCCCTGTGCGTGCCCCCGACTCCCTGCTGCAGAGAGCGGCAGGTAGGAGCTCCCGTCAAGGTCCAGCTCCGACGAGGCAGCGACCGCGGAAGATTGGGGCGGCCACCGGTCGCCATGCCTGGCCAATTTGGGCGGGCCGACCCGTTGTCCACGAGCGCCGCCTGCGCCTGCCAAGCGCGACCTGGGCTGTGTGGGGCGCGCCTTCACGTGCTGGTACGATACGGGCCACCGAGCCTGCCGCGGGTCAATGGCGGTCCCCGGATGGACGGGCGGTTACGGCCGTGCCCGGCGACACCAGTACGTACGTACGTACTCCGCCGTCGGACCGCAACAGCGAGCATCCTAAGCTAGTAGGTAGGACTGAGCGTACGAGCAAGCAGCAGTGCATCACCGTCACCATGCATGTACTCCCCCCGTTTTTATTTACTCTGCATATTAAAGTTGACTGAAGTCAAACTTAGTAAAGTTTGACAAGTTTATAGAAAACAATATAAACATTTATCATAATAAATCTATACGACGTGAAAGTACATTCAACAATAAATCTAATGTTGTTGATTTGTTATTGTATATCTTAATATTTTTGTTTATAAACTTGGTCAAAATTTGTAAAGCTTGACTTTGACCAAAGCTAATATGCAAACTAAATAAAAACGGAGGAAGTACTATCACGTATGGACGGGACAGGAGTGCTGCGGCCTCGTGCGTGGTACAGTTTGTCTGGTATCCATGGCTCCCGCATGGGCGTGGGTCGTGCTACATCACTAGTTCGCCACACCATGGTCCTTGTTTTGCGTACACGCGACTGCAACGAAGGGTGCATCCGCCGGCAACGTGTGTCTACTAGTAAACGTGCACGTGCACGCACGTCTCAACAAATACAAGTGTTAATAACCATTGTATTTTTGGATGTTCTACATTTTAACTAAAATTTTAAATATTTTTTAACCGTATTAACAAACAATCGAGTGCACAATATTGAAGCAGTACTATCTAAAATACATCACACACACTAAAATATTAGAAATATTTTTCAACAAAAAAATATACATAGATCTATTCAAGACCAAGAAGAATAGTGATGAACGCTAATGTTGTCATCCTTCTAATCACAACATTCATTTGAAAGATTTGATGTTTATACAGAAAACAAATAAGTATAACTTGGTTCTTTATCAGAACCAGAAATATTGCTTACAAAGGTGATGGCAATTGTCATTGATAAATGGGTAGGGGCTATCAACCAAGCACCAAAATTTGGTTGACTACCCGCAAAGCTAAAAGTTAACTCAATTTACAGCATGGGGCTCTTGCAGTGATATTTGTTCAGACTATCTGGTGGAAGTATGAACATGTGAAGCTACAAAGCAAAAGAAATCTCAACTGTAAACCTCTCTTCGAAACACATGTAGCCCTCAATGTAGTAGAAAAAGCAATGGACATAATTTCTCGATACCGACTGCAGGGCAGGTGTCCTGAATGTAGTAGGCCAGGGGAGAGCTACATACATCAAGCATGAACTATTACTGATAAGAATTCTGACCACCCATCGATTCCATAGCACCTACAATTCTGGAGTGCAGAAAACAAAAGTATTAGTTAGAAACAATGAAGTACATAACATATTGCAAGTTTAAAAATCAAGTATATCTTCCCATGATCCCCCTTTCACCAGTCAAATAATGTGGAGTATAATGAAAAGGGAACTAATCTTATATGTTCTTTATTAAGATTATTTACCTCTGCTTATTTGTCAGTTATGTTCTAAGAGTCGTCCATCTTAGGGTCTTGCTTCTTCATCTTCCTCCACGTATATTTGGTGATAAGATCTATCTTCTCCGGCTTGTTCCTTTTCAGGACCTTCCCCTTACCCCTTCTCAGAATCATCTCTTGTGGTACCCCTGGAATTAGTATGCAACACTGATAAATTTAGGCTAATGTAAAAATATATGTGGTACTTCAGACCTTGTACAGAAAAAAGAATAAGACATAGTTTGTAGAACATGCCATGTATATTTTTATGGTTCAAAAGAAGACACTCCACTACCATTATCATTTATCAATGTCTACATCTTCTTTTCTCTCACAAACCCACAAGCAACAAAGTAAGCACACTAACACCAAAGATATTTATGTAAAAAGAGTTATTAGCACAAAAAATCCACTATAAACCGAACCGAGCACAACCGAGTAATTCATAACAGCAGGTGAACATCTAAAATTTTATCAAGATATCTCAATGTAGTAGCCAAGGGGGGCTTTTCTGTCTTAAAATTTCGTGAAGCATGTTGAGCTTCCTAACACTAATAATCAGTAAACAAAGCCATTTAGATTTGTCGCTAAACAAGAAAACGTAGCATGTGATTCCCACCTACAGAAAGTTTATGTACTTGGAATTTCCATCGCTATCTCATACATTGTTAGCATTGAAGGGATCTAGATGATAGATAATAAAATCAGACTAAAATCTAATGGTAAATAGTAAACTCTTACTTCCTAACATTGGTAGCTCCATGATGCTACCGGTGGGTTCAAGCATCCAGTGCTGTCACGGCAGTTTCTGAGCTCAACTTCCCGACACGGTCAATGGCAAAGGAACAAGCATCGAGTTGCCCACTTTTACAATTTATATGGAAAAATATACGGAGATGCAAGCCTGCCCAAGCAACCTTTTCCCAGAGTGTGTCCCTCTCCTGAGTTGAACAATTATTCACACCATCTAATTATAATGAAAAGAGCCCCCCGATGTTTTAATCAATGCGTTGCAGCTCGGACCTTCCCACTTTTAATGGCAATTTTAAGATCCTCAGGAATGGGGGGAGGTGTAACCTCAGGGACAGGAGGAATTGTTCCTTCCTCAACCTGCAAAAAATATATGTAACCCCAAGCTTTGATTCCCACTAACACATTCCCAAAAAAAAACTTGCAAAAGACATCAGCCGTGATGTACCAACTTCTGAAATGTCTCCTTAATCCTTTCAAGAGTTTCCAATGAAGTAGGAACAACAGCCCCAGCATCCCTTAGTGCCTGATTCTTAGCTTGTGCAGATTCCACCTCACCACCATCGCACACTGTTATACCCAAAAAAAACACATCTGCGCATATTTATTCAGCTCACCGGAACTCCAGGAAAATTTGTTTACAACTTACAGCATGGCCAAACTGGACTCGGATTTCAACAGACGTGCACACGTCCTACTAACCCAAGCAACAACAGGTTTCTGAACCTTTCCTTGTTTCAAAGATTCGAGGAGCAAATACTCATCACTTCCTCCAAGCTCCCCAAGAACAACCATCATTTTAACCTCAAGCCAACAAATGAGGTCAAACTAAATTATCTGGACTCGATCAAACTAAAGTATCTTAACAGGTCCATGTAACTGAACTAATTAATCAAAAAGCAACCTAGTGGGCATTACCTCAAACAGATTGTGTGCACCGTAATGC